>NW_024062808.1:3000000-3382500 GCF_006381635.1 Hibiscus syriacus | reverse complement strand
AATTGTTGACATGATAATCGGTGGGTCTGCGATAGCATATTGCGTTTGGCAGTGGAATAATGGTTGTTTCGATGCAGAAAAACCTTCGGGATTGAAAATCCCAAAATATGATTTTGTTGATAAGTATTATAAAATTGTAAGGTTTTTCTATAGAAACGAAAGTGTTGTTTTTCAAAAAATCCCAAAAACACGATTATGTTGATAAGTGTTAGCAGATCGCCCCTTGACCCTTCATGAGCAGTATAGATTGTACGCCCATATTAATATTTTTAACAAAGGTGTAACAATGTGTATATATATGATATGTTTGTTTTACATGGTGTTTGACATGCATGGTTATAGCCCTTGTTCAATTTACAATGGTTGAATTTAAAATACGACCTACTAGCTGTGCCTTTCTATATCTCAGTTGTATTTCTCTTCTCATCTTACTCCCTCGTATGTAAAACGAGTTTCTTTTAAAATCGTAATCATACGAAAATTTAGAAGGAGCAGAAGAACGGACTGAACAAAAGGCGAGAAGATACCTAGAGAGTAGCCTTAGGTTTTAGGGTTTTTGGTTCTCCCATTAGCTTGGGATAGGCCACCTTAGTTATTGTTTTTGGGTTATAACCATTGCATCTTATTTTTTGATATATCTGTTATGGATGCAATGCATCAAATGATAAAATAAGAATGAATATTGATGAGATCAATAAGGGCCTAACATGAAAACAAATAATGATGAGATAATTATGCAAATCCCTTTATAATCTAAGTAACTTAACCGTTCAATATTTACCCTCGTTAAGGCTCAATCGATATTGTGTGGACTTTGCCAAAGCATTGACACATAAATCTATCTTGGTTAAACGCTTAAAATAAGCAAGTGTATTCACCTGTTGGGATATTGGTAAAACTTATTAGGTTATTCTAATAGGATTAGAAACCTAGAGGTTAAGTATTTGGATAAGCCATGAGATGAATTGAACAAGAGTTTTCACCAAAAGGAGGAGTTAGATGAGATGTAACTACTAAGTGTTACTTACCTAAATTATCACTATCCTAAAAGAAAAGCCAAAGTTGATTTAGGAAATTGATGAATTATGGATCCTCACCCATTAGGAAAATTTTCGTTCAATTTTTTTGAAATTAAAATGAGAGGGTTTTAATTTGAATAAAATAGTGGGATTAATTGTAAATAAAGATTTATTTATAATTTTCGGTAAAATTATTTACTTTAATATTTTCATTGTTGTAGATTTAATGGCAAACAACATTTTATCACTGTGATCATCCTTGAGAATGAGAAGCTTAATGACATAACTTCCTTGACTGGTTTCATAATTTGAGAATTTCTTAAACATTAAAGGAAGATATGTCATTGAAGAACATGTTCCTGATTAACTGGCAGCTAATGCTTCTAGAGCTGACAAAGAAAATTTAAGAACATATGGATGATATGTTAGACATTGGATGTCTAATGCTTGCCACCATGAATCCCGAGCTTCAGAAGCAACATGGCGATATGGTTGCATATGAATAATTCAAATATCAAGGAAATATAGGGCAAGCACGTCAAGAGAGGTATGAGACCTCTAAAGCTCTATTCAATGCGAAATGGCAGAGGGATCTCCAGGAGAAGCTCATGTCATCAGATGATGGGCTACACTCAAACATTGGAATGTTAGGATTCCTCTCAAAGATGAATTTGCTACCGATGTTATCTGCAATTGTTGCCAGATACCATTAGCCAATTTGTCCTTAATTTCAACATGAATGAAATTAAAAAGACGTTGCCACAGTTACTTGGCATGTTACGAACTGCTGAAAATAACATAAAAAGGTTGGACCTAAGCCCATTTTGATGGTCCACAAGGAAAGGGAAATAAAAAGGTAGCGGCAAAGCCTAAGGGAAATGGTAAGGCCAAACCGAAAGGAAAAGATGCATTGATACCCAAAGGGGAGTTAGCAAAAGGAAAATGTTTCCATTGCGATAAGAAAACACTGGAAAGAAACTGCCCTGCTTACCTTGAAGAGGTCAAGAAGGCAAAAGCAAACGGAACGTTTGTTTCAGATATTTAGTTATGATGTAATTTGTCAATATATACTTCCTGGGTAATAGATACTGGTTGTGGTTCTCATATTTGTACGTATGTACAAGGACCGCAAAAAGAGAAAGAATCTGGTTAAATGAGACATAGACCTACTAGTGGGAAATAGAGCAAGATTTGATGCATTAGCTATAGGGACATATGTTTTATCTTTGCCTAGTGGACTTGATTTAAATTTAGATGATGTTTATTTTGTGCCTAGTTTGACTAAGACATTATTTCTATATATTGTTTGGACAAGATTGGTTTTGAGATTATTATTAAGAATAATTGTTGTTCTTTTATCTCGATAATGTATTTATGGTTCGCATAATTCGTTAATGGTCTCTATAATTTGGATCAAGAAAACACCATTTATAACGTAAATAAAAAGATCAAAAACAAATGACTCGAATCAAACTTATTTTGGCATTGTCGTTTAGGCCATGTAAGTGAGAAACACATATCAAACTCTAAAGATGGATTCTTATATTCATTTGATTTCGAACAATAGATGTATGCGAATCTTGCTTGTTGGGAAAAATGACTAAAGCTTCTTTTAATAGTAAAGGTGAGCGAACAAGTGACTTATTGTGGTTAATACATAGTGATGTATGTGGACCGATGAATACACAAGCCAGAGGTGGATTCCATTACTTCATTACTTTCACTGATGACTTTAGTCGGTATGGGTATATTTATCTTATGCGCCGTAAATCTAAAGCCCTTGAAAAGTTTAAGGAATTAAAAAAATAAAGTATGGAATCGACTAGGCAAGAGTATTAAGGTACTTCGATTAGATC
The DNA here is from genome assembly GCF_006381635.1 of Hibiscus syriacus. Classification (NCBI taxonomy): domain Eukaryota; kingdom Viridiplantae; phylum Streptophyta; class Magnoliopsida; order Malvales; family Malvaceae; genus Hibiscus; species Hibiscus syriacus. The sequence goes on along the minus strand of NW_024062808.1, from coordinate 3,379,625 downwards.
AAGGTTGAGAATACTTAAGCCTAGAGTTTGATGAACTCCTGAAAGAATGTGGGATTGTATCACAACTTACACCGCTTGGTATACCACAGTGGAATGGAGTTTCTGAAATAAGGAATCAAACATTGTCAGACATGGTTCGATCGATGACGAGTCATAGTGATCTTTCGACTTATTTTTGGGGACATGCACTTGAAATAGTCGCTTTCCCACTAAATCGTGTTCCATCTAAATCGGATCAAAAGACACCATATGAGATATGGACTGGGATGCGTCCTAGTATGTCTTTTATGAAGATTTAGGGTTGTGAAGCTTATATAAACATCAGATGTCTACAAAGCTTGAACCTAAATCTCATAAGTGTTTTATTTGTTAGATATCCTAAAAACAAAGAGATATTATTTCTTCAACCCTAATAAGAAGAAGTGTTTGTTTCTCGAACGAGAGTTTTTCTCGAAAGATAATTTCTCTCAAAGAAAGGGAAGGGTAGAAATACTGAACTTGGAGAAGTTCAAGAACAACAGATCAATGAACCTGAAGTTGAGCATGTTTCGCAAGTTATTGAGGAACAATTAACAGATTTAGAAACACAACCACTGCGCAGATCCACAAGAGAACGCCATATACCTGAGAGATTTGGATTTCTCGTTACCACAGATGAAGATGTTCTTCTTATGGATCAAGATGAGCCTAGAACTTATCAAGAGGCAGTGTCTAGCCCAGACTCTAAGAAATGGCTTGAAGCCATGAGATCTGAGATGGATTTCATGTCAATAAAACAAGGTTGGACTTTGGTTGAACCACCTGAAGGGGTCCAACCTATAAGGTGTAAATGGGGTTTCAAGAAGAAAACCGATGTAATACCCTAATTTAGGGGCTAAATTTAAGAAATTATAAAGTGGTGAATTTAATTGGTATTTTTGGAAGGAATTGGGGATTAAATTGTAACATTTCAAAGTTGGTAGACCATTTTAAGAAGTGCAGGAAGTTCAGTGACTAAACTCATGGTTTACCCATTTTTATTATGAGTTGAATTATAAATTCCCCATTCCCGTATGTTTTCTGGAAAATTTTCCAGATTTTCCCTCTCCGATCAACCAACTTTCAACTCCAATCTACTCGCAGTCCGACCTCTGATCGACAAGCCGAAACCACCATCGTGTTCGTTGTCAACCGAGGAACAAAACCCCTCAAACCTTTCGTCGTGAATCATCGTCGTTCATCGTGAATTTCAGTCGGAAGTATCATCGGTAATAACTCGGTTTTAGTTGGTTTTTCATCGATTCACGACGATCGGGTCATCCGTTTAAGACACCTCCCGCACCATCGTGTTCCTTGTGCCGTTCCGAGTCCACCAGTGTCCTCCATTTTCTCAGGCGGCGGCGGCGCGTGTGGAGGTGAAGCGGTCAAAGTTTCCGATTTGTTGAAATCGAGCTCTCCGCCGTTCAAAAAATTGAACCGAGCTTTGTAAGTATCTCGAAATCGCTTAAAATAATATTTAGGAATTTTTCCGGGAATTTTTCGATATCAGGGCACTGTTGACCTGTTTGACCGGTTTTGGTGCATAGTTGACCAGTTTGACTGGTCATAACCCGACCCAAACTGACCCGTTTACCTGACCCGTTGACCCGACCCGACCTGTTGACCCGACCCGTTGACCGTTGACCGGCGTTGACCACTGTTGGCCAAAACTTTGACCAGCTTTGACCGGGCATTAAACGACCTTTGACTTCGACCGAGTATACCTATCATGACATTTTTCGACGTTCCAAATCCGATTCTGCTATTCGTTTTTTGAAATTTGAACCCGAAACCTCGAAATTTCCGGTCAAACACGTTAACATTTTGACCGAAAATTCCAAATTTTTGAAAAGTCATATTTTATGCTTTCGACGTCCTGAATCCGAATCCGAAGTCGGTTTCGCCAAATTCAAACCCGGTAAGTTGGTTTTAACAGATTTATCATCCAATTCGATCCGTTTATCGCAAGTAAGCTCCGTTTCTGATATAATTTATGTTGATATGTATCTGAGGAATTATTGGAAGTTGAATTGAAGATCAAAGGCGTTCGAATAGAATTTTTATGGTCGATCAGTATTGCACGAAAATCGAGGTAATACTTTACTATATCTTTATGCTTTATAGAACATGTTGGTATTGGTAAATGCATGAATGGAAATGTTTGGTCTCATATGTGTAATTAATGAAGTTCTATACTCGACTTGAATACGGTAAAAAGGTTCAGTAATTGATTATGGTTCAGATGACTTTTATAAGAAATTAAGGGATTGTTAGAATTAAATTACAAGTTATGTGCTTAGTGATAAAGAAATCAACCTGGATCTGTAACTTATAATTTATTTCATCAAAAGTTAAATGTTAAAGGTATTTGGATGAGCAATTATGAGAATACTCCGGTAGGGTAAAATTACGAAAATACCCTTGTGTTATAAAAAGACAAGATTGGAATATGGAAGTTGGATAAGAGGGTTTTTACATACATATTGATCTGATAAAAAAATATTGATGTGCTTAAGAAATGTTAGTTTTACTTGGATATTTTGGATAACTGGTTTTTAACCCTAGAGGGTTTGTGCAAGATATTAGAATTCTATTAAGGAATCATTTCAATATAAGAGAATGTTCAGGAAAGCAATTGATCATAGGATCTTTAAATTATAATTATTTTCGTTAAGAGCTAATATCGAAATAATCTGGTTAAGAAATTATGGAAATACCCTTGAGAGGTAAAATAGTCCTAGTTAACGCTGAATGAGAAAAGTCCTGATTTTCCGTTTGTAAAATCTGAGAAGACACTTGACCCGAAAATATTCGAATAATGAGTAAATACTTGAAGAGTAATTTATCGGGGCTATTATGTTGTCATAATTGTTCGAAAAAACTGAAATAAATGATAAGATTGAATTTAATAGTAAGATCGGACCGAATGAAATGATTGAAATACGCTGAATCTGTAAAATGACCAAAATACCCCTGTAATGTAAATGACTCAATAATATCACCAAGATCAGGAATGATTGAATATCCTCGAGCTCTGAAATGAATGGAATAAAACTGAACATCAAAATTACCAAAATACTCTTATGGCCTAAATTAAGTAAATGTCTTGGATTAATTAAGGAATCCAAGTAAGCATAAGTATTAGACTACCTCTAAAGGTAATGGAAAACAATTTAAGTGAATAGATCAACCCTAAAGCTATGTCAATACCTGAATGGCATAGATATTACTGGAACATGTATTCGTCTTCTCAAGTTTGGCTCGATGATAAATTTGGAAGTATTCAGCTCAACTCAACTCTAGATCATATTCAGTACTAAGAATTGGATATTTGTTCGACAAATCAACCATGAATACTGAACTGAACGAAAGTACAATTTGTATGTGAAATTCAGAAAATGTCTGATTTACTCTGGAAAACTCTGAAGTAATTGGAATGGATTTAACTACTAAGTGAAATAAGTAACCTCAATGACTAAGATTTTAATAAGTGATTTGGATGAGTCTGGAAACGTTAATGAACATACACGATGTACTGTTCTTCTGGATCATGAACTACAAATCAAACACGTCAGTATTTCATGATATAGTGGAAGCGTAAAAATGAAATAAAGACATTGGAAGATCTATTCAGTGATGATTCCGAAGATGATTTATGGATAAGAATTTTTGGTATTAAAGTGTAAATACCCTATAAGGACACGAAATGACCAGTCAATAAGTATTAGTTCTGGGAACTATTCATCTAAGACTTATTCGATAATGCGATCAATCGACATAGATTATTAAGGTTCTGAATCTTTGTTCTCAAGTTGTTCGATTATCAGATCAATTGACATGGATGTAAAGGATTCTGAATAACCTTCTGATTACGTACAGCTTCTGAAAACTGTCCGAATAAGATAATATCCTGATAATTCACATTCTGAATAACTTATGATTCCATCAGTTATTGAACTCTTCCAATAGTGATTATAAATCCCAACATTCTATCGGTATATTAAAGATCCGTGTTTCTCTGCCTGATAAGATTATTCTGTACTTATGAATAATATCTGTAAACTCTGGTGTGTTCCCTATCCACATGAATATTTTATCTGATTTTCGATTTGAATTCTGATCTGATACTTGGCATGGATTCTGATCTGATATCTGGCATGGATTCTCATCTGATACTTGACTTGGATTCTGATATGATACTTGACCTGGATTTTGATATGATACATGACATGAATTATGTTTTGATTTTTGATATATCCGTTTACGGACGGAACATGTTTTATTTGGGGGTATTGTTGGAGGTTACTATATATGCAGGTTCCTCGGCTTTATGCTCGGGGCCTTACTTGGTGTATTGGTGGGTGTATGGTTTTAGGGAACCTACACATTATGGTGTGTTGGTGGGTGTATGGTTCTGGGAAACCTACACATTATGGTGTGTTCAGTTGGAGGGATTACTATGGTTTTTGATAAATGTTTTATGGGAGGGTGTTGTTGGAAGAAGTTATCATTACCGTTACTGCAGGCTCCTCTGCTTTGTGCCCAGAGCCTTACTTGGTGTGTTGGTGGTATATGGTTCCTCGGCTCCCTACTCATTATGGTGTGTTTGGTTGGATGGATTAATATGGTTTTTGAATAAAAATATGTTTTAAATTGCCACTGTTTTAAAAGAAAAGATATGCATCTTTTCACAGGTTTTACGGGAACACACTAGATAACCTATTATGATCTCCTGAACTCAGTCATCCGAAATATTTGTCTAAACTGAAAGCTCATTGTCCGTTACCACCTGAAATATCAATAGGATCTCTGCTCAACATAAAAATCTGTAAATTATCAGAAACAATAAGGAAATATATATTTATTTGTATCTGTATGTTCATCAGCATCATCTGGTAGTTCTGTATTACTGAGCTTTCCAAAGCTCACTCTATTACTCACCTTTTCAGGTTAAAAGAATTGTACCAGTATATCTATCGACTTCAGTGAGGGAGTTCGTCCGACGTTGTTGCAGATTATGGTACATGTGATTAGGGGGCATGTAATTATATTTTGATTTATATACGAGTTTGGAAATCTGTTTTATTTTTAAATAGTGAAAATTATTTTATAAGTTTACATGTTCTGATAAAAAGTTTTAAATTTTCTGCTATTTTTACTGTGGGTCGCTCCGGTGGCCCTAATATGACTTCCCGGATCTGATCGGGCTACCCGCATCGGTCTGGGGGTTACATTTAGTGGTATCAAAGCTTTGGTTTGAGTCAAAATTTTCATGATAGACCGGCCGGTCGAATGTCAAAATATGTCTGATCAGTACATGCCCCAAGACTACAATCGTACCTCTATGAGATGAAACTCCAGGGGCTGAGTCCCTATATGTAGCGAGTAAACCGAAGTTCCTATCCGTTAAGACTACACTTGTATAAAAAGGAACATCAGTAACATTTGTCTAAACACTATAAAGTACCTTACGAGCTATGTTAGAGTAATTTATCTGAAAAATTCCGACTCTACTCCTAAAATGAAATTGGGATATGCATGAGCCTATTCTCGTAACTAAGGCTGAATTGATTCCACAAGGATAATGTTATTTTGATTATTTACTTGTAGTGAGAGAGATTTCTGATAAGAAGGTATACTCAACTGGTTAAGGATTAGTGGAAAATCCGTATTTCTATAAAATCTACTCGAAGATATGGAAGAGTTGATAGAAGTTTCATTTCTATAATTATGTGACATGAATGAATTTCGAGGACGAAATTCTTTTAAGGAGGGGAGAATTGTAACACCCCAATTTAGGGGCTAAATTTAAGAAATTATAAAGTGGTGAATTTAATTGGTATTTTTGGAATGAATTGGGGATTAAATTGTAACATTTCAAAGTTGGCAGACCATTTTAAGAAATACAGGAAGTTCAGTGACTAAACTCATGGTTTACCCATTTTTAGTATGAGTTGAATTATAAATCCCCTATTCCCGAATGTTTTCTGGAAAATTTTCCAGATTTTCCCTCTTCGATCAACCAACTTTCAACTCCGATCTACTCGCCGTCCGACCTCCGATCGACAAGCCAAAACCACCATCGTGTTCGTTGTCAACCGAGGAACAAAACCCCTCAAACCTTTCATCGTGAATCATCGCTGTTCGTCGTCAATTTCAGTCGGAAGTATCGTCGGTAATAACTCAGTTTTAGTTGGTTTTTCATCGATTCACGACGATCGGGTCATCCGTTTACGACACCTCCCGCACCATCGTGTTCCTTGTGTTGTTCTGAGTCCACCGGTGTCCTCCCTTTTCTCCGGCGGCGGCGGCGCGTGTGGAGGTGAAGCGGTCATAGTTTTCGATTCATTGAAATCGAGCTCTCTCTGCCGTTCAAAAAATTGAACCGAGCTTTGCAAGTATCTCGAAATCGCTTAAAATAATTTTTAGGAATTTTTCCAGGAATTATCCGATATTAGGGCACTGTTCACGCGCCGCCACTGCGCGTGGGGAAGAAAAAATGACCAGTTTGACCGGTTTTGGTGCATAGTTGACCTGTTTGATCGGTCATAACCCGACCCGTTGACCTGACCCGTTGACCCGACCCGTTGACTCGACCCGACCTGTTGACCCGACCCGTTGACCATTGACCGTTGACCGACGTTGACCACTATTGACCAAAACTTTGACCGGGCATTAATCGACCTTTGACTTCGACCAAGTATACCTATCCTGACATTTTTCAACGTTCCAAATCAGATTCCGCTGTCCGTTTTTCAAAATTCGAACCCGAAGTCCTCGAAATTGCCGGTCAAACCCGTTGACTTTGATTTTGACCAAAAATTCCAAATTTTTGAAAAGTCATATTTTATGTTTTCGACGTCCTGAATCTGAATCCGAAGACGGTTTCGCCAAATTCGAACCCGGTAAGTTGGTTTTAACTGATTTATCATCCAATTCGATCCGTTTATCGCAATTAAGCTCTGTTTCTGATATAATTTATGTTGATATGTATCTGAGGAATTATTAGAAGTTGAATTGAAGATCAAAGGCGTTCAAATTGAATTTTTATGGTCGATCAATATTGCACGAAAATCGAGGTAATACTTTACTACCTCTTTATGCTTTATAGAACATGTTGGTATTGGTAAATGCATGAATGGAAATGTTTGGTCTCATATGTGTAATTAATGAAGTTCTACACTCGATCTGAATACGGTAAAAAGGTTCAGTAATTGATTATGGTTCATATGACTTTTATAAGAAATTAAGAGATTGTTAGAATTAAATTACAAGTTATGTGCTTAGTGATAAAGAAATCAACCTGGATCTGTAACTTATAATTTATTTCATCAAAGGTTAAATGATAAAGGTATTTGGATGAGAAATTATGAGAATACTCCGGTAGGGTAAAATTACAAAAATACCCTTGTGTTATAAAAAGAAAAGATTGGAATATGGAAGTTGGATAAGAGGTTTTTACAGACATATTGATTTGATAAAAAAAATATTGATGTTCTTAAGAAATGTTAGTTTTACTTGGATATTTTGGATAATTGGTTTTTAACCCTAGAGGGTTTGTGCAAGATATTAGAATTCTATTAAGGAATCATTTCAAGATAAGAGAATGTTCAGGAAAGCAATTGATCATAGGATCTTTAAATTATAATTATTTTCGTTAAGAGCTAATATCGAAATTATCTGGTTAAGAAATTACAGAAATGCCCTTGAGAGGTAAAATAGTCCTAGTTAACGCTGAATGAGAAAATACTTTAACGATTCATACTTAACTCGATTAAGTACGGATTTGATTATTAAGATCCTGACTTAGTTCAGGAAAAGTCCTGATTTTCCGTTTGTAAAATCTGAGAAGACACTTGACCCGAAAATATTCGAATAATGAGTAAATACTTGAAGAGTAATTTATCGGGGGTATTATGCTGTCATAATTGTTCGAAAGGACTGAAATAAATGATAAGATTGAATTTAATAGTAAGATCGGACGGAATGAAATGATTGAAATACGCTGAATCTATAAAATGACCAAAATACCCCTGTAATGTAAATGACTCAAGAATATCACCAAGCTCAGGAATGATTGAATATCCTCGAGCTCTGAAATGAATGGAATAAAACTGAACATAAAATTTCCAAAATACCCTTATGGCCTAAATGAAGTAAATGTCTTAGATTAATTAAGGAATCCAAGTAAGTATAAGTATTGGACTACCTTTAAAGGTAATGGAAAACAATTTAAGTGAATAGATCAACCCTAAAGCTATATCAATACGTGAATGGCATAGATATCACTGGAACATGTGTTCGTCTTCTCAAGTTTGGCTCGATGATAAATTTGGAAGTATTCAGCTCAACTCAACTCTAGATCATATTCAGTACTAAGAATTGGATATTTGTTCGATAAATCAACCACGAATACTGAACTAAACAAAAGTACAATATGTATCTGAAATTCAGAAAATGTCTGATTTACTCTGGAAAACTCTGAAGTAATTGGAATGGATTTGACTACTAAGTGAAATAAGTAACCTCAATGACTAATATTTTAATAAGTGATTTGGATGAGTCTGGAAACGTTAATGAACATACACGATGTACTGTTCTTCTGGATCATGAACTACAAATCAAACACGTCAGTATTTCATGATATAGTGGAAGCGTAAAAATGAAATAAAGACATTGGAAGATCTATTCAGTGATGATTCCGAAGATGATTTATGGATAAGAATTTTTGGTATTAAAGTGTAAATACCCTAGAAGGACACGAAATGACCAGTCAATAAGTATTAGTTCTGGGAACTATTCATCTAAGAGTTGTTCGATAATGCGATCAATCGACATAGATTGTTAAGGTTCTAAATCTTTGTTCTCAAGTTGTTCGATTATCAGATCAATTGATATGGATGTAAAGGATTCTGAATACCCTTCTGATTATGTACAGCTTCTGAAAACTATTCGAATAAGATAATATCCTGATAATTCACATTCTGAATAACTTATGATTCCATCAGTTATTGAACTCTTCCAATAGTGATTATAAATCCCAACATTCTATCGGTATATTGAAGATCCGTGTTTCTCTTCCTGATAAGATTATTCTGTACTTATGAATAATATCTGTAAACTCTGGTGTGTTCCCTACCCACATGAATATTTTATCTGATTTTCGATTTGAATTCTGATCTGATACTTGACATGGATTCTGATCTGATATCTGACATGGATTCTGATCTGATACTTGACTTGGATTCTGATATGATACTTAACCTGGATTTTGATATGATACTTGACATGAATTATGTTTTGATTTTTGATATATCCGTTTACGGATGGAACATGTTTATTTGGGGGTATTGTTGGAGGTTACTATATATGCAGGTTCCTCGGCTTTATGCTCGGGGCCTTACTTGGTGTATTGGTGGGTGTATGGTTCTGGGGAACCTACACATTTGTTGTGTTGGTGGGTGTATGGTTCTGGGAAACCTACACATTATGGTGTGTTCGGTTGGAGGGATTACTATGGTTTTTGATAAATGTTTTATGGGAGGGTGTTGTTGGAGGAAGTTATCTTTACCGTTACTGCAGGCACCTCTGCTTTGTGCTCAGAGCCTTACTTGGTGTGTTGGTGGTGTATGGTTCTGGGGAACCTACACATTATGGTGTGTTTGGTTGGATGGATTAATATGGTTTTTGAATAAAAATATGTTTTAAATTGCCACTGTTTTAAAAGAAAAGATATGCATCTTTTCACAGGTTTTACGGGAACACACTAGATAACCTATTCTGATATCCTGAACTCAGTCATCCGAAATATTTGTCTGAACTGAAAGCTCATTGTCCGTTACCACCTGAAATATCAGTAGGATCTCTGCTCAGCATAAAAGTCTGTAAATGATCAGAAACAATAAGGAAATATATATTTATCTGTATCTGTATGTTTATCAGCATCATCTGGTAGTTCTGTATTACTGAGCTTTCCAAAGCTCACTCTATTACTCACATTTTCAGGTTAAAAGAATTGTACCAGTGTATCTATCGACTTCAGTAAGGGAGTTCGTCCGGCGTTGTTGCAGAGTTTGGTACATGTGATTAGGGGGCATGTAATTATATTTTGATTTATATACGAGTTTGGAAATCTGTTTTATTTTTAAATAGTGAAAATTTATTTTATAAGTTTACATGTTCTGATAAAAAGTTTTAAATTTTCTGCTATTTTTACAGTGGGTCGCTCCGGTGGCCCTAATGTGACTTCCCGGATCTGATCGGGCTACCCGCATCGGTCTGGGGGTTACATTTAGTGGTATCAGAGCTTTGGTTTGAGTCAAAATTTTCATGATAGACCGGCCGGTCGAATGTCAAAATATGTCTGATCAGTACATGCCCCTAGACTACAATCGTACCTCTCTGAGACGAAACTCCAGGGCTGAGTCCCTATCGGTAGCGAGTAAACCGAAGTTTCTATCCGTTAAGACTATACTTGTATAAAAAGGAACATCAGAAACATTTGTCTAAACGCTGTAAAGTACCTTACGAGCTATGTTAGAGTTATTTATCTGAAAAATTCTGACTCTACTCCTGAAATGAAATTGGGATATGCATGAGCCTATTCTCATAACTAAGGTTGAATTGATTCCACAAGGATAATGTTGTTTTGATTATTTACTTGTAGTGAGAGAGATTTCTGATAAGAAGGTATACTCAACTGGTTAAGGATTAGTGGAAAATCCGTATTTCTATAAAATCTACTCGAAGATATGGAAGAGTTGATAGAAGTTTCATTTCTATAATTATGTGACATGAATGAATTTCGAGGACGAAATTCTTTTAAGGAGGGGAGAATTGTAACACCCCAATTTAGGGGCTAAATTTAAGAAATTATAAAGTGGTGAATTTAATTGGTATTTTTGGAAGGAATTGGGGATTAAATTGTAACATTTCAAAGTTGGCAGACCATTTTAAGAAGTGCAGGAAGTTCAGTAACTAAACTCATGGTTTACCCATTTTTATTATGAGTTGAATTATAAATCCCCCATTCCCGTATGTTTTCTGGAAAATTTTCCAGATTTTCCCTCTCCGATCAACCAACTTTAAACTCCGATCTACTCGCCGTCCGACCTCCGATCGACTAGCCGAAACCACCATCGTGTTCCTTGTCAACCGAGGAACAAAACCCCTCAAACATTTCATCGTGAATCATCTCCGTTCTTCGTGAATTTCAGTCGGAAGTATCGTCGTTAATAACTCGGTTTTAGTTGGTTTTTCATCAATTCACGATGATCGGGTCATCCATTTACGACACCTCCCACACCATCATGTTCCTTGTGTCGTTCTGAGTCCACCGGTGTCCTCCATTTTCTCTGGCGGCGGCGGCGCGTGTGGAGGTGAAGCGGTCATAGTTTCCGATTCGTTAAAATCGAGTTCTCCGCCGTTCAAAAAATTGAACCGAGCTTTGTAAGTATCTCAAAATCGTATAAAATAATTTTTAGGAATTTTTCCAGGAATTTTCCGATATCAGGGCACTATTCACGCGCCCCCACGCGCCGCCACTGCGCGTGGGGAAGGAAAAATGACCGGTTTGACCGATTTTGGTGCATAGTTGACCGGTTTGACCGGTCATAACCCGACCCGTCCTGTTGACCCGTTGACCATTGACCGTTGACCGACGTTGACCACTATTGACCAAAACTTTGACCAGCTTTGACCGGGCATTAATCGACCTTTGACTTCGACCAAGTATACCTATCCTGACATTTTTCAACGTTCCAAATCAGATTCCGCTGTCCGTTTTTCAAAATTCGAACCCGAAGGCCTCGAAATTGCCGGTCAAACCCGTTGACTTTGATTTTGACCAAAAATTCCAAATTTTTGAAAAGTCATATTTTATGCTTTCGACGTCCTGAATCTGAATCCGAAGACGGTTTCGCCAAATTCGAACCCGGTAAGTTGGTTTTAACTGATTTATCATCCAATTCGATGCGTTTATCGCAATTAAGCTCCGTTTCTGATATAATTTATGTTGATATGTATCTGAGGAATTATTAGAAGTTGAATTAAAGATCAAAGGCGTTCAAATTGAATTTTTATGGTCGATCAATATTGCACGAAAATCGAGGTAATACTTTACTACCTCTTTATGCTTTATAGAACATGTTGGTATTGGTAAATGCATGAATGGAAATGTTTGGTCTCATATGTGTAATTAATGAAGTTCTACACTCGATCTGAATACGGTAAAAAGGTTCAGTAATTGATTATGGTTCAGATGACTTTTATAAGAAATTAAGGGATTGTTAGAATTAAATTACAAGTTATGTGCTTAGTGATAAAGAAATCAACCTGGATCTGTAACTTATAATTTATTTCATCAAAGGTTAAAATGATAAAGGTATTTGGATGAGAAATTATGAGAATACTCTGGTAGGGTAAAATTACAAAAATACCCTTGTGTTATAAAAAGACAAGTTTGGAATATGGATGTTGGATAAGAGGTTTTTACAGACATATTGATTTGATAAAAAAATATTGATGTTCTTAAGAAATGTTAGTTTTACTTGGATATTTTGGATAATTGGTTTTTAACCCTAGAGGGTTTGTGCAAGATATTAGAATTCTATTAAGGAATCATTTCAAGATAAGAGAATGTTCGGGAAAGCAATTGATCATAGGATCTTTAAATTATAATTATTTTCGTTAAGAGCTAATATCGAAATTATCTGGTTAAGAAATTACAGAAATGCCCTTGAGAGGTAAAATAGTCCTAGTTAACGCTGAATGAGAAAATACTTTAACGATTCATACTTAACTCGATTAAGTACGTATTTGATTATTAAGATCCTGACTTAGTTCAGGAAAAGTCCTGATTTTCCGTTTGTAAAATCTGAGAAGACACTTGACCCGAAAATATTCGAATAATGGGTAAATACTTGAAGAGTAATTTATCGGGGGTATTATGCTGTCATAATTGTTCGAAAGGACTGAAATAAATGATAAGATTGAATTTAATAGTAAGATCGGACGGAATGAAATGATTGAAATACGCTGAATCTATAAAATGACCAAAATACCCCTGTAATGTAAATGACTCAAGAATATCACCAAGCTCAGGAATGATTGAATATCCTCGAGCTCTGAAATGAATGGAATAAAACTGAACATAAAATTTCCAAAATACCCTTATGGCCTAAATGAAGTAAATATCTTAGATTAATTAAGGAATCCAAGTAAGCATAAGTATTGGACTACCTTTAAAGGTAATGGAAAACAATTTAAGTGAATAGATCAACCCTAAAGCTATATCAATACGTGAATGGCATAGATATCACTGGAACATGTGTTCGTCTTCTCAAGTTTGGCTCGATGATAAATTTGGAAGTATTCAGCTCAACTCAACTCTAGATCATATTCAGTACTAAGAATTGGATATTTGTTCGACAAATCAACCACGAATACTGAACTAAACAAAAGTACAATATGTATCTGAAATTTAGAAAATGTCTGATTTACTCTGGAAAACTCTGAAGTAATTGGAATGGATTTGACTACTAAGTGAAATAAGTAACCTCAATGACTAAGATTTTAATAAGTGATTTGGATGAGTCTGGAAACGTTAATGAACATACACGATGTACTGTTCTTCTGGATCATGAACTACAAATCAAACACGTCAGTATTTCATGATATAGTGGAAGCGTAAAAATGAAATAAAGACATTGGAAGATCTATTCAGTGATGATTCCGAAGATGATTTATGGATAAGAATTTTTGGTATTAAAGTGTAAATACCCTAGAAGGACACGAAATGACCAGTCAATAAGTATTAGTTCTGGGAACTATTCATCTAAGAGTTGTTCGATAATGCGATCAATCGACAGAGATTGTTAAGGTTCTAAATCTTTGTTCTCAAGTTGTTCGATTATCAGATCAATTGATATGGATGTAAAGGATTCTGAATACCCTTCTAATTATGTACAGCTTCTGAAAACTATTTGAATAAGATAATATCCTGATAATTCACATTCTGAATAACTTATGATTCCATCAGTTATTGAACTCTTCCAATAGTGATTATAAATCCCAACATTCTATCGGTATATTGAAGATCCGTGTTTCTCTTCCTGATAAGATTATTCTGTACTTATGAATAATATCTGTAAACTCTGGTGTGTTCCCTACCCACATGAATATTTTATCTGATTTTCGATTTGAATTCTGATCTGATACTTGACATGGATTCTGATCTGATATCTGACATGGATTCTGATCTGATACTTGACTTGGATTCTGATATGATACTTAACTTGGATTTTGATATGATACTTGACATGAATTATGTTTTGATTTTTGATATATCCGTTTACGGATGGAACATGTTTTATTTGGGGGTATTGTTGGAGGTTACTATATATGCAGGTTCCTCGGCTTTATGCTCGGGGCCTTACTTGGTGTATTGGTGGGTGTATGGTTCTGGGGAACCTACACATTTTGTTGTGTTGGTGGGTGTATGGTTCTGGGAAACATACACATTATGGTGTGTTCGGTTGGAGGGATTATTATGGTTTTTGATAAATGTTTTATGGGAGGGTGTTGTTGGAGGAAGTTATCTTTACCGTTACTGCAGGCACCTCTGCTTTGTGCTCAGAGCCTTACTTGGTGTGTTGGTGGTGTATGGTTCTGGGGAACCTACACATTATGGTGTGTTTGGTTGGATGGATTAATATGGTTTTTGAATAAAAATATGTTTTAAATTGCCACTGTTTTAAAAGAAAAGATATGCATCTTTTCACAGATTTTACGAGAACACACTAGATAACCTATTCTGATATCCTGAACTCAGTCATCCGAAATATTTGTCTGAACTGAAAGCTCATTGTCCGTTACCACCTGAAATATCAGTAGGATCTCTGCTCAGCATAAAAGTCTGTAAATGATCAGAAACAATAAGGAAATATATATTTATCTGTATCTGTATGTTTATCAGCATCATCTGGTAGTTCTGTATTACTAAGCTTTCCAAAGCTCACTCTATTACTCACCTTTTCAGGTTAAAAGAATTGTACCAGTGTATCTATCGACTTCAGTAAGGGAGTTCGTCCGGCGTTGTTGCAGAGTTTGGTACATGTGATTAGGGGGCACGTAATTATATTTTGATTTATATACGAGTTTGGAAATCTGTTTTATTTTTAAATAGTGAAAATTTATTTTATAAGTTTACATGTTCTGATAAAAAGTTTTAAATTTTCTGCTATTTTTACAGTGGGTCGCTCCGGTGGCCCTAATGTGACTTCCCGGATCTGATCGGGCTACCCGCATCGGTCTAGGGGTTACATTTAGTGGTATCAGAGCTTTGGTTTGAGTCAAAATTTTCATGATAGACCGGCCGGTCAAATGTCAAAATATGTCTGATCAGTACATGTCCCTAGACTACAATCGTACCTCTCTGAGACGAAACTCCAGGGCTGAGTCCCTATCGGTAGCGAGTAAACCGAAGTTTCTATCCGTTAAGACTATACTTGTATAAAAAGGAACATCAGAAACATTTGTCTAAACGCTGTAAAGTACCTTACGAGCTATGTTAGAGTTATTTATCTGAAAAATTCTGACTCTACTCCTGAAATGAAATTGGGATATGCATGAGCCTATTCTCGTAACTAAGGTTGAATTGATTCCACAAGGATAATGTTTGTTTTGATTATTTACTTGTAGTGAGAGAGATTTCTGATAAGAAGGTATACTCAACTGGTTAAGGATTAGTGGAAAATCCGTATTTCTATAAAATCTACTCGAAGATATGGAAGAGTTGATAGAAGTTTCATTTCTATAATTATGTGACATGAATGAATTTCGAGGACGAAATTCTTTTAAGGAGGGGAGAATTGTAACACCCCAATTTAGGGGCTAAATTTAAGAAATTATAAAGTGGTGAATTTAATTGGTATTTTTGGAAGGAATTGGGGATTAAATTGTAACATTTCAAAGTTGGCAGACCATTTTAAGAAGTGCAGGAAGTTCAGTAACTAAACTCATGGTTTACCCATTTTTATTATGAGTTGAATTATAAATCCCCCATTCCCGTATGTTTTCTGGAAAATTTTCCAGATTTTCCCTCTCCGATCAACCAACTTTAAACTCCGATCTACTCGCCGTCCGACCTCCGATCGACTAGCCGAAACCACCATCGTGTTCGTTGTCAACCGAGAAACAAAACCCCTCAAACCTTTCATCGTGAATCATCTCCGTTCGTCGTGAATTTCAGTCAGAAGTATCGTCGGTAATAACTCAGTTTTAGTTGGTTTTTCATCAATTCACGATGATCGGGTCATCCATTTACGATACCTCCCACACCATCGTGTTCCTTGTGTCGTTCTGAGTCCACCGGTGTCCTCCCTTTTCTCCGGCGGCGGCGGCGCGTGTGGAGGTGAAGCGGTCATAGTTTCCGATTCGTTAAAATCGAGTTCTCCGCCGTTCAAAAAATTGAACTGAGCTTTGTAAGTATCTCGAAATCGTATAAAATAATTTTTAGGAATTTTTTCTAGGAATTTTCCGATATCAGGGCACTGTTCACGCGCCCCCACGCGCCGCCACTACGCGTGGGGAAGGAAAAATGACCGGTTTGACCGATTTTGGTGCATAGTTGACCGGTTTGACCGGTCATAACCCGACCCAACCTGTTGACCCGTAGACCATTGACCATTGACCGACGTTGACCAAAACTTTGACCAGCTTTGACCGGGCATTAATCGACCTTTGACTTCGACCAAGTATACCTATCCTGACATTTTTCAACGTTCCTAATCAGATTCCGCTGTCCGTTTTTCAAAACTCGAACCCGAAGGCCTCGAAATTTCCGGTCAAACCCGTTGACTTTGATTTTGACCAAAAATTCCAAATTTTTGAAAAGTCATATTTTATGCTTTCGACGTCCTGAATCTGAATCCGAAGATGGTTTCGCCAAATTCGAACCCGGTAAGTTGGTTTTAACTGATTTATCATCCAATTCGATCCGTTTATCGCAATTAAGCTCCGTTTCTGATATAATTTATGTTGATATGTATCTGAGGAATTATTAGAAGTTGAATTGAAGATCAAAGGCGTTCAAATTGAATTTTTATGGTCGATCAATATTGCACGAAAATCGAGGTAATACTTTACTACCTCTTTATGCTTTATAGAACATGTTGGTATTGGTAAATGCATGAATGGAAATGTTTGGTCTCATATGTGTAATTAATGAAGTTCTACACTCGATCTGAATACGGTAAAAAGGTTCAGTAATTGATTATGGTTCAGATGACTTTTATAAGAAATTAAGAGATTGTTAGAATTAAATTACAAGTTATGTGCTTAGTGATAAAGAAATCAACCTGGATCTGTAACTTATAATTTATTTCATCAAAGGTTAAATGATAAAGGTATTTGGATGAGAAATTAAGAGAATACTCCGGTAGGGTAAAATTACAAAAATACCCTTGTGTTATAAAAAGACAAGATTGGAATATGGAAGTTGGATAAGAGGTTTTTACAGACATATTGATTTGATAAAAAAAATATTGATGTTCTTAAGAAATGTTAGTTTTACTTGGATATTTTGGATAATTGGTTTTTAACCCTAGAGGGTTTGTGCAAGATATTAGAATTCTATTAAGGAATCATTTCAAGATAAGAGAATGTTCGGGAAATCAATTGATCATAGGATCTTTAAATTATAATTATTTTCGTTAAGAGCTAATATCGAAATTATCTGGTTAAGAAATTACAGAAATGCCCTTGAGAGGTAAAATAGTCCTAGTTAACGCTGAATGAGAAAATACTTTAACGATTCATACTTAACTCGATTAAGTACAGATTTGATTATTAAGATCCTGACTTAGTTCAGGAAAAGTCCTGATTTTCCGTTTGTAAAATTTGAGAAGACACTTGACCCGAAAATATTCGAATAATGAGTAAATACTTGAAGAGTAATTTATCGGGGGTATTATGCTGTCATAATTGTTCGAAAGGACTGAAATAAATAATAAGATTGAATTTAATAGTAAGATCGGACGGAATGAAATGATTGAAATACGCTGAATCTATAAAATGACCAAAATACCCCTGTAATGTAAATGACTCAAGAATATCACCAAGCTCAGGAATGATTAAATATCCTCAAGCTCTGAAATGAACGGAATAAAACTGAACATCAAAATTACCAAAATACCCTTATGGCCTAAATGAAGAAAATGTCTTAGATTAATTAAGGAATCCAAGTAAGCATAAGTATTGGACTACCTTTAAAGGTAATGGAAAACAATTTAAGTGAATAGATCAACCCTAAAGTTATGTCAATAAGTGAATGGCATAGATATTACTGGAACATGTGTTCGTCTTCTCAAGTTTGGCTCGATGATAAATTTGGAAGTATTCAGCTCAACTCAACTCTAGATCATATTCAGTACTAAGAATTGGATATTTGTTCGACAAATCAACCACGAATACTGAACTAAAAAAAAGTACAATATGTATCTGAAATTCAGAAAATGTCTGATTTACTCTGGAAAGCTCTGAAGTAATTGGAATGGATTTGACTACTAAGTGAAATAAGTAACCTCAATGACTAAGATTTTAATAAGTGATTTGGATGAGTCTAGAAACGTTAATGAACATACACGATGTACTGTTCTTCTGGATCATGAACTACAAATCAAACACGTCAGTATTTCATGATATAGTGGAAGCGTAAAAATGAAATAAAGACATTGGAAGATCTATTCAGTGATGATTCCGAAGATGATTTATGGATAAGAATTTTTGGTATTAAAGTGTAAATACCCTAGAAGGACACGAAATGACCAGTCAATAAGTATTAGTTCTGGGAACTATTCATCTAAGAGTTGTTCGATAATGCGATCAATCGACATAGATTGTTAAGGTTCTAAATCTTTGTTCTCAAGTTGTTCGATTATCAGATTAATTGACATGGATGTAAAGGATTCTGAATACCCTTCTGATTACGTACAGCTTCCGAAAACTATTCGAATAAGATAATATCCTGATAATTCACATTCTGAATAACTTATGATTCCATCAGTTATTGAACTCTTCCAATAGTGATTATATATCCCAACATTCTATCAGTATATTGAAAATCCGTGTTTCTCTGCCTGATAAGATTATTCTGTACTTATGAATAATATCTGTAAACTCTGGTGTGTTCCCTACCCACATGAATATTTTATCTGATTTTCGATTTGATTTTTGATCTGATACTTGACATGGATTCTGATCTGATATCTGACATGGATTTTGATCTGATACTTGACTTGGATTCTGATATGATACTTGACCTGGATTTTGATGTGATACTTGACATGAATTATGTTTTGATTTTTGATATATCCGTTTACGGACAGAACATGTTTTATTTGGGGGTATTGTTGGAGGTTACTATATATGCAGGTTCCTCGGCTTTATGCTCGGGGCCTTACTTGTGTTGGTGGGTGTATGGTTCTGGGGAACCTACACATTATGTGTGTTGGTGGGTGTATGGTTCTGGGAAACCTACACATTATGGTGTGTTCGGTTGGAGGGATTATTATGGGTTTTGATAAATGTTTTATGGGAGGGTGTTGTTGGAGGAAGTTATCGTTACCGTTACTGCAGGCTCCTCTGCTTTTTGCTCAGAGCTTTACTTGGTGTGTTGGTGGTGTATGGTTCTGGGGATCCTACACATTACGGTGTGTTTGGTTTGATGGGTTAATATGGTTTTTGAATAAAAAATATGTTTTAAATTGCCACTGTTTTAAAAGAAAAGATATGCATCTTTTCACAGGTTTTACGGGAACACACTAGATAACCTATTCTGATCTCCTGAACTCAGTCATCCGAAATATTTGTCTGAACTGAAAGCTCATTGTCCGTTACCACCTGAAATATCAGTAGGATCTCTGCTCAACATAAAAATCTGTAAATGATCGGAAACAATAAGGAAATATATATTTATCTGTATATGTATGTTCATCAACATCATCTGGTAGTTCTGTATTACTGAGCTTTCCAAAGCTCACTCTATTACTCACCTTTTCAGGTTAAAAGAATTGTACCAGTGTATCTATCGACTTCAGTAAGGGAGTTCGTCCGGCGTTGTTACAGAGTATGGTACATGTGATTAGGGGGCATGTAATTGTATTTTGATTTATATAAGAGTTTGGAAATCTGTTTTATTTTTAAATAATGAAAATTTATTTTATAATTTTACATGTTCTGATAAAAAGTTTTAAATTTTCTACTATTTTTATAGTGGGTCGCTCCGGTGGCCCTAATGTGAATTCCCGGATCTGATTGGGCTACCCGCATCGGTCTGGGGGTTACAACCGGCATGGATGGTAATGTACAAACATACAAGGGGTGATTAGTCGCTAAAGGTTTTTGACAAGTTCATGGTATAGACTATGACGAAACATTCTCCCCTATAGCTAGGATTAAGTCCATCTGGATCTTGCTCGCAATAGTTGCATTCCATGATTATGAAATATGGAAAATGGATGTCAAAACCATTTTCCTTAACTGAAAACTCAAAGAGGATGTGTATATGACACAACCGGAAGGTTTTGTCGCTCCAGGAAATGCTGGAAATATTTGTAAGCTACATAGGTCTATTTATGTACTAAAACAAGCTTCTTGAAGCTGAAATATTCATTTCAATGATGCAATCAAAGAATTTGGTTTTATCATAAATGAAGATGAGCCTTGTGTTTATAAGAAGGCTAGTGGGAGCATTGTTTCTTTTCGAATCTTGTATGTAGACGACATACTCATCATAGGAAATGATATACCTACTTTACATATAACCCTCTCAGACCGATGCGAGTAACCCGATCCGATCTAGAGTGTCACATTAGGGCCACTGGAGCGACCCACTGTAAAAATAGCGAAAAATTTAAAACTTTTATTAAAACATGTAAACTCATAAAATCATTTATAAATACAAAAGTAAACTTTACCAACATTAAAAAATAAAACAGATTTTCAGACTCGTATATAAAACAAAATACAACCTACATGCCCCCTAATCAC
The DNA here is from genome assembly GCF_006381635.1 of Hibiscus syriacus. NCBI lineage: Eukaryota > Viridiplantae > Streptophyta > Magnoliopsida > Malvales > Malvaceae > Hibiscus > Hibiscus syriacus. The sequence goes on along the minus strand of NW_024062808.1, from coordinate 3,358,559 downwards.
ATGTACAATATTCTGCCAGCAACGCCGTAAGAATTCCCTTACTGATGTCGATAGATACACTGATACGATTCTTGTAACCTGAAAAGGTGAGTAACAGGGTGAGCTTTGGGAAGCTCAGTAATACAATATTACCATATGATGCTGAAGAACGTACATATACAGATAGACATATATTTCCTTATTGGTTCAGACATCTACAAATTTTAGGCTAACATGAGGTCCCACTGATATCTCAGGTAGTAATAGACAGTAAGATTTAAGTTTAGAGAAATATTTTGGATGACTGAGCTCAGGAGATCATAATAGGTTATCTAGTTTGTTCCCGCAAAACTAGTGAAAAGATACGGACCTTTTTAAAACATATTTTTTTTCAAAAAAATCCTAATAATCCCTTCAACCTCTACACATCATAATGTTTAGGTTCCCCAGAACCATACACCTAACCGCACAGCCAATAAGGCCCTGAGCACAAAGCCGAGGAGCCTGCAGATATATTTCCTCCAACATTAACCCCCAAAATAAAATATTTTCCGTTAGTAAACAGAGATATCAGAAATCAAAACAGAATTCAGATCAGATATCATAACCGAATCCATATCAGAAATCAGAACAAAAATCATTTAAAACATTCATGTAGGGAACACACTAGAGTTTACAGATATTATTCAGAGATACTGAATAATATTATCAGGTAGAGAAACACGGATCTTCAGTATACCGATAGAATATCAGAAGTTAGAATCACTATTGTAAGAGTTCATTAACTGATGAGATCATCAGTTATTAAGAATGTGATTTGAGTTGATAAAGAATAGACGAAGATTCAGAACATTACAATCTGTGTGGATAGATCAGATTATCGAACTACTCCTAGAACAAATGTTTGTCGATGGTCAATTCATTATCCTTCTAAGGTATTTACTCTTTAATACCAAAACTTCTTGTCCATATATCTTATTCAGAATCATCGCTGAATAGATCTTCCAATGGTCTTTATTTCATTTCCATGTTTCAACGATATCAGGAAATGTTGATATACTTATTTCGTGGTTCATAACCCATAAAGACATTACATCATTTAAGTTCATTAGCTTTCCCAGACTCATCCAAATCAATTATTTAATCATAAGTCATTGAGGTTACTTAGTTCATTTAGCAGTCAAGTCTATCCCGGTTACTTTAGAGTTTTCCAGAGTAATTCGGACGTTTCTGAATTTCATATACATATTGTACTTCCATTCAGTTCAATTTGGTATTCTTGGTTGATTTGTCTAACGAATATCTGCTTCTTAGTATCGAATGTGCTCTAGAGTTGATTTGAGCTGAGTGCTTCCAGAATTATCATCAATCCAAACTTAAGGAGACGAACAAGCATTCAAGTGGTATCTATGCCTTTTAGGTACTAATATAGCACTAGCGTTGGTTGACCGGATTAATCTATGTTCTATAACTTTTAAGAGCAGTACAACATCCATGTTTATTTGAATTTCTTAATTAATCCAAGACATTTGCTTATTCTAGGTCATAAGGGTATTTTAATCCTTTCCTTCCGCCCGATCTTATTATTTAATTCAAACTTATCATCTATTCCAATCTTTTCGAACAATTCTAACAAAAGAACACCCTCGATAAATTATTCTTCAGGTATTTACTCATAACTCAGAGATTTTCGGGTCAATTGCCTTCTCATATGTTACAAACATGTTATCATGAATTTTATGTACAAAGATAGGATCTCATTCATAGTCAACTCAGACTATTTTTACCTCTCAAGGGCATTTTCATAATTCCTTAACCAGGTAACTTTGGTATTAAAACTCTTAACAATGATAATTAGAATTTAGAGATCCTAGAATTGTGTGCTTTTCTGAATAATCTCTGAACTTGAAATTATTCCTTATCAAACTTCTAATTTCTTGTACAAGCCATCATAATTTTATTCAATTACCAAATTTTTTCCGCATTCGTATCGAGTATAGGAATTACCCAACTATATAGATGAGATCAAACATTTTCTTATTCATGCATTTACCAATACCAACATGTTCCTTAAAGTATGAAAAGGCAGTAATGTATTACCTTGATTTACGTGCCATACCGATCAACCATTTAAACTCCATTCAATCACCCTCAAACTTGAATTCAACATACAATAATTCTTAAGATACATATCAACAACAATTTCATCAAAAATGAAGCTTAATTGCGAAAAATGGATCAAATTAGGTGATTAATCAGCGAAAAACAACTTATCGGGTTCGAATTTGGCGAAACAGACTTCAAAACCGGACTCAGGACGTTGAAAAACATAAAATGTGACTTTTAAAATTTTTGTTAGTTTTTGGTCAAAGTCAACGGTCAATGGTTAACGACGGTAAACAGTCAACGACTCAGTCCAGGTGGCTCGACTTAGCTCAAACAGCTCGGCTCAGCTCAAACAGCCCCCTTCGGGATTCTCGTGTAAGTGTTATTTTTCATCTAAACATAACGGATCATAAAATTTTAAAACGTACCAACTTGTCCAACGGTGGTCGGCGAGTGACGATGACGGATCAACAACGACGCGATAATTTTGGTTGAGTTTTGAGCGCACGGTGACGGTGAGTCTGATGGTGTAGCAGGTGTGATGAACGAGCGGTCGGATCAACCGGAATCGATAAAAAACCAACGGTGATCGAGTTAAAACCGACAAAGCTTCTGGTTGAGTTTTACAACACACAACATCGAATCACGACGTAATAAAGGTCGGGTTTTGTTCATTGTTTGATGGTGATTCTTTCGGTGGTTTCAGATCGACAAACGGTGCCCGAATGGTGGAGAATCGGAACTACAAAAGAGGGTTAACGGGGAAGGAAATTGGGGAAAAACATTTGGGAAAAAGCTCGGGGAGGGGTTTTATTTTTCAACATATAATAAAAATGGGTAAATTCAAGACTAGGTCCCTAAATTTCATGCACTTCCTAAAATAGTTTGCCAACTTTGCAATTTTCAATTTAATCATCAATTTATTCCAAAATACCATTTTAATTCAATACTTCATAATTTATAAAACTTAGCCCCTAAATTGGGGTGTGACATTACAGTCGGTTAAGACTTGGTTATGTAGTTGTTTTTCTATAAAAGATTTAGGTGAGGCAACGTATATCTTAGGAGTTAAGATATATAGAGATAGATCAAGATGCCTTCAAGGCCTGAGTCAAAGCAGATATATATACAAAGTGCTGAAAAGGTTCAGTATGAAATAATCCAAGAAAGGATTTTTGCCTATGAGACATGTCATTTCTCTTTCGAAGGAAATGTGTCCTTCAACTCCCCAAGAAAGAGAACAGATGAATAAGATTCCATGTTGAGTTAATATATTGACGAAATAGCCAAGAGGGGGTGAATTGGCAATAAAAATTTTGGTGGAAGCTTTAGCAAAAAATTGAAAATATTTGCACAGCGATTTTGAGTGGTTCAACTTTCTCAACCAAATCCTACATCCACTACCTTAGCTACCCACACTAAGGATTTCCCAACAAATTCACTAATTTGTTCTTTCTTTTGAGGACAAAGAGTAACCTTACAACTCCCTCAATAATTATACCCCAAATTCTTGAGAACAGTCTCTCCCAAAGAGAAGAATACAAATTTCGCAAACTTACAGAAAATCCTCACAAGGCAAGATGTTTGCACAATTCTAGAACAAAGAAAGAACACTCAAGAATGAATACAATTGAGTACAAGTAGTGTTCTTGAACGTAAAATGAATATTGAATGAAAATTGGCTTGAATTGCTCGAACTTAATGTTTAAGACTTTCTCTTTGTTTTTCTAACAATTATTGTTGATCAATGGCTCCTCAACTTGTTTAAATACACCTTCAATTGATTCTGAACGTTGGAGATCATTGGTGAAGTCAATAGAGCCGTTATGGTGTAATTATCATTTAAAAAATATGTTGGAAGCGTGGGTGTATCGGTACACTCTCAAGGTGTATCGGTACACTCAGTGTAAAATTCAAATATTTCGACCGTTAGTTGACCTAGTGTATCGATAAACTTGGGGTGTATCGGTACACTTGGGGTGTATCGATACACTAATTACATTCGATGTTTCTCGGAGACAGGAGTGTATCGATGCATTGGCTGTGTATCGATACACAAAATGCATTCGATGTTTGATGTGTATCGATACATCCAAGAGTGTATAGGTACATCCCTTAATAAAAAATATTTTTGGCTCAAGTAAGGTTCAAAATACTATGTAAAAATTGTTTCAAAAATATTTTAAGACTCAAACACAATTTTACACTTAAGTAAGAATTAAAATTGAGCTTTGAAAAACTTGGAGTAATATTTTGATATTCGATTATTTAACTCGAATATATAATTCAAAATTGAATAAAATCTTAAAATTCAATTTCACTTTATTTGTTATATCGAAGCATCAAAATGTTTTCTACAATCTCGCCCTTTTAATATAACAAAACATTTAAGTAATTTTAAGATTTTCTTTGAAAATCATTTTTGAAATCAATTTTTGAAAATTACTCCCCCTTACTTTATTCTCCCCCTTTTTGTTAAATCAAAAAAACTCTATAAAACATTTTTAAACAAGGTTTTGAAAAATTAGCCAATTGATATTTAGATAGATATAGCTTAAGCTGCTAAGATCACAATTAAGAGAAAGATTAGCCATTAGTTCCAAAATCAATATTCAAAAATAATGTGTAATGGTAATTGGTCATATTCTACTATAATGGAAATGATGCAAAAATTAATAAACATTAAATTTAAACTAATCAAACCAAATTCAAACAATCAAAACCAAATATATATATATATATATATATATATATATAAGCGTTCAAGTTCAAACACCCATATCATCCAAAACAAATCAATCCAAAAACATCCAAAATGTTTTAACAATTAAGTTCTAAATCAACCAAAGAAAACAAATCAAGAAAGAAGGTCTAATCGTCCATCGGTGGAGCAGGAGGTGATAAATGTTCCCATATATTAGCCACATCACATGTAAGTGCGTCGACCCTTTCGTCCATAGCATCAAAACGATGATTCATCACTTTGTTGTTAGCAGTTAAATGGGACTCAATGGATGCAAACCTCATGTCAAGATTCTCCATAAACGATCGGAAGTATGGAGGCATATGACTCTCTTGTTGTACCGGCTCATCATCGGGTACATGATTATCAATGTCATGCATAATTTGTTCAAATTTTGGATCATCATCCGCTGTTGATGCCGAAGGAGTTTGTGAAGAGCTAGCTCCCGGTGTTTTCTTGGTGGATCGAACCCAATGATCCTTATCCCCGGACCATTCCGATTTCTTCAAGGTTGTGAAATTTATTGTGTTCTTAAGTGGGATGCCTACATCTAGTGAGACCCTAAGGTTGGATTTGACAAACAAATTGCTAAGAAGACAACCGTAAACTAAGGTTTCAACATATTTGGAAGGGACATTGTTCACAGTTTTGACTAGCTCGGCGAAAATGATTTATGGCAAATTTATTTTCTTATTCTTTTGGATACAATGTATCCACCATAAATATATAACTCTAAGGGTGGAGTACCTACCTCCGGATGGTGTAAACCACCAAGAGATGATCAAGTGAAGAAAACGCTCGTGATAAGTCCGCAAGGTACTTGCACTAGCCTTAGTTTTGTAAGGTGTAGCCACAATTTGTTTTTCATTATCTAAACCTACGTTATCTAGTCCAAATATAGTACCGATTGTGTTGGAATCAATATAAACAAATTGGCCTAAGAGATAAGACCGAATACATATGGTTTCAGTACGAGACTCGTTTTGGACACAAACCGTATTGGAATAGAAAATACGGACAAGTTGGTGATAAACAATAGGTTGGAGCTAAAATAGTTTATCAAATTTCCAAGAGCGGAGGGTATGAAGATATTCAAATTTCATATCGACCATGGCTTGGATTGAGGGGATACGCTCTTCCTGGATTTTATATGACTGGAATAAATTAACATATCTATGGTTGAGATCTTGTCTACGACCAGGTTGGTTAAAACAGGAGTTTAGAATAGCCATTTCCAGTTCATTTGGATTTGGATTAGGAGATGGAATGGGAGATCGATTTTGAGGTTGGTTTGAAGACTGACTAGAGGAAAACCTAGGGCGTTTTGAATGAGACATGGTTAAAGATCGGAATGGATAAGGTTACCTGCAATTTTAAAACACATGTATGCAATATAATCAATCCCAAAACTCAATAAGAGTTTGCAATATTCAAGGTTCTCTAAACCGAATCCTAATGGGTAATTTTGAAACCTATCTATAAAATAATGTTGGAAAAATCAATATGTAGTTTTCAAAACAACATAATTAAATCGAAAACATCAAATTTTAAAATTATTTCGAAATTAATTTTTTTGACAAATTGTGTGTTTTTTTAATGAAATTAGTTTTAGATTCTAGTTCTAAACTACAATCTAACAAATCCCCGATATATAATTCAACCTAGAACTAATTAAAACTAGTCCTAAGTTCAAAAATCAATAAAATAGAGTTTTTAGAAAAATACCTTGAAAATTTAGATTTGAGAGGAATATGATGTTTTTTGTATGATTTTGATGATCGTAACAGGATTAGGAGTTGAAAAACAGTTGGATTCTGACAAGAATATGTTGATTTGAGAAAAGATGGAGATTTGGGTGATATTTGGAGCAATACGGTGAGAGTGTTTTAGTTTTAGGGTGTTTCGCTAAATGTGATTTTTAGGGATTTAATACCCAAAATTCGACGGGGTATTGGTACACTACAGAGTGTATCGATACACATTCAAGTAATGCATCGGTACACTATCATAGCGCTTCGATACATAGTGAGGGCGTATCGATACATAAGTATCGATACACTGTGCGTAAAAATGTTAAAATCTGAATTTAAACACTCAAAATGCTGAATTAATTAGCTCTAGTGGTATTGGCAACTCATATATCAAAAATTAACAATGTTCAATCAATCTAATCTATACTTAAATTTTATTTGAACATATTATTAATTTTCACTAAAGACCATAAACACTCCCTAACTAATAGCAAAGAATACAATCAAAAGCATTTTTCAATTCTAATTAAAAGTGCTAAAATCATTTTAAACACTAAGTCAAGGTAGGTTTGTTAAACCTAATTCTCTCAAAAGTATCCAAATCTTTCTTTATCTAAAGGTTTAGTAAAAATATCCGCTAATTGGTGCAAAGTATCAACATATTCTAGAACTACATCTCCTTTAGTGACATGATCTCTAATGAAATGATGTCTAATTTCAATGTGTTTAGTTCTAGAGTGTTGGATGGGATTTTTAGTGAAACAAATAGCACTAGTATTGTCACACTTGATAGGTATGGTACCAACTTCAATTCCATAATCTAAAATTTGTTGTTTCATCCATAAAACTTGAGTGCAACAACTACCGGCTGAAATATATTCTACTTCAGTGGTAGATAATGCAACACAATTTTGTTTCTTTAAAAACCATGAAATCAACATATTTCCTAGGAATTGACAAGTACCCGAGGTGTTTTTCCTATCTATTTTGCATCCTCCATAATCCGCATCAGAGAAGGCATGCAAGCTAAAGCTAGAGTCTCTAGGATACCAAATTCCTAAACTAGGAGTGTCCATAAGGTATCTAAAGATTCTCTTAATGGCTTTTAGATTTGATTCTTTAGGACATGATTGAAATCTAGGACATAAGCAAACACTAAACATAATGTCCGGTCTACTTGAAGTTAGATAAAGCAAAGAGCCAATCATAGACCTATTTAATTTAACATCTACACATTTATCTCCTTCATCTTTGTCAAGCTCTGTAGATGAGCTCATTGGAGTGGCTTAGGGTTTTCCATCTTCCAATCCAAAATTTTTGAGCATATCCTTGACATATGTTACTTGATTCATGAAGATGACATCTTTTCTTTGCTTGATTTTGAGTCCCAAGAAAAATGAGAGCTCCCCCATCATGCTCATCTCGATTTCACTCTGCATTAGCTTAGAAAATTCTTGGCAAAAAGCATCATTAGAAGAACCAAATATTATATCATCAACATAAATTTGAACTACTAATAAATCTTTAACTTTTCTCTTTAAAAACAATGTAATTCAACCTTCCATTTTGAAAAACCTTTTTCTATTAAAAAATTGACAATCTTTCATACCAAGCTCTAGGAGCTTGTTTTAAACCATAAAGACCTTTTGTCAATTTAAAAACATGATCTGAAAATATTGAATCTTTAAAACTAGGAGGTTGTTCCACATACACTTCTTTTTTTATAAAACCATTTAAAAATGTACTTTTAACATCCATTTGATATAATTTAAATTCATTGAAACATGCAAATGCTAATAACATTCTTATTGCTTCCATCCTAGCTACGGGAGTGTATGTTTCATTGTAGTCTATGCCTTCTTCTTGAGTATAGCCTTGAGCAACAAGTCTAGCCTTGTTCCTCACTATATTACCACTTTCATCAAGCTTATTCCTAAATACCTATCTAGTACCTACAGTAGATTTATTATTAGGCCTTTCAACTAATGTTTATACTTTACTTCTCTCAAATTGATTTAACTCTTCTTGCATAGCCATAATTCAATGTTCATCATTTAATGCTTCTTGAATATTCTTAGGCTTTATGCATAAGATAAATGCAACGTAATTACATATATTTCTAAGAGAATATCGAGTTGTTACCCTTTTAGATGGGTCACCTATAATTTCACCATCCTTGACATAGGTGTATTCTCTTGGGTAAGAGACTTCCCTTTCTTCAATGGTTGGATTCTCGAGAACATCGTGACTTTCCTCATCTTTCATTTCTACTTTTGATGATGGTTTTCCAACGTCATGTCCAACGCCATTTGTATTTACAGTACCTACGTCGTCATCAACACAAGAATCCTTCCTCGGAAGGGGATTATCATCGAAAACAACATGTATAGACTCTTCTACCACTAAAGTTCCTTTATTAAATACTCGATAAGCTTTAGAATTTAAGGAATAACCCAGAAAAATTTCTTCATCACTTTTAGCATCAAATATGCCAAGATTGTCTTTACCGTTGTTTAAAACAAAACATTTACATCCAAAAGGATGAAAATAGCTAATGTTAGGCTTTTAATTTTTGAAAAGTTCATATGGAGTTTTCTTTAAAATAGGCCTAATCATTACTCGATTAATAACATAACAAGCGGTATTTGTGGCTTCCGCCCAAAATTATTTTGGCAAATTATTTTCACAAAGTATGGTACTAAGCATTTCTTCTAAAGTTCAATTTTTCCTCTCAACAACTCCATTTTGTTGAGGGGTTCTAGGTGCTGAAAAATTATGGCTAATACCATTAGAATTACAAAAATCAGTAAATCCAAGATTTTCAAATTCAGTACCATGATCACTCCTAACACTAGTTATGGAGTAACCTTTTTCGTTTTGGATTACTTTTGAAAACGTGATGAAAGTATATCTAGAATAGTCATCTACCAATACAAAATAATATTGTTTTCCACCCAAGCTAACAGTCCTAATTGGCCCAAAAAGATCTATATGGATGAATTGTAATACTCTACTAGTTGATACGTCATTAATGGATTTAAAGGAAGCTCTTTTATGTTTTCCTTTAGCACATGCATCACAGATTTTATCATTATCAAATTTTAGCTTTGGCAACCCTCTTACTAAATCTCCTTGAATTAATCTTTGTAAAACACTCATGCTTGTATGTCCTAGTCTCCTATGCCACAACCAACTATCATGTTCATCCTTAGCAACTAGGCACAAATTAGTCATATTTATTGAATCTAGATGCACCATGTAAATGTTTCCTATTCTATAACCAATAAGCATAATCCGATTAGATGCAATGTCGATTACTTTACAACCATTTGATTCAAATAAGACATTGTATACTTTATCGCATAATTGACTAATACTCAATAGATTATGCTTTAACCCATTCACATATAATACTTTTTCTATTTGTATGGAAGAGGTATTACCTATAGTACCTATACCTTCAATGTAATATTTTGAGTTGTCACCGAAGGTTACTGCTCCTATATTTTTTTCGTTAAGCTCTATAAACCGGTTCTTGTCTCTGGTCATGTGTCTTGAGCATCCACTATCAAGGAACCATGAATTTGAACTTGTATTTTGTACCTCGTAGTCATGCTCCTTTTCCTTCAAACATAGATTAATTTCTAATTTTTGGTACCCAAATTATTTTGGGTCCATATTCATTAGTACTTAAAATCTTAGTCCCCTTGGGTATCCACTTGTGTAGGATATCTTTATCTTTAGTAGTAATGAGTTCTTTAAGAACTCATATACTTCTAATGATTTTTCCACTAGAGGTTCTTTGGGGACCTCTATGATTGTAGTTTTTAAAACTCTTTATAAAAAAGTTGGATTTTGAACTTTCTCCATTTTCAAAATGTTTTGTTCCAACTTTATTAAAAGAAGCTTTAAGATCATTAATTTCTTTTTGGTGATCGTCATGAACTCTTGAAAGTAAATTATGCAAATCTGAATTTTTCTTTTCAAAATCTTCGATTTTGATTTGCAATTATTTAATTTTACTTTCAAGATCATTGTTGGTCTTGGATATGAGATTATTTTCATTTTTCAATTTCGAAATATCTTTCTTGTATTTTGAAAATAGTTTTTCATAATTTGAAGCCAACCCAGTATATTCCTCTACTAACTCATCAAGAGAATAATCTTCAAAATCAGATGAGTTAGGGGTTACCTGAGAATTCTCCCCCATGACCATTAAGCACAAGTTTGCTACTTCTTGTTCCTCTTCATCGGATTGTTCATCATTACTCCATGTAGCACATGTGCCTTGTGCTTCTTCTTGGATTGACCCTTCTTCTTCAATTGTAGGTAATCGTATTTGGCATGCCCCGACTTTTTGCATTCGTAGCAAATGATAGGGTTCTTCTCCTTTGATTTAGATATGAAGCCTTCATTTCTTTTTAATTTTCTTCCTCTGTTGGGCTTTATTAGTTTTCTGAATCGTTTGGCAAATAATGCCATTTCCTCGTCATATTCATCTGAATCACTCTAATCTTTTGTAGATTTGAGAGTAACTCCAACGTTCTTCTTTTTCTCCGTCTCCTTCTTTGGCTCATCCTTTTTCTCGAGGTCTACCTCATTTTGAATCATCATTTCATGCGTGAGGAGAGAACCGATGAGTTCATCGAGAGTTAAAGACTTTAGGTTTTTAGCTTCGATGATCACCGTCTTCTTTGATTGCCAAGCTTTAGGAAGAGAATAAATTAACTTCCTCATAAGCTTCTCATTTGGAATGATCTCTCCAAATGATTTGAGACCATTGATAATCACGAAAAATCTATTTTTCATAGCTTTGATGTCTTCATCTAGTTTCACCCTGAAATTTTCATAGTTGTGAGTTAGAAGAATAATTTTAGATTCTTTTACCTCGTTTGTGCCCTCATGAGTGACTTCTAATTTATCCTATATCTCCTTGGCGGTTGTACAAGATGAAAATCTTCCATATTCATCTGGTCCAAGAGCACAAAATATAATATGGATAGCCTTTGAGTTGAGCTAGAACATTTTTGTCTCTTCTTCACTCCACAATCTTGAATGAGTAGATGGTATGGTGTATCCGTCTTCTACGATATTCCATTCTCCCATGTCACTTGCTTGAATGAAATACCTCATTCTATTCTGCCAATAGGTATAATTAGCTCCATTGAAGAAATGAGGTTTATTGACGGGCATTGAATCAAGAACGAAGTTGAAGTTTGAAGTGGAGATCATTGATGACTTGAATATCGATATAACTCTTCCCGAATCGAATCAAGTGGTGGTTAAACCTTCAAATGAGTGTAGCTCTGATACTAATTGTTGAGTTAATCGATCGACGAAATAGCCAAGAGAGGTGAATTGGCAATAAAATTTAATGGAAGCTTTTGCAGAAAATTGAAAATATTTGCACAGTGATTTAGAGTGGTTCGATTTTCTTAACCAATGTCTACGTCCACTACGTTAGCTATCCACACTAAGGATTTTCCAACAAATTCACTAATTTGTTCTTTCTTTTGAGGATAAAGAGTAACCTTATAACTCCCTCAAGAATTATACCCCAAATTATTGAGAACACTCTCTCCCAAAGAGAATAATACAAATTTTGCAAACTTACAGAAAAACCTCACAAGGCAAGATGTTTGCACAATTCTAGAACAAAGAAATAACACTCAAGAATAAATACAATTGAGTACAAGTAGTGTTCTTGAAAGAAAAATTAATATTAAATGAAAATTGGATTGAATTGCTCAAACTTGATGTTAAAGGCTTTCTCTTTATTTTTCTCACAATTGTTGTTGGTCAATGGCTCCTCAGCTTGTTTAAATACACCTTCAATTGATTCTGAACGTTGGGGATCATTATAGATACGTTATGGTGTAATTATCATTTAAAAAATATATTGGGAGCGTGGGTCTATCGGTACACTCTCAAGTTGTATCAGTACATTTAGCGTAAAATTCAAATATTTCGACCGTTAGTTGACCTAGTGTATCGGTACACTTGGAGTGTATCGGTACACTAATTACATTCGATGTTTCTTGGAGCCAGGAGTGTATCAATGTATTGGTTGTGTATCCATACATAAAATGCATTCAATGTTTGGTGTGTATCGATACATCCAAGAGTGTATCGATACATCCCTTAATAAAAATTATTTTTGGCTCGAGTAAGGTTCGAAATACTTTGTAAAAATTGTTTCAAAAATATTTTAAGACTCAAACACAATTTTACACTTAAGTAAGGATTAAAATTGACCTTTGAAAAACTTGGAGTAATATTTTGATATTCGATTATTTTAATCGAATATATAATTCAAAATTGAATAAAATCTTAAAATTCAATTTCCCTTTAGCATCAAAATGTTTTCAACATTCCATATGTTTCGACTATTGGTTCTATCTTGTATGCATGATATGTAAGTGACCAGATGTATCGTATGCTTTAAGCATGACGAGTTGGTATTGGGTAAACCCTGGTGAAAATCACTAGGTTGCAGTTAAAAATATCCTTAAGTACTTAAGAAGAACTAAGGATACATTTCTTGTCTATGAAGGTGAGGAAGAGCTTAGTGTAAAAGGTTATACTGATGCCAGCTTCCAAACTGACAAGGATGACTCACGACCGCAATCGGGTTTGGTGTTTTGACTTAATGGAGGTGATGTTAGCTGGAAAAGTTCGAAGCAAGACACAGTAGCTGATTCTACAATAGAGGTTTAATACATTGTAGCCAGTGAAGAAGCAAAATAGGATGTTTGGATCAAGAAGTTCATATCATAACTAGAGGTTGTTCCTAGCATATCAGATGCTATAGAACTCCATTGTGACAATAATGGAGCCATTGCACAAGCAAAGGAACCCATATCTCATCAACGGTCCAAACATATTCTTAGGCGCTTTCATCTGATTCGAGAGAATATAGATCGAAGAGATGTGGAAATATACAGAGTACACATACATAACAACATTGATGATCCCTTGACGAAGCCTCTTACATAGCAGAGGCATGATCGTCACACTGAGTCACTCGGTGTTAGATATGTGAGTGATTGGTCTCATGCTAGTGGGAGATTGTTAGAGTATGCCCAAAGACCATCATATGATGATTATAATGATACATTTTATTTACTAATTTTATTTAATAAAGACATTACCACTATTATTTTCAGTTATATATATGTGTTTAACATAAACTGGAAGATAATAAAATCCATAATAAAATAATTGTTATTATTAAAAGATCCCTAGTCAAATATTATTATGGGCATGGGCAATAATAATACGCTTAAGACTAACATCTTATTGATTGATGACAACGAGTTGTCATTGACATAGAGATGTCAGAATTGATACATGCTTATATTGTTAGAGAACAATGTATTGGAATGACCCACCATGAGCATATGTCTTGAATTATTATGTGAGTCATAACATTTCTCATGGTGATGGCTATATGTATGATCCTCAGACTTGAAATCAATGTATACCAACATATATTGTTGTATGTTTTGATGTAGTTAGACATGCTCCGTAACTAGTTGCTCTATAAAGACTGTTATTGATCAATGTGGCCCTCCAACTTGAAAAAAGAACCCAATGTGGCCCTTTGACCAACGGTTCCGTTAATTTCTGTTGTTATAAATTGGATAAATTATACTATTATCACTCAACTATTTTCTTTTCTTATATTTTGGTCACTAAACTCTAAAAGTTTTCAATTTTGAAAACTTTAGAGACTTTGGGGACTAAGGCTATAGTTAACCCATTTTATTTTAAGGGTAAACTACAAAAATGATTACTTTTGTTTCAGGGACAATTTACTAATCACATGTCTTTTGTAAACCAAAAATAGTTCAGAGATAAAATATCAATTTACTCCTTTTTTCCATATATTTCTTCCCCAAACCTATCTAAACTTATTTTCTCCATCACGCGCTTTCCCTGCTTCATCTAAACAAAAGATTTTTCCATCAAACAAACAGCTCCCATCCATATACATTCTAAACAATGATTGTTCCATTTTCCCCACTTGTTTACTATGTTAAATGTAATCCTAAGCCCAAGAAACGAGCTTCTATTTCTCTTGCTGTCAAAGTCGGGTCAGTTAATTCATTCGATTCTAATTTTATGAATTTTTAATCTTGATTTTTTGGGGATAAATATGAGATTCTTGTATGATTCATGGCAACTCGATTTTGGAAGAGGAAGATGAGCGCTGAGTTGCTCACATAGTTGAACATCTTGCCTTCTCTGCCAAAAAGAAATACACGAACCTTAACTTTGTTAAACTAATAGCAAAACCATCAATCGAAGTCTTTTTTTTAAGGAAACTAAGTTTAGATTTGAGTTTGAGGTTAAGAAAAGAATCGAAAAAGACCAAACTTTCTTTATCCATAGCTGGTGAGTGATGGTTGGCATTGATCAGCGATGGTCGCGGAGAATAATCGGGAACTGGGTTTTCCAAGAACGATGAAGAACAAGATAAACTTTTCATAGAAACGTTCAAACCTCATTTGATTCAAAATTTTTATGGAAATTAATTTAATCACAATTTTGAAATTAGTTTTTTATTAGTATTATTTTAATCATATATTAGTAAAATAATAATAATAAATAAATAAATGACACATCATACATAAATAATAATAAAATAAGTTATGATGATTAAAATATGAGCAATTCAAAAGTTGAGTGACTAAATTGAAAACTTTTAAAGTTTAGTAACCAAAATAGAAGAGATGAGATAGTTGAATGATAAATGGGGTAATTTACCTAATTTATAAACAACATTAAATGGAGGGCTAGCCTAACGTGCCATGTTAGTAGAAATTAACCGAACCGTTAGTCAAAGGGCCACATTGAATTTTTTTTGTTTTTAAAGTTGGAGGGTCGCATTAATCCAAAAAATAAGATGAAGGCCACATTAGTTTTTTTATTGGAAAATTCAAGGATCTCGGGTGCCTTTTCCTAACAAAAAAACGTTTAAATGTTGGAAAAACTGGTCTTACTATAAATATTTTATATAGGTGTTCTTAATGAGTTGAGCAGTTTGTGAGCAGGTCGAACTTAGCTCGATCAAAACTCGATAAAGGCTCGACTCGAGTTGACTATATTCGAACTCAAGCTGGACTCGAGACCTTAACAAGCTGAATCGAGCAAAGTCCAACTCGGCTCAATAAGTTCGTGAGCAACTCGTTAATTTTTAGTAGTTATCTTAAAAAATTATTTCATTAAAAAATTACTAATTTACTAATATATAATGAAAAATATAATAAATTACTAATATATTAATTTTCTAATAAACAATTAAAAATACGAAATTATCAATTAATAATCATTATTTTACTACACCCAAAAATCAAACCCTAATTATTATTTTAATGTATTTATGATAGTTATTTTGTTGTTTAGACTTTAAAATTTGTTTCATACATTTTTTTGATATTTTTTTTGTTAAATTTATTAATTTATGTTTATATTAAGTTCTATATAGTATTAGTAGATTTTACTTATAGTTAAAAAGTAAAATAAAAAATTCGATAAGCTTAACGAATAATGAGGCGACAAAGAGCTTAATGAGTTTAACAAGCAACGAGTCGAGAAACAAATTCACTTAACGAGCACGAGTCGAACAAAATTTTGACTAGCTTAACGAGCAACGAGTCAAATTAAACAACAAAATAATTTTACGAATACGAGTCGATGATTGCTCAACTCACGATGAACTATCTCGATAATCACCCCTAATTTTATACATACATGATACACATGTATAATGATTGTGTCAGTATCCTGAGGAGGGTTTTCCATATCCAAACAAATAGTTCAAGGAGCTTCATTCTTTTTACTTATTATTACTCTTTGACAATGTATTGTACTTATCATTTTGTTTGCTCTCTTCGGGAACAGACAAAACTCGATTTTCTGGGTGTAGTTTGTTATCACGCTAGTCTCACATACTAGAGGTCCCCGGTTCTCGAACCCAGGTTCAGACGTTTTTTCTTGTAACCTACATTGTTTACCGGTGCATGCTTCTATTTCATTTATGGATAAACATATACATATGGAGAAAAAGACAAGGCCTTTATTGATGTGTATATGACCTTAGTTGTAGGGAAAAAAAGGTGATGTTACTCATGATTTTACATAGTGTGCACCTCCACTGTAACTACATCATTGATGCTCTTCTGCAGTGCCAACTTTCTTTATAGCTAGACAATGGAGAATCCCGCCCTGACAGTCCTGTCCCACTTCTATGAAAGGAGTAGTTGTCGATGAACGTGTGATCGTTCTCCATTCAAAGCCGATGAAAGAGCAGCAGCGCCTATGCATGAAGTGAAGTCAGGCCTATAGTATGCCCTCACATGTGGGAAGAAGAATCAATACAAGTTGGTGGGCGCAATACAAAGATATAGCCTCCCCCAAGGGCGGACACACTAAACCTGGTAGGGGCCAAGTGTATCTCATTATTTTGAAAAAATGGTTAAATTTAGTTTAATGTGTTAAATACATTCGCAATCTTTTCCTGCAAATTGGATTCAAAAGATGTGATTGTGAGAATCTATGACCAGCTTGCCTCGGAATATTTTCTACGTTATTGGTTTGAAGCATCTTGTTAAAGCAGAGTTTCTCTTGAATGTTCTTGTTCAAACAATGGAGTTTACTCTATGATGTTGTTCCCTATAAATACTCTACCATGGGAGCTTAAATTTCAGGTCCAACAAAGCTTTGGACCTTTCTCATTCTCAAACTCCAACCTCCCACCACCATCAGGTTGAATTCAGTGATCCCAGCGTCTCTCCGAGCTTTAACATTCTCTTCGTCCCACGGTAACGACTGTCTTCACTGCAAAAGACATGGACAAGGTGATGAGATTGGCCTCGGAGAGGGGAGTGGTGCTGTTCAGCAAGAGCTCATGTTGCCTATGTTATGCGGTCAAGATTCTGTTCCAAGACCTTGGGGTGACCCCGACCGTTCATGAGATCGACCAAGATCCCGAAGGCCGGGAAATGGAGAGAGCACTGATGAGGTTGGGGTGCAACGCGCCGATTCCGGCGGTCTTCATCGGGGGAAAGCTGTTGGGATCCACAAATGAAGTCATGTCCCTGCACTTGAGTGGAAGGCTGATCCCTTTGCTGAGGCACTATTAGGGTGTGTTAAACTATAATACAAATTAAAATACTCCTTCAAATTATGGCATTGAAAGAAAAAAATTGGCACAAAATTCAGTCGTCTCTCTTGTCAGCTGTACGTACTGTGTAGCTTTCTTTATATGGTAAATTGGTAGTCTCTCATGTGTGAGATTCTATAGCTTCGCTTGAGCTCTCTATATCAATGTAATATGTTCCTATTTCTTAATGAAGTTTACTTTTTGTACTTTTTATGTTTAATCCATTGACTTACGTGTTCAAACTTAATATCTCTGGAAAAAAAATAATATTTTTTTTTATCATCGAGTTCATTTGATAAATTTATATAAATATCATTTTTAAATACGTATTTGTTATGGACCATTATTTACTGTTCTCAATCTAATCACTGAATAACAAATTTCACCATTATGATTAATTTTACTTTATGGAAACCAAAATTTGAACAAATAAACCATCTTTTTTCCATCCACCGAATTATACGATCTCAAAGTAGATGCTGGCCATTGAGTGATTAGTTTGAAGCATCTTCGCTAAAATCCCCCATCATCAATCTTTCCGTCACAAGCATCGATCCTAAGAACATTTCAAAGGGTTTTTTTTTTACTTCTGATTGAATAGTAATATGAAATATAAAAGCTTTAAAAAGGAATATAAAAAATTATTATTTTTAAATAATCTCAAGTGATTAGATGATAATATTTGTTTAGAATTTTTATTAGTCGTTGACAATCCATACACTCCCTATAAATTAATAATTCATATTTAATATATTTTTATATCTGTTGGTGTTACTCTTTTCGTCTTGAAATAATATCAGGTAAAAAGTTTCTCCAAATTGAAAATCATACTGGATTCTACCACTATATCCAAAAAATATGTAAGAGCATAAATTGGAATATTAAGAAGTTATAAATATAGATAATGAAATCGTTAACACTGTACCAAAATTTTCCTCTACAAATAATTGTTAATATGAATAATAGGGATTCTGCTGTAAGTGTTTGCGTGCATTCAATGTACCCTATGAATAGAGAAATATATAAATTTTAACATAATAAAATAAGAAATTTAAAGGATTTCATTAAAATTGTTTGTTTGGAAATTTTCTAAAAAGCTAGTTATAGGATAAAATTTATTTTCCATAATTTTTTTTAATTTTTAATCCTGCATCTTAAAATCTAAAACACTAATCCTTAAACCTTACATTTTACAAATGCTAAAATTAGACGTTTAAACCCTAAATTCTTAAATAGGACCCTTAAACCCTAAACTAAACAAGTTTGTGTGATTTAAAAGAAAAACAGGTTTGTGTAAGTTTTAATTTACATAGTGTTGTAGAATCGGGTAAAGAAAAACGAAAGAACACAAGAATTTTAACGAGGTGCAGCAATGTGCTTACGTTCTCGGTGCCTAGACGGCGCTAGAAGTTTTATTCAATGTCTCATAGGTTTAGGTTACATCTCTATTTATAATAAATAAACCCTGGTACATAATTACAAAATTAATCTTGTACTGTACCGCGGGGCCTACGACCCCACACCCCCACTACGAGACTTTCTTTGTAAAGACAATTAATGTTCACTCCATCCTCTTTACTGGTATATTTATGAGCCATACCTAACACATAATATGTGGATCAATTTCTTTTAATAATATTTATATTAGATTTTATCGCCTCTTACGTAGTTCAGTGTAAATATGTTATATAATAAATAGATTTATTAAAATCACTTAATAAACAATAGCGTGATGTA
This sequence comes from Hibiscus syriacus, assembly GCF_006381635.1. Classification (NCBI taxonomy): domain Eukaryota; kingdom Viridiplantae; phylum Streptophyta; class Magnoliopsida; order Malvales; family Malvaceae; genus Hibiscus; species Hibiscus syriacus. The sequence continues at coordinate 3,339,076 of NW_024062808.1, read as the reverse complement.
CTTAGTCTTGTGTTAAAATATTGAGGAGTTGTTAGTTGTTTTATTTAAAGAATATATATATATATATAAAAGATAGTAGATTAATGAAGGTGGTAGTATTCAAGGTGGGATCAAAAGGATCATTTGTATTGAGTATTCCAAAAGCATTCCCTTAGCGCAGGCATCAAACACTGGCTCGGAAAAAGCATTGTAGATATTCACATTCCTGTTAAGGATACGGCGAGGATTGGGAACAGCTTGACTGGTTTGCTTAAGAGGTTGTATGATGGTGATTTTGTTCAGAGAGATGGGAGTAAGGTTAAGTTATCAAAATGGGGTTACGTTCTCATTTTTGAATCTAATATGGAAAAATAAGAGAGATATTTTATTGATTATTTGGCTCCCCTTACCATGGACGAAGGCTTGCCGTTTTCTTTTTGCATGGTTCCTTTGATCGGTGTTCCATTGCACAGAAGATGAGTCCTGGGTTCATATCGTGCCAGACAGTGTTGAAGGGTTGGAACAAGGTGAAGCTGATCTTCCCTTGAAAGACCCATGAGGGTCATTACCTTCTTTTGTTCCCTGCCTTTGATCATCTCGGCTCCAAAAGAATGGTTCTGGTAGAGCTAATCACCAACGTGTTGTTAGGAGTTACATTCAGGATACTCTAAAAGGTGTAGTAGCTTCTTTCTTCTCTACTCATGATTCTATTTCGTCTTTCCAATCCGACTGGACCCTTCAAACTTTTCAAACCAAGCAAATGAGGTATGGGAAGTTAACAACATTATGATTTCCTCATTGTTACTAAAATATCCAAAAATCACTCTAAGTAGCCTCAAACTTCGTCCTTGAGCTATTCTCCTGTAGAGTCCAACTCTTTTAGGCATGATTTCACTATTCCACGGTTCTCTGGCGAATTCACCAAGGCATTCTCGAGTGGGGAGACCATCGACAAGTTCATTGAACTTTCCTCCTATTTCCCAACATGGGTTTCCGTGCCCTTATGTGCATAAACATCTCTTTTACGTGCTATCTCATTCACTATTTTACTATGAAATAGCTCGATCACCACCATGACTAGCTCAAACGTAAGCAGTCACCACGCTTAACTGTAATTGCAAGCTAGCTCAACAGTAAGTCCACTGGATTTACCCTATATACTACTTTCCAAAAAATATATCTAAAACACTTGCTTTCACAACAATGACTTGCTCTAATACCACTTATAACGGGGCTAGAGTTTTGACTAGCTGATCCATGCGGCCTTAAACGCTTTCTATGTTGAATTGACGCCTAAGTTAACCTTAACCACATCCTTCCAAGAGCTTAAACTAACTAAGCGATGAACAAACACATCAAGATTAACAAATATATGGAAGAAAACATCAACGAGGCTATAAAAGTCGCCCAAGTTGAACGATATTGTGAAAGTATAAATAGTACTAGGGATATCTAGCCACCACGAGAGGCAATAAAGCACAAAAGCTAATAACAAAATATAAATAAAGCTAAAAAGATAAGTAACAGGAAAATAAAGTAACAAGAGAAAAGTAGAGTAAATGTAACACCCCTAATCCAAGTTAGGAGTTTCAGACTAACCTGAAAGGGCTTTGGATAAACCAATAACCGTAGGATAAGACTTAGTTCTAGTTGCTTATGGATTGGGCCTGGTTTGGGCCCAAATGGCCAGAAAAATGGAATTTTTAATCTTAGACTAAAATAGAAATGACTAAAAGAGTAAATATCTATTTTTGTGAAACAAAGATTGAATCCTCTTAATTTTGGATAATGTAATAAGCAGGAAAAAAAAGACCAAAATAGGCTATTCAATTCCCTTACCTTTTCCAACACCTCGCTGTCTTCTTTTCTTCCTTCTTCATCTTCTTCCTCACTAAGACATTTTGAAAAGGTTGAAGCTTGGTGACCTATCAATCCTTATCCAAAAAATCTCAAGGTAAAGATATTAATTTCCTCTTCTTAAGCTTTATTTGAAACCCTAAAAGTCAAGTTTTAACCATGGTGACCCTTAGTGGGGGTTTAGAGACCCATGGTATTTCAACTCATTTTGGGAATAATAAAGCTTTAGGAAACTTTCTTAGCATCTCCTTAAGCTTCCAAATCAGTTAGTAACTCATATATGTGATTATTGTCTAGTGAGAGAAATTACAGATAACTCAAAAAGCAAAGGAAAGTAAAAGCTAAAACTTGATTGAGTTGAAGAGTTTTCCAGCAGTTTAGGAGTTTAAGTAACACACTTATAACTCATCCCTACCACCTATAGATCAATAGATTTGTTTTGGTAGTTTGCATGAGTTATGAAGCATATAAGCATGTCCATGGTAAATTTCAGTATATAGTGTTTTTTACCATGTTTATTGGCCTATCATGACCCCTCTTAACGTAAATAAGACTAATAATGTTTGGGGACCTCAGTGAGACCTTTGGAAGAAATAAGGTGTCATTTTCATGCACAAAACTGAGCATTTATGAGTTTGGGTGTCGGTATTGGACGAACAGTACTAATGATATTCTTCAAGTAGCCTAAAATAAGGGTTTTTGTGTTGAGTGTATCGATATTGTTCATTAGGTATCGATAGTCAAGGGTGGAGTATTGATACCATGTTTATTTTACAGATTTAGTAGGCTATTTTGGTATCAATACTCGTGGGAGTATCGATGCTGAGTGTAGGGTATCGTTACTCTAACTAAGGGTATCGATACTACCCAATTTCCTCATATTTCAATAGTTATTTTTAGTATCAGTGGCAAGGGTGAGTATCGATACTCAAAGGTCAGAATTGATATTAAAGGGCTTAGCATCGGTACCAGTGTATTGATTTAGGTAAGAAACACAATTAATCAAGAGGTTTGAGAAAAGGGCCTAATAACACCAGAACTTCACTAAATAACACTATGTTTGAGAAAAGGGCTTAATAACACCAGAACTTCACTAAATAACACTACAAGTTATAACAGTAATGAATACAATTACAACTAGAAACACCACCAGTTAAGATGACATAAAACTAACATTGTGTAATGCTCAAGAAACAACTAGGACACTCGAATTACTTTAGCAGTATCGTATTGCATGTTAGAATATACGGATACACCTCAGCTAGCGTCAAGGCACTTTTGTCACTGATTGGGCACTGATCATTGAGACTTTCAAAAGCGATCTTATTGGGTGTATGTTTCGATATAGTTCTAGATCTCACCTCATATACCCAAGGGGATTTTAGGTAGGCAAGAGGGGTGTACGTCCCGAGATGCAGAACCTTCTTACCACCCCCATGATCCCTACCTCAACTTTGTATTTTAGTTTCCTTGTATGTTCACATATATGCTTATTAGCGTGCCATATAGTGAATGCACGTAGTATAGTATATTTATTAGTGTCGTACTGCTCGTAAGCTCATCGTTTGAAATGTGCTTTCGTGCACCAGTTTTTAAGAGACCTTACTAATGAGCATTATCGTCACTAGCGATTCCAGACCAGCCAAGGCTTCAGAAAATGTCTTGAGTAATATTTTAGAGGGTATATACTATTTATAGACCCTTTCTGTTCAGTTCTAACAGTAACAACCTAAGCCCAATTAGGCCTAAAGTGCAACATTGGGATGCTGAAGCAACCCTTGAGTTTCAAAATTTGTTCATTTTCTTTTCAAACGTACTAAATGGTATCATAATTAAAAATAACTAACAAATATAAAACATTTTACAAAAATTGGAGCTCTGTGACACATAATTTAAAACAAATAATACATCTTGAAGTTTACAAATCAAATACATAAGTAATGTTCTATGAATACACATGCCCACTAAAGCTACAGTACAATACTCTGTCAGAGATGCTGGAAGTCCTGCTATGATGGTGCTCCAAGAATGACCTAGAAACCTGCCAACGAAAAACATCCGAAAGCTAAGCTTACAAAGCACATTAGTATAATCACAAATCTAGAGTAGCATAAGAATTTCATAAACTTAAGCATACTGAAGACATGGTACTAAGCAATAGATGCATGCATGACCTATATCAAGTTCTACCTACTTAAGGCTTTACTGCTCTATCACTGAAGAAGGGTCTCATGTTTCCTTTAATTCTTTTTTAAGGGCCTCACCATGAGTACACCCCTAAAGGGTTTCTAACCCTAATGACTGAATATGCTACACATTATCTAAATGCGACACTGATATTCTTGTGCATTATCTAAATATAATCTGATTAGTATCTAGTCTCACATAGCTCTCAGAAACTAGTTACTGAGGGAACCTCGTTGTCACATAGCATCGACATAATTCCCACAAATATATTGAATGATCTCATGTTCCTCACATAGCCATTAGGTAGATCATTGAGGAGACCCCAATGTTACATAGGATCAATACAATTCTCGCACAAACTAAGGCATTAACTTGGTCTCACATAGCCTTCAAGCTAAGATTTAATATATCAGACATATTGAACTGATGGGACAATACATGCATGAATGATACAAACAGACAGGGATAGGTATAGTGGTGTGATTGGAGGAATTTACGTTTATTTCAGAGCAACACCCCAATCTACCTTGAATACAGAATATCCTAGAGGTAAGAACTAGAATTTACGTAAATAGAAAACTTACCCAACTGAAATGAACTGAAATAACTACCCATGCATATCTAAGGCCCATAAGCCATATAATATTGATATTACTAACCCACTCCTTGCATGTGTTCAGGTATTGCACCCTAGTTTGTAACACCCCCAACCCATACCCGACCCGGATATGAGTCAGAGATATTACATTGACTTTAAAACACAACTCTTAATAAATAATAGTAAAATATTTGATCTTATATTAAGAAAATACAATAATATACATACTGTAATATAAGTTTACCAAAATATTCAGAGCATACACAACTTAACCCTTTAATTACATGCCAACTGCTATTTACATAACAAAATGACCTACTGATCAAGTTGCTTCTGATCTGATGGTTGCAGGAGTAATACTGTCAAGCTGCTTCACCTGTCTCGTCTAATTCCTCGGATCCTACGTGTGAAACACTCACACGCTAAGTCATCGACTTAGTGAGGTAATAATAATAACAAGGCAATGTAATGTAATGAAAATGTCAGGATCATATGAGATGAGATGCAAACATGTACTTAATCAATGTAGTATACTTCATCAATATCCATACCTGTAAGCGTATGACTGTAACATTCATGAATCTGTATTAATAAGTTTATTGGCCCATGATAGCATATTGAGAACCTAAGGTATCGGAGTAATGTGAGGTTGTGCACTATGCTGTCACCACAGCTCCTATAAATGCACCGAAGTGCCCCGTAGAATTGCACCGTAGTGCCATATAATGATGTCCATAAGGACCACATAGAATTCCTTAAGAATCATATACATATACTATGGATCAAGTATGTGTCTTTCAAGACTTCACACATGTTCCAAAGGATATACATATGTCCTAAAGAACCGCGTAGAATTGCACCGTAGTGCCATATAATGATGTCCATAAGGACCACATAGAATTCCTTAAGAATCATATACATATACTAGGGATCAAGTATGTGTCTTTCAAGACTTCACACATGTTCCAAAGAATATACATATGTCCCAAAGAACCGCGTAGACCCTCTACCCTTGGCATGCCAACTATACCTATAGTTCTCATCTACATAACATGGGCTTTTACATTTCACGTAGTCTATATCGCGTAGACATGTAATTTCTTACCTTTTCACATAGCTCATAATTTTTCCCACATATTCATGTCATATAATGCATTTATATGAACTCATGTCATGTCTCATAATACAAAATATGCTCATGTATCAAAATATAAAATCTAGACTTATCACAAGTCTAGAATGCAGGATATTTCTATAATCATGCTATGCATATGCACTCACCTATACTTCTTTGCCTTTTCCTCGATCGATCCTACTTGTAGATTGTTCCCGAACTCGTGTAGGCTCGATATCTACATAAACATAATTTTCAAGATGATCATCAGATGTCTATGTCTTGAAATTAAGCCTTAATAGCTTACTAATTTAAGAAATTAATAGCTTAGTCTTTCTTTCTTTTCTTCTCTTTTTTTTTTCTCATGTGGGAATCGGTTCCCCCTCTGGGGGTATCGGTTCCCCTCTAACATTCTGGAATTTCAGGTCCGTTGAGGGGGTATCGGTTCCCCCCTTGGGGTATCGATTCCCCTCTAGCATTCTGGAAATTCATATTCATTGAGGGGGTATCGGTTCCCCTTGAATGGGTACCGATTCCCCTAACCCAGAAATCCTATTTTGAGCCCGGAAATCATCTCATTTCAGATCAAACATACATATTTCAATCCCTTTAATACTCTTAGCTCTCATACACTTACTTAAACTAATTATTATCCATTCAATACCTCTAAAACTAAGAAAACTACTCATCCATATAAAATTGAAGAATCTAACTCAAATTCCAACTTGTTCTAATTTCAATTCTATTACTTCATACTTCTTAATTAGCTTGTTGACAAGTCAAAAATCCTATTCAAACATCAAAAACTCATCCATATCAAAATTTCATCTAAAAACTCATTTTCCAAATCTATCTCTAAAACACTTATCTTGTAGTTTTAATGTCATATAAGCTTTCCTTTAGCTTATATAACATCCAAACTTTCATTTCCAATCTTAAAAATCAAAGAAACTAACAAGGTTCAGCTTCTTACCTTTACTTGCAAGCTCCACGTTTGGAGAAGGAAGAGAAGAAGATAAGAAAGAAGGAAGAAGAAATGAGAGAATTCTGGAAACCTAATGCTCCACGTGGGTTCTCATATATCCCCATAACATTTTTTTAATTATAATTTTTCCTTACAAATGACCATTTGGTCCTCACCTTCATTTCATATTTACTAACCTTTATTTTTAAACTATATAATTATTCTACTTTAATCACCAAATGTTGAAACTTTGCAAATTAATCACTAACCCGGCATGGAGGATGTTATAAATCTCTCCCCCTTAAGAAAATTCATCCTCGAATTTTTCATTGCACGAACAAATGAGGGTATTGATGTTGCATATCCTCTTCACGCTCCCACGTTGCTTCTTCTACTCTGTGATTTCTCCACAACACTTTGACCAAAGGAATAGTCTTGTTCCTCAATTGCTTAACTTCATGGGCTAAAATTTGAATCGGTTCTTCCTCATAAGTCATATCCGGTTGTACCTCGATCTCTTCTGGATTTACAATATGGGAGGGATCCGATCGATATCTTCGAAGCATTGAAACGTGAAAGACATCATGTATCTTTTCCATCTCAGGTGGTAAAGCTAGCTGATATGCTACCGGTCCTACTCTCTTTACAATCTCATAAGGTCCAATAAACCGAGGACTCAATTTTCCTTTTCGACCAAATCTCAACACCTTCTTCCATGGGGACACTTTTAAAAACACCTTATCTCCAACTTGAAATTCAATTTCTTTCCTTTTAAGATCAGAATAGGACTTTTGCCGATCAGAGGCCACTTTGAGGTTATGCTGAATTTCTCGAACTTTCTGTTCTACATCTTGAATTAAATCCGGACCAAGAACACTTCGGTCTTTGAGTTCATACCAATTTAATGGAGTACGACATTTTCTTCCATATAATGCTTCATATGGGGCCATCTTTATACTAGACTGATAACTATTGTTGTAAGCGAACTCTGCCAGCGGTAAATACTTTTCCCATGATCCTTTAAATTCCATTACGCATGCTCTCAACATATCTTCCAATATCTGAATAGTTCTCTCTGATTGCCCATCAGTCTGAGGATGAAAATCCGTACTAAAGTTTAAACGAGTCCCCAACGCTCCATGCAAAGATTTCCAGAATCTAGAAGTGAATCGAGGGTCTCGATCAGAGACTATGGAAACAGGTATTCCATGCAATCTAATAACTTCTCTAATATACAGTTCTGCATACTTTTCCATAGAGAAATCCGTTCTAACAGGCAGGAAATGCGCTGACTTAGTTAATCGATCAACAATTACCCAGATTGATTCTCTTTTGTTCGGAGTCAAGGGTAACCCCGAAACAAAATCCATCGTAACATTTTCCCATTTCCATTGAGGAATGAAAAGAGGTTGCAATAATCCTGATGGAACTTGATGCTCGGCTTTGACTTATTGACATATCAAACACTTAGACACAAATTCGGTGATGCTTCGCTTCATCCCTGACCACCAAAATCGATCCTTCAAATCCATATACATCTTGGTTCCACCCGGGTGCATCGTTAACGGACTGCAATGAGCCTCTGTTAATATTTCTTTCTTCAAGTCGTCATTGTCGGGTATAACAATTCTTCCTTTACAATATAGATTTCCATCTGACTTAATCTCAAATTCTTTAATCTCTTTGTTCTTTACTTGTTCAATTCTTTTCAAACACATTTCATCTTTACCTTGCAATTCTCCTATTCGTTCTAACCATGCTGGTTTAAGGGTTAATTCTGCACAAAGACCACCGTCTCCCGTTAAAGATAATCTTGCATCCATAGCTCGTAAAGCTGCAAACGTCTTTCTACTCAGAGCATCTGCTACCACATTAGCCTTTCCGGGATGATAGTCAATTATCACATCATAATCCTTTAAGAACTCTACCCATCTACGTTGCCTCAAATTCAATTCTTTTTGAGTCATCAGGTACTTCAGGCTCTTATGATCCGTATATAAGTAACAACGCTCCCCATAAAGATAATGATGCCAAATCCTGAGAGCGAATACTACAGCAGCCATTTCTAAATCATGAGTGGGGTAATTCCTTTCATGTGGTTTCAACTGTCTCGATGCGTACGCTACCACTTTTCCTTCTTGCATTAATACACACCCCAACCCGTTATGGGATGCGTCACTGTATACTACAAAATTCTTGCCAGATTCCGGTTGAACCAATATCGGAGTTTCCGTCAGAATTCTCTTTAAAGCTTCGAAGCTTTCTTGACATTCAGAAGTCCAAACAAATGGTACGTTCTTTCTCATTAGCTTTGTTAGAGGTAGCACAATCATAGAAAAATTCTTAACGAATCTTCGATAGTAACCGGCAAGTCCAAGAAAACTCCGAACTTCAGACACATTCTTAGGAACTTCCCAATCCATTATAGCTTTAACTTTCTGAGGGTCTACTCTAATCCCAACTGCCGAGATCACATGCCCTAAGAAAATTACTTCGTCTAGCCAAAATTCACATTTAGACAATTTCGCATAGAGATTTTTATCCCTGAGAATTTGCAAAACTAGCCTCAAATGTGTGCTGTGCTCTTCAATGGACTTCGAGTAAACCATTATGTCATCAATAAAGACAACAACAAACTAGTCCAGATAGAGCTGAAAAATCCTGTTCATGAGATCCATGAAAGCAGCAGGTGCATTCGTTACTCCGAATGGCATTACGATGAATTCATAATGACCATATCTCGTTCTGAAAGCTGTTTTCGGAATATCTTTCTCCTGGATCTTCAATTGATGATAACCCGAACGTAGATCAATCTTCGAAAATACCGAAGCTCCTTTTAGTTGACCAAACAAGTCATCAATGCGCGGAAGGGGATATTTGTTCTTGATGGTCACCTTATTGAGCTGTCGATAGTCAATGCAAAGACGCATTGATCCATCCTTCTTTTTAACAAATAACACCGGAGCTCCCCAAGGTGACACACTTGGTCGAATAAATCCTTTCTCTAGCAACTCTTGTAATTGATTCTTTAACTCTTGCAATTCTTTCGGAGCCATTCGATAAGGTGCCATTGCAATCGGAGCTGTTCCCGACATTATTTCAATTTGGAATTCTACCTCTCTATCCGGAGGTAATCCTGGCAATTCAGCAGGAAAAACATCAGGGAACTCTCGAACTATTGGAATTTCCTCTAACCTTTTCTCTTGAGCTCTTGAATCAATCACATTTGCAAGAAAACCCTGACATCCTTGTAGCAATAATTTCTTGGCAGACATCACTGATATTACATTTGCTAAAGGATTAAACTTTTCACTGCTCACACTTATCTATATTCCTTCTGGACTTATCAGAGTTACCTTTTTCAATCTGCAACTAACATCTCCATAATAACGGAACAACCAATCCATTCCCAGAATCACTTCAAACTCGTCAAAGGGTAATTCCATCAGATTAGCAGGGAATTCAATTCCCTGAACCTTTATGGGACACCCCTTACAGACTTTATTCACCCGGGCACTATGGCCTAACGGAGTTGTTACTATAATCTCATTACTCGTAGCTTCTAAGGGAATCCCCAACTCCTTTACTAACTTACTTGTAATATAAGAATAATTAGAACCCGGATCAATCAGTACCAATACTAATTTATCACACAACTGAAAAGTACCTGCTATAATATCAGGGTCATCACGGTCTTCACTTGTCTTTAGGTTGTATACTCGAGCAGTGGATCGAACTTCAGGTTGAGCAGAGAATTCAGACGGGTTCCTTCCTCTGCCTCTTCCTCGTCCTCTTTGTGAGGAAGAACCAGCTCTTCCAGATGGTGCCGGCTCACCAACAATCAATGGACAATCCCGGACAAAATGTCCGGCATCTCCACATCGAAAACAAGTCCCAGCTGCCATACGACAAGTTCCATAATGGTTTTTCCCACAATGCTGACACTGTCTCCCTTAACCCGGAGTAGATCTCCCAGCACCAGATTCCACTGACTGCGTCTGTCTAGGTCTTGCCTGACTAGCTCCCCTAGCAGACGATGCAACTGATTCTGATCTAGTTTGTGATCGAAATCCCGAGTCTCTTCCCCTTTTTGTTGGTGCTAAGCTAGAAGAAGTAGTCATCCTCTTTGATGTCTGAACTCTTGAGTCCCCAAATCGTTCATTCTGAGCCCTTTCAAGAGCTTTTGCACGATTGATCACCTCCTGGAACGAGGACAGGTTTAATACTATCAACATTTCTTTAAGTCTAGGGCGCAAGCCCTCCACGAACCATTCACAAGCATCTTTCTCAGTAGGCACAAGCTCAGCTGCAAACCTGCTCAGCTTATTAAACTCACATTCGTACTCATATACAGAGCGGCTCATCTGCTTCAAATTCATAAACTCCTGCTTCATTTTTCGGATAAACTGATCTCCAATATACTTGTTTTTAAATTCTTCTAAAAACAAAGACCAAGTCAACTGGTCGGTTGACATCCTCATGGTGACGTTCGTCCACCATATCCTCGCCTGACCCCTCAATAAAGACACAGCTCCATCTAATTTCTCCACTTCGGAACAGTGGAGACCATCTAACATGATTTTCAAATCATTCAATCAAAGATCCGCTGACACTGGACCTTCCTCAGCTTCTCCCTTAAATTCGGGAGCTCCTAAACTTCTCAACTCTTTTGCTACATTAATTCTTGGAGTTAGTGGAGCAGGAGGTTGAAGACGCGTCAGAATAGCGTCTAACGTTCTGAAGAACGTATCTTGATCTTGCACAGGCACTCCTTGAGATGCCTGTTCTTCACCTTGCCTGGCCAGGGCAGGTGAATTACTGCTTTCAGCATGCCTATCTTCTCCCGCTTCACTTCGGGAGCTATTATGTCCGGACATCTAATAAGAATAAACACATTATCCTATTAGAAAAACAACATACTCATACTATACCAGATCAGAAGTTCTCGCTATTTGTTGGCATGTATTCCATTTAAAGACTCTATAGACTCTGGTTTATGCCTAGAATCGGCTAAACCATAGCTCTGATACATTAAATGTAACACCCCCAACCCATACCCGACCCGGATATGAGTCAGAGATATTACATTGACTTTAAAACACAACTCTTAATAAATAATAGTAAAATATTTGATCTTATATTAAGAAAATACAATAATATACATACTGTAATATAAGTTTACCAAAATATTCAGAGCATACACAACTTAACCCTTTAATTACATGCCAACTACTATTTACATAACAAAATGACCTACTGATCAAGTTGCTTCTGATCTGATGGTTGCAGTAGTAATACTGTCAAGTTGCTTCACCTGTCTCGTCTAATTCCTCGGATCCTACGTGTGAAACACTCACACGCTAAGTCATCGACTTAGTGAGGCAATAATAATAACAAGGCAATGTAATGTAATGAAAATGTCAGGATCATATGAGATGAGATGCAAACATGTACTTAATCAATGTAGTATACTTCATCAATATCCATACCTGTAAGCGTATGACTGTAACATTCATGAATCTGTATTAATAAGTTTATTGGCCCATGATAGCATATTGAGAACCTAAGGTATCGGAGTAATGTGAGGTTGTTCACTATGCTGTCACCACAGCTCGTATAAATGCACCGAAGTGCCCCGTAGAATTGCACCGTAGTGCCATATAATGATTTCCATAAGGACCACATAGAATTCCTTAAGAATCATATACATATACTATGGATCAAGTATGTGTCTTTCAAGACTTCACACATGTTCCAAAGGATATACATATGTCCTAAAGAACCGCGTAGAATTGCACCGTAGTGCCATATAATGATGTCCATAAGGACCACATAGAATTCCTTAAGAATCATATACATATACTAGGGATCAAGTATGTTTCTTTCAAGACTTCACACATGTTCCAAAGAATATACATATGTCCCAAAGAACCGCGTAGACCCTCTACCCTTGGCATGCCAACTATACCTATAGTTCTCATCTACATAACATGGGCTTTTACATTTCACGTAGTCTATATCGCGTAGACATGTAATTTCTTACCTTTTCACATAGCTCATAATTTTTCCCACATATTCATGTCATATAATGCATTTATATGAACTCATGTCATGTCTCATAATACAAAATATGCTCATGTATCAAAATATAAAATCTAGACTTATCACAAGTCTAGAATGCAGGATATTTCTATAATCATGCTATGCATATGCACTCACCTATACTTCTTTGCCTTTTCCTCGATCGATCCTACTTGTAGATTGTTCCCGAACTCGTGTAGGCTCGGTATCTACATAAACATAATTTTCAAGATGATCATCAGATGTCTATGTCTTGAAATTAAGCCTTAATAGCTTACTAATTTAAGAAATTAATAGCTTAGTCTTTCTTTCTTTTCTTCTCTTTTTTTTTCTCATGTGGGAATCGGTTCCCCCTCTGGGGGTATCGGTTCCCCTCTAACATTCTGGAATTTCATGTCCGTTGAGGGGGTATCGGTTCCCCCCTTGGGGTATCGATTCCCCTCTAGCATTCTGGAAATTCATATTCATTGAGGGGGTATCGGTTCCCCTTGAATGGGTACCGATTCCCCTAACCCAGAAATCCTATTTTGAGCCCGGAAATCATCTCATTTCAGCTCAAACATACATATTTCAATCCCTTTAATACTCTTAGCTCTCATACACTTACTTAAACTAATTATTATCCATTCAATACCTCTAAAACTAAGAAAACTACTCATCCATATAAAATTGAAGAATCGAACTCAAATTCCAACTTGTTCTAATTTCAATTCTATTACTTCATACTTCTTAATTAGCTTGTTGACAAGTCAAAAATCTTATTCAAACATCAAAAACTCATCCATATCAAAATTTCATCTAAAAACTCATTTTCCAAATCTATCTCTAAAACACTTATCTTGTAGTTTTAATGTCATATAAGCTTTCCTTTAGCTTATATAACATCCAAACTTTCATTTCCAATCTTAAAAATCAAAGAAACTAACAAGGTTCAGCTTCTTACCTTTACTTGCAAGCTCCACGTTTGGAGAAGGAAGAGAAGAAGATAAGAAAGAAGGAAGAAGAAATGAGAGAATTCTGGAAACCTAATGCTCCACGTGGGTTCTCATATATCCCCATAACATTTTTTTAATTATAATTTTTCCTTACAAATGACCATTTGGTCCTCACCTTCATTTCATATTTACTAACCTTTATTTTTAAACTATATAATTATTCTACTTTAATCACCAAATGTTGAAACTTTGCAAATTAATCGCTAACCCGGCATGGAGGATGTTACATAGTTAGCCCCTGAAGTGCCTCACGCACTGATAATGTCCCACTAGGGCAACTAAGGTAACCTTGGTATACATTAACATAGTTGGACTCACTAAAGTGAAGTCAACATCACACTAGATGTTATCTCGCTTCGTTCTCTCATCTAAAATGTTAGGCGAATGCGTACTTATTATCCGAGGAACTGGCTAGCCCGATATCTGCCTCGGGTTCGTTTCTAAGTAGCAATACTATTTTTGAACTTATCGTAATTCCCTTCAAAACTTCTTGAACTGAAAGAGACGACTTACTTTTCCTGGGTTCACTAGAATTCTCGAAGCTAATATTTTTTGCGAAACTGAATCAGATGTAGTCATCGTACCACTTATCAAATGTCTCCTTAACGATTCTCGATCCTGACTATTCATCTTTATGTTCGTTCAAAGATAATTTGGTGTATTACTCTTAATATGGTTACTCCTGATGTAACCTACTCTTGTGTGTGTTTCTAGGTATACTTGGTCGTTTATGTGCCTCAAGAACTAAGTCTTACTATTACGGATCATCTTTAGCTCTTACAGACCTTAAACAGGTCAAATCTAACCATCCAAAATGAGTAGTATCAATACTCTACTTGTAGCTAGGGTCAAGTATCGATATCAAAAAATGCATTATGTCATGAAAATGGGGCCTCAATATCAATATTGACACCTAAGTATCGATATTGCATGAGCGATATCAATACTCCTCTTGGCAGTATCGGTAATCCAGCCCAAAATCCCTAATTTTTACCCCAATTTAACCAGTATCAATATTTGTTCACCCCTATATTGATACTCGAATCCATAAATAAATATTTTAGGCTTGGAAAACACTTGAAAATCATCCTAAAGTCTATGTTTTGATTCTAAATCATGCACTGAAGTTTTAGAGAGTTAACTAGGGTTCGTAGGTGTCATAAAACACATTAATAACACCTAAAACACCTTTTAATCTTGAAATTGAAATTAAACTCTAATATGCTCAACTACTTAAATCTTAGTAAATATTTTAAATTTAAGAAATTAATACTCCAAAGGATTAGAAATACATTACCTTGATTTTAGAAACCAGAAATGAAACTCCTTTAGCTAGCAATCACCCTCCTTAAGGTTTGGATAATGAAAACCCCTCTTTTTCTTGCAAAATAAAACCCAAAGCTTGAATATTCAAAATGATATTGTTAGGAGCATTTAAGACGAAAATGAGATAAAAAAAAAGGTTCAAGACCTTACCTTGGAACTATGGTTACTAAGAGAAGATAAAGGAAGAAGAAAAGAAGAAGAAAATATGAGAATGAGAAACCCACGTCCAAAACCCCTTAAAAGCCAAAGAAATCATGTTCTTTCTTTTAATGTCTAATTACACTTTTAATCCTCCTTATTTTTCCTCATATTTAAAAGTCCATCTTTTTATAGTTAATTGGGCCCAAATACAACCTAATTAAACCCAACAACTTAAATCATGAAATGTATGGGGTCCAGTTACCTATCAGGTAAACCCGAAACTACTATCCCATAATTTGGGGTGTTACAACTCTCCCCTATTTAAAAGAAATTTCGTCTTTAAAATTTACTCGATTCAAACAATGACTTATCCTTAAGTTAAACACTTAGGAACATTACATTATATAAACTTTTGTCAAAATTGATTCTGAAGGAAGAAGTCCTACAAACTGACGTATAGCTCAGAATTCACAAAATCGATCTACGATTTTCTAAGGGTGCTACAACGTCGAACTTCAAGTGGAAACTTTTAAGAAGTATAAAGCAAAATAAATCACATTTTTTCTATTTGACATTGTACACTCAAAATGTTCGAAGATAATAACACTGCCTATTGATTCACTACTATCGTTAAATCCCTTTTCTAGCTAACCTTACTCAATCGAGTTAACTCATTGCATAACCCAATAACCTCTTTTACTTGTTGAACATAAGCAACTCATCACGCCAAACCCTGAGATCTTACGAAACTTGCCAACACTATCTCGATACCGATTACTAAAGAGGTGACATTAATTCTCGACCAACATCAATCTCTATGCTTCTATTGCGCAACTCTGATTCAATACTCAACAAGGAACTTGACTATTTCTCATATACCTCGTAGCCTACATAAGAATTTCTTACCTGATCGAGCATTTAAGGTTTTTATAAATGAAAATAGACCACTCATCTAATGAAACTTGCAACATTTGACTCTCCTGTAGAGTACACGACACAAAGCAGAGTTCTCACACAGTCGAACTTTGACTTAGAGGTTTTGAGACTCTATATTTTGTACTCGCTAATGCTTATCATCATTTAATTATTCGATGACGACTATTTCTAGTCATACGATGCGTAACAAACTTGATTTTCTTTAATCTGAAGCACCCAAAGTCTACGATAATATGCAACGTTACATATTGCTATGTGTTGTATATAGCTCGCGCTCATATACCAACACAAAGACATAATTAACGAGGTTTGGTTCACTTAGCTGATTCACTTACTGATCACGCACAAATACATACTGACAAAATCAAAGGAAATCTTTCTACTTCGATACTCGTAACTCACTACCTGACCTTTAGTTCTCGTAGTACATAAGGTGGGATTTGGAAAATGTTGTATCGGGACATATGCTCTGCTAACTTACTCATCGAGAGTAGTTAGGGCATCTACATCCAATTAACAATTAAAGTGATGTGGTACTAGCTGAGGTACATCCTGACATTTCTGGAAAATAGAGTGATCGATATGCTAGTTTTAGTGACTTGGTATTCTTAACCCTCGTGGATATCTTCATTTTGAAAGTTGAACTTGGGATTTCAAAATTTTTTATGGGTCGATCACACGAACCCTTGAAGAAAATATAAAATAAAATTGCTTATTCTGCTATAGTCTACCAACTTTACACTTAGATCCTCACATGAAGGTTCTCCTTATCTAGTTCACTTAACACCACAAAAGAATGCATGCACTCATGTCTACTGAATCAACATGAAACGCTAAAACATCTGAAAACATACATGGCATCTCATATGTGTCATCGACATCCTGGCCCTTCTATTTTTCTATTTGACAAGCGGGATTAAACATCGTCAAACCAGAAACATGTTAAATTGCTCCTCTACTCTCCTGTCCGAGCATAAAACTATTGCAACTGAACTAAGGCAATCCCTCATCATATGTGCCAATGATTTACATCCATAACACTTTTAAAAAAGATAGAAGAACCCCCTCGATGATTTTTTCCACAGTGCTACCACTCTAAATATCTCAAAACAATATCAGAGCCTTCAGAGCTCGCTATAGACAGGGAAGGTGATGGTCTCCTATGAGACCCTACGTTTGACCTCTGACTCGACTAGAGTGAAACATCTGATGTCACTCTCCTCTGTTCACGCGGACCTCTGGTCCTCCCAGCAACTAACTGAGTTCAGTCTACTGGCACATAAGTGCTCATACTTGCGATAGTCGATTCGCCCAATAAACTATTTCTCATAGCTTGCACCCTATCTATGGACTTAGCATGTCATGTCAACCCAGAAAACAATCTAGGCGAGTTTGCCACTAACTGCTCATGGATATCAAGGTGATGTCCCTTAAGGAACATATTTCACCTTAATGACTCAATCGCAACTAACTCTAGAGCATAATGACTCAACCAGAGAAAATCCCTCTCATACTTGAACACTAAACGGTCCCCTTGAACCAAATAAGAGAATTGCATTCTCAAACCATATATGTACACCTTATCGATATACTTGCCTCTGAACTCACCTAAGAACATATCCCACGTAGGCACGTCCGGCTGTAGAGACATCTCTATAGTCCTTCACCAATCGATAATATCACCCTTGAGTAAAGCGGTGATGCACTCTAACTTACCCTCTAGGTAAGATACAGCTGTCTCAGATTCCTCATGGTCACCCTCAACCACTTATTGGCCAAAATCATATCATCATCACCTGAACCATAAAAATTGGCTATCTTATGCCTCCTCCGTCTCTCTACTAGGGTCTCTGATGGTACTAACGCACTCTGGGTGGCTAGCTGAATATTTTGCGCTCTAGGAATGACATCCACTATCTTCTTGAGAGTAGAGGTCAAACCTCTGAAGAAGGTTACCCTAGTAAATCTTGCGCTAACGGAATCCCCTGATTCTCTACCTTAGGTCGAAACTCCTCGCTCACACTATCTGGATGAGAGGCTTGGTTATCCATTATATCCTTAAAACCATGCTTGGAACTATCGTCCCTCGCAATGTTTTACAATATAGATTAAAAAAGAAGCACCATCAGGATTCTAGACATATACAAGTACTTTAGGTACCTAGGGTAATGTATTCACTGACACCTTACTAAAACCGACAACTGGGTCCTATGACCGACTCAACCTGACACTCTGATACCACTAAGTGTAACACCCTAAGCTCAATTGGGCCTAAAGTAAAAGACTAGGCTACCAAGGTAACACCAGGGTCATAAAACCTATTCAGTTTCTTTTCAAACTTACTGAATGGTATCATAATTAAAATATAATTAAAGAATATAAAATATTTTACAAAAATCGAGCTCTGTGACACATTTTAAAACAAATAATACATCTTGAAGTTTACAAATCAAATACATAGATAAGGTTCTACGAATACACATGCCCACTAAAGCTACAATACAATACTCTATCAGAGATGTTGGAAGTCCTGCTATGATGGTGCTCCATGAATGACCCATACTAGAAACCTGCCAACAGAAAACATCAAAAGACTGAGCTTACAAAGCGTAGCAGTATAATTGCTAATCTATAGCAGCCTAAGTGTTGGGATTTGCGAAAGCTCGAATCGACAACCGGAACGGGTTCGCCAATAGGGGTTGGATCAGTTTTTTTAGGGAGTAAGGAGATTTAAAGATAGAAAATTGCACAGCGATTTATAGTGGTTCGACTTCACAACCAAGTCTACATCCACTACCTTAGCTCCTTACCAAGGATTTTCCAACAAATCACTAATTTTTTCTTTCTTTTTACAAGATAAAGAGATAACCTTTACAACTCCCTAGTTTTTATGGGATAAACTATAACCTTTCCCCTAGCTTTTCACGGGCTAAGCTAGAACCAAAACCCCTTTACAATGAAAAGAAAAATGTAAACAAGAAAACCTCTCTCAGGTGGGTGTTTACAAGATTGAGCTCACAAGAATAAGATATTTACAAGAGAAATATGAAATAAGATTGAAAAGCTCTTATCTTGTGTTTGATTGCTTGGATAGTTGTTCTCATACTTCTTCAAGTGTCCTTAGCTTGTATTTATAGCTTGGAATGAGTTTGAAGTCATATATAGTCGTTAGAGATGTTTTGGAGCCGTTTGGGGATTATTTTTCTACAAAAGTAGGCTGCCCATAACAGTGTGTATCGGTACACTATCAAGGTGTATCGGTACCCCTTCATTAAATTCAAATTTTTGACAGTTGGGCTGAAATTATTGTAGCAATGTATAGATACGTTGTAGCAGTATCTATACACATTTTGCATTAGATGTTTTTTAGCATCAGTATTGTTTATTATTGTTCACACAGTATTGGTACTATTTATACAGTACCGGTACTATTCATACAATAAAGTACTATTCATAAAAATATTTTTGTGCGCAATTCCAAATTAAATGGACTTTAAATTACTTTTGTAAACTTTGAAAACTTTGAATAAATTCAATTTAAGTCCAAAAACATTTTGCAATAAATTGTTATATCAAAACATAATTCAACAATCTCCCCCTTTTTGATATAACAAAATATTTGAAAATTTGTTTTTGGCAAAACTCCCCCTAATAAAATGTTTAATGTAAAAGATATCAATTGTTAACAAAAGGATACCAATTTTTGGAAAATATATGAAAATGTTAAGTTCCCCCTTTTTCATTAAAAAATTGAATTTTTCAAACCAAACTTCTCCCCCTTTTTGTTATATCAAAAATAATTCAATCTTTGAGGTTCTAAAATAACATTGGAGAGTAAGTGTTAAATTTTATCTTAAAATCATTTGAAAAATCAAAGCTCCCCCTCAATAAATGCATTCCAAACAAAATTAAGCTTTTAACATCTTTACACTTAAAATTGAATTTCAACAAAGAATAACAAACATGTTAGTAGCACATGAAATTCAATATATCCAAGTCTAAAATACTTTATGCAATATCAATTGTTGAAATTAAGTGCATATGCATAAAGCTTTTCAAAAATATTGTGCATTTGAAAATTTTGATATCAATTGTTAGAGAGATATCCTTTTCATTTAAACCACATGCATAAACATTCTAATTTAGGTCAAAAATTTTAAAATATGAAAAATCAAAGCATTTGAAAATTTGATATCAATTGTTAGAGAGATATCATTTGCATTAAAACCAATATTGACCAAAATTCATTATGATGAACTAAAAATTATGATTATTAAAACTTTAAAATGTTCATCATACCAATTGTTTTAAACATACATGAGAAAAATTACATAATCATTTAAAATCAAAACTCATGCATGCTTAAAATAAAATGAGCAACCAAATAATCAAAATCAAAAGCATTAAGCTTAGAGGTTACCCATTCCTTTTTCATGTGTGGCTAGAGCATCTTGATTTTGTCATCTTCATCACCATTGCTCCCACACACCTATAAGAGACATTTAAGTAGATTTTTGTATCCAAATTTCTTTGGATCCTTGAGCGTTAGTTTCAATGCCACTTGTTCTTTTTGGAACCCATACTTGTCTAATTTTAAAATGTATTATTTTCTTCAAAGGACAAGTATGATCCTTATGACCATGGTAATGGCAATGTGAGCATTTTGCATTTTTAAACATAATAGGTTTTTTTAGAAATTAATTATTTTTCTTTTGTTAAGTTTTCAAGCTTAACTTTTAAATCAAAATTTTCTTTTTCTAAATCATTTATTTTGATTTTTGAAAGCTCTAAATCATTTTTCAAAATTTCATTTTGATTTTCAAAATCAACTCTAGCTTTCAAAATTGATTTATTTTCATTTTTGAGTTTTGAAATTAATTTCATATATTTGGAATTCATGGTCTCAAATCCCAAATACAACCTATTATAAGAACCTTGTAGCTCATCAAAAGAATATGAATTAAATTCATTTGAGTTATAAGATACATCGGGCTCTTCACGAGCCATTAAAGATACCACCTTTGCTGGTTCTTCTTTCTTGTTTCCATGGATTTCCTCGAGCTTATTCCAAAGCTCCTTGGCACTCGAACAAGAAGAAACTCCTTCATAGATATCGAGACCAAATGCACAAAATAACATGTGCATGGCCTTGGCATTTGGTTCTTGGTCACTCCACTTCTTCTCCAACTTCTTTAGAGAAGAGTATCCATTCTCGATCATCTCACATACATCAAGATCATTGGATTGAATGAATATCTTCATTAATTTCTTCCAATGATGGTAGTTGGCTTCATTGATGTACGGAGGCTTGTCGATTGGTAGGGTGTCTTCCATGTTGAATGAGATGTAAGTGGAAGCTATCTTTTCGGTTGTGTCGGGAATTGATAGAGCGTCTTCTAGGATTGTCTCAAGGTAGTTAAACCTTCTTAACGAGATAGGCTCTGATACCAATTGTTAGGATTTGCGGAAGATCGAATCGACAACCGGAACGGGTTCGCCAATAGGGGTTGGATTGATTTTTATGTTTAGGGAGTATGGAGATTTAAAGATAGAAAATTGCATAGCGATTTATAGTGGTTCGACTTCTCAACTAAGTCTGCATCCACTACCTTAGATCATCACCAAGGATTTTCCAACAAATTCACTAATTTGTTCTTTCTTTTTACAAGACAAAGAGATAACCTTTACAACTCCCTAGTTTTTACGGGATAAACTAGAACCTTTCCCCTAGTTTTTCACGAGCTAAGCTAAAACCAAAACCCCTTTAAAATGAAAGGAAAAATGTAAACAAGAAAACCTCTCTAAGGTGGGTGTTTACAAGATTGAGCTCACAAGAACAAAATATTTACAAGAAAAAGTTGAAATAAGATTGAAAAGCTTTTCTCTTGTGTTTGATTGCTTGGATAGATGTTCTCATACTTCCTCAAGTGTCCTTAGCTTGTATTTATAGCTTGGAATGAGTTTGAAGTCGTATATAGCCGTTGGAGATGTTTTAGAGCCGTTTGGGGATTATTTTTTCTACAAATATAGGTTGCCCATAACAGGGTATATTGATACACTATCAAGGTGTATCGGTACCCCTTCATTAAATTCAAATTTTATGACCGTTGGGCTGAAATTACTGTAGCAGTGTATCGATACACTGTAGCAGTATCTATACCCATTTTACATTCGATGTTTTTGAGAATCGATACTTTTTATTACTGTTCACACAATATCGATACTATTTATACAGCACCAGTACTATTCATACAGTAAAGTACTATTCATAAAAACTTTTTTGTGCTCAATTCCAAATTAAATGGACTTTGAATTATTTTTGTAAACTTTGAAAACTTTGAATAAATTCAATTCACGTGCAAAAACCTTTTGCCATAAATTGTTATATCAAACATAGCTCAACACTAAGAATTTCATAAACTTTTACATATTAAACACATGGTACTAAGCAATAAGTGCAAGCATAACCTAGATCAAGTGTTACCCACTTGTATCTGGTCTCATGTAGCTCTTAGACACCAGTAACTGAGGGAACCGTGGTGTCACATAGCATCGGCGTAATTCTCACAAAATTACTGAATGATCTCTTAGTCTTTACATAGCCATTAGGTAGATCAATAAGGGGAACTTGATGTTACATGCCATCGACACAATTCCAAAACAAACTGAAGCATTAGCTTGGTCTCACATAGCCTTCAAGCCAAGCTTTAACATATCAGACATACTGAACTGATGGGACTATACATGCATGACAGATACAAATAGACATCTGATAGGTCTGGTGGTATGATCGGACAAATTTACATTCATCTCGGAGTAACACCTCAACCTACCTTGAATATTGAATAACCTAGAGGTAAGAACTAGAATTTACGTACATCAAAAACTTACCTAACTAAACCAAACTTACATAACTACCCATGCCTATCTAAGGCCTACAAGCACATAATACTGACATTACTAACACACTACTGGTGAGTGTTCAGGTCCCGCACCCTAGTTAACCTCTTAAATGCCTCGTACATTATAATGCTCCACTAGGGCAACTAAGGGCAACTAAAGTGAAGTCAACGCCACACTAGTTGTTATCTCGCTCGTTCTCTCAAATAGAACATTAGGTAAAGACTTACTTATTATCTGAGGAACTAGCTAGCCTTATATCTGGCTCAGGTTCGTTTATGAGTAGCGGTACTTTATTCGATCTTATCGTAATTGCCTTCAGAACTTCTTGAATTAAAAAAGACAACTTAATTTTCTTGGGTTCACTGACATTCTCGAAGATCGTTCTTTTTGCAACCACTGAATCTGTCATAATAATCATACCAATTATCAAATATCTCCTCAATGATTCTCGGTCTTGACTATTCGTATTCATCCTCGTTCAAAAATACTTTGGCGTATTACACTTAATATGCTTACTCCTGATGTACCCTACTCTTGTGAGTGTTTCTAGGTATACTTGGTTGTTTATGTCCCTCAAGGACTAACTCTTACTATTATGGATCATGCTTAGCACTTACGAACCTTAAACGGGTCAAATCTAGCCATCCAAAGTGAGTAATATCTCTACTCTACTTGTAGTATCGATACCTTAGGGTCAAGTATTGATACCCCTAAGAGCATCAGTACCAAAAATATATTTTGTCGTGAAAATAAGCCATCAATATCGATACTGACACCCTAAGTATTGATACTACAGGGGAAATATCAATATTTCCCTTGGAAATATTGGTACTCCTGCCCAAAATCCCTAATTTTTGCCTCAATTTAACCAGTACCAATACTGTTAATCCCAGTATTGATGCTCGAACCCATAAATATATATTTTAGGCTAGGGAAACACTTGAAAATCATCCTAAGTTTATAGTTTGGTTATAAATCATGTACTTAAGTTTTAGAGAGTTAACTAGGGTGCGTAGGTGTTATAAAACACTTGAATAACACCTAAAATACCTTTTAATCTTAAAATCAAAATTAAACCCAAATATGCTCAACTACTAAAATCTTAGCAAATACTTAAAATTTATGAAAGCTTAATACTCCAAAGGATTAGAAAAAAGCTACCTTGATTTTAGAAACCCGAAATAAACATTATTTAGCTAACAATCACCCTCCCCAAGGCTTGGATGATGAAAACCCCTCTTTTTCTTGCAAAATAAAACCCAAAGCTTGAATATTCAAAAATAATGTTGTTAGAATCATTTAGGACGAAAATGATATAAGAAAAAGTTCAAGACCTTACATTAGAAATATGGTTACTTAGAGAATATGAAAGAAGAAGAATATATGAGAATGGGAAACCTATATCCAAAACCCCTTAAAAGCCAAAGATGTCATCTTATTTCTTTTAATACTCTAATTATACTTTTAGTCCTTTAACATTTTTCCATATACTTAAAAGTCTCCCTTTTGTGGCTATTTGGGCCCAAATACAACCCAATTAAACCCAAAACTACTATCCCAAAATTTAGGCTGTTACAATAACTCTAGTTTGAAATACTTTATTTGTAACTTTTAGGATGAATTTTGGGAGCTCCTCATACTTGTAAACTTAAATTATTGTGCCTTTATTTTATAACTTCGATGGATGGTTTTCATATGATGTTTTACAAATGTTTTCAATAAAACTTTTTGGTTAACCACTTCGGTGGTTCTATATAATACTTTGGTCCATCAATCTTTGGGATATATCAGTTAAGGATATTACATTTAGTGTTATCAGAGCATCAGATTCAATCATTTTTAGGACTCCCAAGTTAGATTTAGTAACCGTCTATGTATGTACATGCTTATAGAGATTCAAGAGTACTTTAATGTATGGAATGATGATAATAACCCCATTTTTATCTATATTTTAGGGGGGAAACCATTGCAGACGACTTAACTCATAGTCAGGATAGTAAGGTTGAGGCCCATGCCTCCTTAGCAGCTGACACCAAGACTAATTTATCATAGATACTGAGCAGTATGAGATTTCAAGAGTTGCAGGGGTCGATAAGGTGACCATTTTTATGGACCTAACCTCAACACTTAAACAGATCATCTAGGCTATTCCTAGGGTACCAGCTATGCTACCTCCCTCACCAGTACCTCTATCCCATTCTACCGTAATTCCGTATAAGTCTCCATTATGGAGGCTTCGTAGGTACAAGATCATCGACTTCTGCGGTTATAGGGATAATGACCTGATAGTAGCCAGTTAGTGGCTCAGAAAGACCATCTGTATACTCTGTCAGCTGTATCTTACTCCGAAAGGTGAGCTTGAGTGCGTCACCATACTACTGAAGAGTGACGCCATTGATTGGTGGGAGATAGTAGAGTTCGCACTAAAACCAGAGAGGTCATCATGGGAGTACTTCCTGTCAGAGTTTCGATAGAAATATATCAAGGAGGCTCATATAGATCATTTGAGGGATCAGTTCCTGAACCTGGTATAGAGGAATAGGACCTTATATGGATATGAGTACAAGTTCCTCCGCATGAAGAGATATGCATTGAAGTTAATATCGACGGAGGTCTACCACTGCCAAAGATTTAAAGAGGGTCTGCACCTCGACATTCTTTCTCATTTACCCGTCGATCCTTCTAGAGTATTTGTTGAGCTGACATACTAGGTGAAGGTATTTGAGATGGTTCAAAATTCTAGGTCCACGCAGACAAGTAGCTGAGTAGGTTAAATTAGCAGAGTCACTGAGTTAGTGAGGTCCTCACAGACATCGACCTAGAGGGCCATAGATAGCCTGGGTTCACAGAGACCCCTAGTAGGTCTGTCTAGGAGGTCAAGGTAGAGTTCAAATCATGGGGGTAGGTTTGAGCCTCGTAAGAGGCTACTAACGCCATCTTTCGAGATGAGAGCCAGTGGGTCAGTGAGGGTCTTCACTTATCCAATTTGTACTCTTTGTGGGAGGAGACACCCGGGGATATGCCAATGTGGGATAATTGATTGTTTCAATTATGGCTCTTTGGACTATTTCATCATAGATTATCTAGAGAATTAGAACATAACTTTTTCTATGACTCAAAGGCTTGTAACATCTGTACAAAGAGGACGGGACCTACGAGAGGTGGTGTTGTTGCATCTGGGTAACATAATAGAGCTAAGGCTTTATTTGTAGTCGTTGTTGAGCATAGGGTAGCCACTAAACAATATGCTTTGAGAGCCTATAAGAAGTGTGATACAAAAAAAGTTATATCATGTACATTTATAGTATTTTACATTCCAGTTACTACATTGATAGATCTAGGTTCTACCCATTCCTACATTTGTTGCAATCTAGTATGATAGAGGAACATCCCAGCAGAAGACCTAAAGTTAGGAGTCTGTGTGTTCAGCCCTTTAGTCCTAGATGTTTTGGTGGACAAGGATAACTATAGATGAACTGTAGAAATTCAGGGTTAGATATTCTTAGTGGATCTAATGGAATTTTTGTTTTAAGAGCTCGACATAATTTAGGGTCTGGATTAGCTGTTTGAGTTTGAACTAGTTTGAAGTACAAGGCTAGAAAACTCAAGTCATGATGGTCAATGGCACCAAGTTAGTAATGACTAGTGAAAAGGTGGGTTGTTCGATAATTATGTCAGCCATGAAGGCTCAGAAAATGATCAACCAAGGTTGTGAGGTCTTTTTGGCTCATTTGATCGATAACAAATCTTAGACTTAGCATTTGGCGATATACGCCCCCTTCAAGATTTCCGTAACGTGTTTCAAATCAAGATTTAGAGTTTGACATTGAGATATTATCGGGTTCTACTACAATGTGGCACCCATATAACTCAAGAAGTTAAAAAAGTCCAAATCCAAGAGTTTCTAAAAATGGGTTTCATCCGACCGAGGATATCTTCGTAGGAAGCTACAGTCTTGTTTGTCAATAAGAATAAAGGGTCAATGAGGTTGTGCATCGACTATAGATAGTTGAACAAATTGTCTATTTAGAATTGTTATCTCCTCCCTCAGATAGATGATCTATTTGACCAACTTAGGGGAACAAGTGTATTCTCTAAGATTGAATTGAGGTTAAGGTACTATCAGTTGAAGGTCAAGGATTTCGATGTAGCGAAGATAACCTTTAGGATGAGGTATGATCATTATGAGTTCCTAGTGATATCGATTAAATTCACTAATGAGCATGTTGCATCCATAGACCTAATTAATCGAGTCTTCCACTTGAAATTAGATCAGTTCGTGGTGGTTTTTGTAGAAGACATCCTTGTGTACTCGTAATTAGAAGGAACATGACTAGAATCTCTACATCAGTCTATAGACACTTCGAGAGCGACGATTGTATCCGAAGTTTAAAAAGTATGAATTTTTTTTATCAGAAGTTTCTTTTTAGGATAATGTTATATCAGCATAAGGTATCTAAGTTGACCCTCAAAAGATTTAAGGCATAGTTGAGTGGGAGCCACCTAAGAATGTATCTGAAGTACGAAGTTTTTTTAGGACTTTTTGGGTACTTTTATCGATTTGTAGAGGGTTTTCCATGATTTTTGCCCTAAACGCCAAACTATTTTAGAAGATATTTCTATTTATGTGGTATAAGAATCGACAAAAAGAGCTTTGAACAGTTGAAGAACATTCTAACCTAGACCCATGTTTTGACCCAGCCGGAGTCAGAAAAAGACTTCATAGTTTTCAGTGACGCTTTGTTAAATGGTATAGGATGTTTCTTGATGTAGGAGGGAAGAGTTGTAGATTACTCTCTTTTCAGATTAAACTGCATGAGCGCAATTACCCTACCCATGACCTAGAGCTACCAAAAGTAGTGTTTACCTTAAAGATTTGGCGACACTACCTCTTCGAGGGGAAGTGTCACTTCACTGATCACAAGAGCCTTAAGTATATACTCACTTAGAAGGAGTCGAACTTAAGATAATAAATATGGGTTGAATTATTGAAATACTACAACTTTGTGATCGATTATCATCCAGAGAATGTAAATGTGGTTATCAATTCCTTGAGCATAAAGTCTATGACAGAATTACGAGCCCTCCTAACACATTTAAGTATGTGATAGAATTATGAGCCCTCTTAACATATTTATGTCTGCCTAATGAGGGTGATTTGTTAGTCGATTTGTGAGTTGCACCCAAACTAATAAGTTAGGCCAATAGGTTGTATAATACAGATGATTGGTTGAGGGCTCAGGTCGAGTAAGTTTGTCAAGCTGAGGCACCAAGTTTTCAGTTATGCGATGAAGTCATTTTATTCTTTAGGGTTAGACTGTGCATACCCGCAGACACTCAATTATGCGATAAAATTCTCCATGAGGCACACTACAACTCATTCTCAGTTCATCCAGGTAGTAAAAAGATGTACAAAGTTTCGAGTTTATCGCTAGGTCTTAGTGTGTCATCAGGTGAAAGTTGAACACCAGATTCCTCAGGGTTACTTTAGCCTATTCAGATACCCAATTGGAAATGTGATAGGGTGACCATGGACTTTTTGACAGGGTTACCATGACCAGACTTAAAAATAACATAGTTTAGGTTTAGTAACCACTTAACCAAGTCAGCTCATTTTCTCCCAGTTCGGATAAACTATACCTTAGAGAGATTAGCTCAGTTGTACATTTGTGAGATAGTGAGTTTGCATAGGGTACCAACTTCCATTATATCAGATAGAGACTCAGGATTCACTTTCTGATTTTGGAAAGCATTCTATGAAGCCTTAGGCACCAAAACTACACTTCAACATCACCTTTCATCCTCAAAAAAATAACCAATCAGAATGCATTATTCATATCTTTGAGGACATGCTTAGGTGCACAATTATAGACTTTGAAGGTAGTTAAGAGGACTACTTCTCATTGGTGGAGTTTGCTTATAATAACAACTTTCAATCAAGCATTCAGATGACTCCGTATGAAGCCTTGTATAGGTGTAAGTGTAAGACTTTGATATAATAGACAGAGCTCAGTGAAGGTAAGATAGTGGGTCTCGACTTAATCAAATAAACTGAAGAGGAAGTCTTGTTAATTCAAGATTGGTTAAGAGAGGCCTCTGATAGATAGAGATTGTATACATACTTGAAGCATAAGGATATAGAGATTGTAGTAGGGGACAAGGTGTTCCTCAAGGTTTTTTTATGGAAGAGAGTTCTTCATTTTGGGCACAAAGAGAAGTTAACCCCGTATTTTATATGACCTTACAAGGTATTAGAAATAGTTGGACTAGTGGCTTACCGATTAGCTTTATCACTAGAGTCGAAACGCATCCATAACGTGTTTTATGCATCTATGCTCAGAAGATACCATTCTGATTATTCATATATTATACCCTTAGAGCAAAGCAATGTGTGCCAGGATATGACCTATGAAGAATAATCGTCTAGGATCTTGGCGAGGGATGTTAACGAGTTGAGGAATAAGAGGATTTCTCCAGTGAAGGATCTGTGGAGGAACCATAGAGCTGAAAAAGTAACTTGGGAAATCAAGGAAGACATACAACTTCAATAACCAGATCTTTTGTACCCAAGTAAATTTTGATGATGGAATTTCTTATTAGGAAGGGAGATTGGTAATACCCTAAATCATGGGTTACGAATTTCTAACTAACCCGATAGGGTTTTGGAAATAACCTTAGGAGAAGCCTTGGTTCAAATTGTTTTGGTATTAGGCTTATTTTGGGCCCAAACGATAAAAAAGGCATATTTAATCTTAGAACAAGAGAATAAAGACTAAGAGAGTAAGTATCCCTTTATTTGAAAAAAATTCTTAATCATCTTAATTTTGGATTATGTAATCGGCAACTGAGAAGAACCAAAATAGGCTAGTCAACTCCCCCACGTTTTCTCACACCTCTTTGTCTTATTTCGTTTCTTTTTCACCTTCTTCCTCACCAAGACATTTAGAAAAGGTTAATGCTTGGTGACATTGTAAGACTTGTCCAAAAATCTCAAGGTAAGGATATTAATCTTCACATCCTAAGCTTTATTTTAAGCCCCAAAAGTAAAATTTCAGCCACAAGGGCACTAGTGAGAGTTTAGAGACCCATTGTTCTTCAACTTGTTTTGGGAAGAATAAAGCTCTAGGAAACTTTCTTAGCATCTTCTTAATCTTACAAATCAGTTAGTAACTCATGAATGTGATTCTTGTCTAGTGAAAGAAGTTGAGGAGAGCTCTAAAAGCAAGGAATAAAAGTTAAACCTTGGTTGAGTTGAAGAGTTTTGCATCAGCTTAGGAGTTTAGATAACATACTTTTAGCTCATCTTTACCACTTGTAGATCACTAGATGTGTTTTGGTAGTTTAGATGAGTTATGAAGCATATAAAAATGTTCATGGATTTTAGTATATGGTGTTTTCAGTATGTTTATTGGCCTATCATGACCCTCTTAACAAACATAAGACTTTAATAACGTTTGGGGACCTCAGTGGGACTTTTGGGAGAAATAAGGTATCATTTTTGTGATAAAATAGAGCGGTTCTAGGCTAGGGTATCAGTACTAGATAAACAATACTGATATTGTTCTCCTTTTGGTTGAGAGTATCGATACATGTTCTTTGAGTATCAATATTGTTGGTTTGGTATCAATACTCAAGGGTGGAGTATCGATACCATGTTCAGTTTACAATTCCAATAGCGTATTTTGGTGTTAGTACTCAAGAGAGTATCGATACTGAGTGTATGGTATTGATACCCTCAATAATGGTATAGATACTGAATTAAATTTTAAAATATCAAAGAAAATTTTAGTATTGATACTCAAGATAGTATCGATACACAAGTTTAGGAGTATCGGTACTCTAACTAAGGGTATTGATTTGCCCAATTTCCTTAGATTTTCGTATCCATTTTTAGTATCGGTGGTAAGGGTGAGTATCAATACTTAAAGGTCAACATAGATAATAAAGGACTTAGTATCAATACCAGTATATTGATTTGGCTAAGAAACCCAATTGACCATGAGATTTGAGAAAGAGGCCTAATAACACCAGAACTTCAATATTACAAGTTAGAATAGTAATGAATACAGTTACAACTAGAAACACTACCAGCTAAGATGGCATAAAACTAACCATTGTGTGATGCTTGGGAAATAACTAGGACAACTGAGTTACTTTAGTAGTATGAAGATCGTCTTGGATGTTATAATATCAGATACACCTCAACTAGTGCCAAGACAATTCTGTTGCTAGATGGACGATGATCGTCAAGACTTTTAAGAGTGAGCCGGTCAGGTGTAATTTTTTGATGTAGTTCTATATTTCACCTCAAATACCCAAGGGTATCTTAGGTAGGCTAGAGGGTATGCATCCAAAAATGCAAAACCCTTCGACCACACCATGATGTCTACCTCAGCTTTGCATGTTAATGTCCTTGCACGTTCACATCTATGCTTTCTTGCATGCCCATGTAGTGAATGCACGTAGTATAGTGCAGTTATTAGTCTAGCACTGAGCTCGTAGGCTTAGCGTTCGGAATGTGTTTCCGTGCGCAAGTTCTAGGAGACCTCGTTGAGGAGCATTATCGTCACTAGTGATTCTGACCCGTCGAGGTTTCAGAGTACGTCTTAAGTCATATTTTAAAAGGGCATGTACTACTTGTAGACCCTTTGTGTTCAGTCGTAACTCTAATTTGAAATATTTTATTTGTAACTTTTGGGATTATTTTGGGAGATCCCCATACTTTAAAAATTGAATTATTGTTCTTTTATTTTGTAACTTCAATGGATGGTTTTCATATGACATTTTACAAATGTTTTAAAGAAAAATTTTGGATTAGCCACTTCAGTGGTCCTGTGTAATACTTTGGTCTATCGATCTTCGGATCGTATCAGATTAGAGTGTTACAATAAATGCCTAAATTGTATTACTCTGAGAGAATGGAAAAAAATTGAAATGATTACAAATGAGTTGGAAAGCTCATATTTATAGTTGAGATCCCCTAGATCCAGCAATCTAGTATAATTACATCAGCGGTTGAGATTGAAATGAAATCATAACAAGAATCTTATCTTATCTAACTTATCTAATGAATTCAAATTTAAATCAAATAATATTTATATTATCCTTTTAATTTAAGTAATTATCTTAAATTAAATAGAATATACTTCATCCTCCAATGATAGGGTCAAACCTAGTTGTCTGGGAAAGCCCATTATTGCACACAAAACCTCTACTTCGGACCAAATCTGCTGCCTATGACAATGTGTTGTAAAAAATTATTCCTAGCACGTTTATGCCATATTTGGTGCATAAACAATAACATAATAAATAATTATTATACTATTTTAAAAATATTTTATTATAATATAAAGAAGAATTAATATAAATATATATCCGAAGATAAATGTATGAGTAAAAACTTAAGTAAAATATAATATCAATTATTCTCTCTTTATTTAGTTTAAATCATGTGAGTGATTAACAATTATAATATAAAGTTCATTATTAATTCATAAAAAAAGCATAAATAAATAACGCTCCAACGTAACATATCATTGTTGATAAACTAGTATAATAAGTAGCTTGTATTCTACAATGATAAGATACAAGTTTCTTGAAATATTTATATATGAACTTTTGTCTTTACTCATACTGAATAATGAGGGTGTACGTGTAGCCCATATATGTGTTGCTTTTGTTCGTTTGATTTAGGTTTATATTTGAATTATCATATATCTTTAACATGTTTGTGCATAAATCTTTTTTAGCCCCATTCGTATTGATTTTTTTTATGGAAAATGTCATAATTTATTTTTTTCCAGATTTTATATGAGCAAAGGTATTTTTGTTTGAATTTAAAATTTAATTTCGTATAAATATTTGGGGGATTTTCTGTAAATTTTCTCAAATATGATTCATTTACCCTTGATTTTCAACTATAAAAGGAGGGTCGCTCTCACTGTTTATCATTCTCTCTTCCTTGGTGTTTATTTCGGTTAAAAATCTTGTATTCTTTTTTTTAGAAAAGAATAATGCTATTAAGGATTCCACCTCCTAATTCGTATTTATGAAATTTAAGATATCCTGTTAACCTTAGAGACAATGTTATTTCAACAACCATCAATTTAGTAATTCTAATAAATTACTTGATCCTAAAAATTAATTTATAATTTAAAATCCTAGACATTTTCTTCCTATTCCTCTCTTTTCCATTTTTTTTCTTTACAACTTATGTCAATTTTATTGATCAATCCAATTTTTTCCTCTTTAATTTTGTTTAACTGACGGCCGCACTGGTTTTAATGTTGGTTGTCGCCTGCCAGTTATCTTTTTTTTCTTTTTCTTTTTTAATTTTTAATAAGAATAATTATGTCTTTGTGACATATTTTCTACCTTTATGGCACGTTTATCTTTACATTTGTGGCATGTTTTTCTCTATCTTTTGGTAGATTATGGTTTTTTTGTCGTTGTTTACGGTTTTTTATCTTTTTTTTGTTTATCTTTTTTCTCAGGGTTGGATTTGACATCGACCAAGATGACACTTATTTGTTATCATGATAATCTTCACTGCTTTGGACCATTAGATTGATTTGGATACGCGTTTTGATTCGTGGATAGTTTTCTCACATCGATTAACTCTGATTTGCAATTTGTCAGTGGTCTTTCAATAACTTCATCCTCTTTTGCGGTTCGTTTATCGATGCATTCAGATTTGTACGCATCTTTATTTTATTCGAGTTTTTTTGCTAGGTTTTTTTTAACATTTTTCTTCTTTCGTCCTTATGTGATCTAGGTGGCTAGTTTTTATCTCAATGGTAATAGGAAAATGTCATAATTATATTTTAGGTTTATGGTTATACTTATAAATTTTCATTGTAATTTTAAATAATTTTTATTTTTAATAAAACTAGCTACTTTCTATAAATAAATAAAAATATTTAACAACCATTAGTCTCATAATGTTAACTTCAACCTTGCATATATATATATATATATATAATATATATATATATATATATATAGCTGGCTGTCATGGTCAATAATTAATTAGATTAATTCATTTTAGAAGAAAGTAAGAATGTTGTATACGTTAAATCCATTTAATGGACGTCTTACTGGCATACATTTAGTGTGAATATAATTTATCATAAAAATCTTTTTGTTATCTACTTGAAAGAAAGAGACATAATTTTTTTGTAACATCCTCAATATAGGGTTAGTGATCAAATTGTAAAGTTTCAAAATTTGGTGACTAGAGTAGAACTATGGATTAGTTCAATAATTTATTTGGAAATAAATCATAAAAGTTGTTAGTAATTATAAGATGAATTGAAGGGCAAAAGGGTCATTTGACAAGGAAGATTTTATTTTCCTTATAAGATAAGGAAATCACGTGGGAAGAGAGAAAAGGTTCCAGAGTTCTCTTCTCTTCTTCTCTTCTTTCTTCTTCATACGTGAAGGCTTGACTCAAAGGTGAGTTTCTTTGTTTGTTGATTAATTATTGATTTTAAGGTTGGGTTATGATCATTAGATGATAATTAAGCTTAAGGAAAGCTTAATTTGTTCTAAAACAACAAGATGAAAGATATAGAAGAGATTAAAGAAAATGAGTTTTTAGATGAATTTATGGAAAAGAGTTAATAAGTGAAATTTGAGAAGGAATTTGACTTGTCATCACTAAGAATAAGAGATATATGAAGTTATAAAGGATTAATAACAAAGTTGAAAGTTTAGTAAGATTCTTAAATCTTAAGAATCATGATGAGATATGGAAGATAAAGATGGTTTATATGGATATAAGTTGGTTTAAGTAATGATAGTTGAATTTAATGACATAATAGGGCTTAAAATAGAATAATTGAATGAAGAATTGATGATTTTCGGGCTTAAAATGCAAATTCTGGGAAAGGTGTATCGATGCACATTTAATGTGCATCAATGTGCATCGATGCACTCTTTAAAGAATAAACATCGAATGCAATTGGTGCATCGATGCATAAGGAGTGCATCGATGCATAAGGAGTGCATCGATGCATCCCCTTAAAATGAAAACATCGAAGGTAATTTGTGTATCAATGCATGGGTAGTGCATCGATGCACATGTTAAAGAATGCATCGATGCACTTTAGAATGCATCGATGCACTTCAAGGGGAAATTGAAATAGACATTTCTTTTGGTCTAAGAAATGATAGATTAGAATATATCAATTGGATACTGATATGTATCAATGTACGATTATATAGATATCGAGCACGAACAAGTTCCGGAATGATTATCAAGTTAAAATTCGATCGAAAGCAAAGTTTGGATAGGTCGTCAGAGTAAGATGCACAAGAAAGAGAAAGATCTTAGTAGTGTTATTGGTGATTAGGTGAGTACATGATAGTAAGTATATGTTATGTTAGGGAATTTAGACTTGCAATGAGTCTAATTCCGATATTAGATTACATAAGTACAAAGATACAAGCATGTTGCATAGGATGTTTATGAGTAGATGGATATACATATATGCATTTAGAAGTTAATTGCATCTGTATATATATGATTTATATGAATGTATATTGTGTGATAAATTTGATAGCCATGATTTATGTGATAATAAGATGTAGGATCCTGTGATGATAATAGATATGAATATAAGTTTATATGAAATAAGATCATGTGATATGAAGGTGGTATATGAATATAAATGATTAATTAACATGAGATACATGACCATGTGAAAGCAAGAATATGTATATGTGAACATGTGTTATGAGATAAGAATCATAACTATGAGCTATGTGAAAAAGAATACAAGTAAAAGTGAAAAGTTATGTGATAAGTGAATGTGAATTACATGGAAATATGTTATGTGAAAGTGAATATGTAAAAATAAGAATAATAATGCCCATGTTATATAATAAGAAAGCTATAGGTATAGTTGGCATGCCAAGAGTCGAGGGTCTACGTGGTCCTTCGGGACACAGTGGTCCTTCGGGACATAGTGGTCTTTCGGGACATAATGGTCCTTCGGGAAATAGTGGTCCTTCGGGACATAGTGGTCCTTCGGGACATAGTTCCTTCGGACATAATGGTCCTTCGGGACACAGTGGTCCTTCGGGACATAGTGGTCCTATGGGATAAATTCTACACGCCCTAGTGGGATTTATACGAGCTGTGGTGACAGCATTGTGCACAACCTATATGTACTCACATACCTTAAGTTCTCAGTAGTGTGCATGGGCTAACCAAAAAGGATAACAATAAAATGAGTTGTAATGAGAAATGTGTTACATGTTTTATATGAGGAAATATAAATGATGACATACATGTGTGTATGTAATTGTTAGATGAAAAAGTATGTATACAAGTATGACGTTGTATTACATGATATGTACATGCATTTAATAATTTACATATGGATTTATATGTCTCACTAAGTCTATGACTTAGCGTGTGAGTGTTTCACACGTAGGTTCAGGAAAACAAGAAGGGAAGCTATGAGGAGTAAGACAGATTAGTTTCTCCTTACTGAAGGTCAGATCAGAACATAAATGAATAACATGTATTTTGTTATATAGAATCTAGTTGGCATGTAGTTAAAAGATTTGTATTAGATACGCTTGATCAATTTTGTAAAACCATATGTTTTATATCATAGAAAGTAAATGGTTTTATTAGAAATATCAAACAGAATCTTGGGTATTTTGTAAAAGTAAATGTTTTGAGAAGTAAATGTGACACCTCAGACTCGTATCCGGGTCGGGTACGGGTTGGGGGTGTTACATTTTCTGTATATTATCATTCTTTTACAGCTTCCCCTTCAATTTGATTTTCCTTTTCGGTTATTTTATAGATTATGACGTTAATCCTTTTCCATTTACAAGTAAGGATGTATATTATCATATGTAAGAGTGCATATATTTAGGTATAATAAAACAAATAATTATGGTTGATGTTTCTATAATTTCAAGGGTTCAAACGTTGAGTTCAGTAGGGATGATTTGTGAGTTGCTGCTAATCATCCCACCAACTCCATAATTCAGGGAAGCTTCTTGAGCCTGATTCATAGTGCTTTGTTTCAACGTTTGATTCTCAGTTATAAGACCTCTTCGTAAAAAAAAAGCATTGGTCAATAAATGATCAATACTTTAAAATAAGGATCTTTTATTGTGGTCATATTGTTAAATAAAATTAAGAACTAAAGGGACTACTTATTCAAACGATAAAGGTTGAGGGCCAAAATACTATTTAAAAGTAAAAACTAAAATGACTACTGCATCTAATATTAAAGGTATTTTTTGGTATTATGATATATTATTTCATGAAGAATTCAATGGGTTTCTCCTTCATACAATGATGCTAAGGGGAGCTGTAACCCCCTCAGACCGATGCGGATAACCCAATCTGATATGGAGTGTCACATTAGGGCCACCGGAGTGACCCACTGTAAAAATAGCGGAAAATTTAAAACTTTTATTAAAACATGTAACTTTTAAAATGATTTATCAGTATACAAAAATAAAATAGATTTTTAGAGTCATATATAAAACAAAATACAATTACATACCCCCTAATCACATGTACCATACTCTGCAAGCAACGCTGGAAGAACTCCTTTACTGAAGTTGATAGCTGCACTGGTACAATTCTTTTAACCTGCAATGGTGAGTAATAGAGTGAGCTTTGGAGAGCTCAATAATACAGAACTACCAGATGATGTGAAGAAATGCAGATACAGATAAACGTATTTTTTCTTATTGGTTTAGATATTTATAGATTTCTTTGGCCGAGCTGAGGTCCCGTTGATATTTCAGGTAGTAACATATAATATTCAGTTCAGATGGAAATATTTCAGATATCTAGGTTTAGGAGATCATAATAGGTTATCTAGTGTGTTCCCATAAAACCAGTAAAAAGATACAGATCTTTTTAAAACACACACACACACACACACACATATATATATATATACATCCTCATCTTTCACAATCTGTTTGTGTAGGTTCCCCAGAACCATATACCCCGCACAACCAGTGAGGCCATGAGCACACAACCGAGAAGCCTACAGATATACTTCCTCCAACAATATACCCAATATAAAACATTTCTCCATCAATAAACTAAGATATCAGAAATTAAAACAGAATTTAGATCAAATATCAGAACAGAATTCAGATCAAATATCATAACAGAATCCATATCAGAAATCAGAACAGAATTCAGGTAATGTATCAGAACAGAATTCAAGTCGAAAATCAGATAAAATATTTATGTGATTAGGGAACACACCAGAGTTTATGGATATTATTCAGAGGTACAGGATAATCTTAACAAGAAGAGACACGCGGATCTTTAGTATACCGATAGAATGTCAGAATTTAGAATCACTATTGGAAGAGTTCAATAACTGATGGAATCATCAGTTATTCATAATGTGACTTGAGCTGATAAATGATGGTTCAAGACATTTACAGTCTATGTCGATTGATCGAATTATCGAACAAGTCTTAAATGAATAGTTCCTAGAACTAATGCTTGTCGATTGGTCAATTCATTGTTCTTCCAGGGTATTTACTCTTTAATACCACAAATTCTTGTCCATAGATCATTTTCGGAATCATCGCTGAATAGATCTTCCAATGTCTTTATTTCATTTTCACGCTTTCACAATCATGTAATGCTGAGTACTTGATTATTTTGTTCATAACCCATCGTAATTGTACACTATGTAAACTCATCAGATTTTCCAGACTTATCCAAATCACTTACTAAATCCTCAGTCATTGAGGTTACCTAGTTCATTTAGCAGTCATGTCTATTCCAGTTATTTCGGGGTTTTCCAGGGTAATCCAAACGTTTCTGAATTTCGGATACATATTGTACTTTCATTCAATTCAATTTGGTCTTCGTGGTTGATTTGTCTAACAAATATCAAATTCTTACTACTGAATGCGATCTAGAGTTGAGTTGAGTTGAATACTTCCCAAATTATCATCGAGCCAAACTTGAGAATACAAACACGCATTCAAGTGACATCTATGTCATTCAGGTACTGATATAACACTAGCATTGGTTGCTCGGCTTAATATGTGATCCATAACTTTTAAGAGCAGTACCGCATCCATGTTTATTTGGATTCCTTAATTAATCCAACACCTCTACTAGTTTAGGTCATAAGGGTATTTTGGTCATTCTGATGCTTAGTTTCATTCCATTCTTTTCAGAGCTCGACGATATCCAATCATTCCTGAGCTTGGTGATATTCTTGAGTCATTTCCATTACAGTGGTATTTTGGTCATTTTACAGATCTAAGGTATTTTAATCTTTTCCTACCATCTGGTCTTATTATTTAATTTAATCTTATCATTTACTTCAGTCCTTTCAAACAATTCTGACAAAAGAGCACCATTGATAAATCATTTTTCAGATATTTACTTATAACTCGGATATTTTCGAGTCAAGTGCCTTCTCAGATTTTACAAACAGAATATCAGGAATTTTTTTGCACTAAGCCAAAATCTTAACAATCAAATTCGTACTTAATCGAGTTAAGTACGAATCCTCAAAGTATTTTCTCATTCAGGGTCAACTCAGACTATTCATAATTTCTTAACCAGATAATTTTAGTATTAACTCTTAACGAAAATAATATAATTTAGAGATCCTATGGTTAATTGCTTTCCCGAACATTCTCGGATCTTGAAATGATTCCTTAACAGACTCCTAGATTATTGCCCAAATCCTCTTGGGTTAAAAACTGGTTATCTAGATTTTCTAAGCAAAACTAATATTTCTTATGCACATCAGTAGTTTCATCAAATCAATATGTCTTTAAAAACCTCTTATCCAACTTCCATAGTCAAATCTTATCTTTTTATAACTTAAGGGTAATTTTACTCTACCGAGTATTCTCATAATTTCTCATCCAAGTACCTTTAACATTTAACCTTTGATGAAATAAATTATAAGTTACAGATCCAGGTTGATTTCTTTATCACTAAGCACGAAACTTGTAATTTAATTCTAACAATCCCTCAATTTCTTATAAAAGTCATCTGAACCATAATCAATTACTGAACCTTTTTATCGTATTCAGATCGAGTGTAGAAATTAATTAACTACACAAATGAGACCAACATTATCTTAATCATACATTTACCAATATTCACATGTTCCATAAAGCATAAAGAGGTAGTAAAGTATTACCTCGATTTTCATGCCATACTGATCAACCATTAAATTCCATTTGAACACCCTCGATCTTGAAATTAACTTCCAATAATTCCTCAGATGCATATCAACAGAAATTACATAAAAAACAGAGCTTAATTCTGAAAAACAGATCAAATCGGGTGATTAATCAGTGAAAACCAACTTATAAAGTTCGAATTTGGCAAAACGGACCCCAAAAATAGATTCAGGACGTCAAAAAACGTCATAATAGGTATACCTGGTCAAAGTCAAAGGTTGTTCAACGCCCGGTCAACGCCGGTCAAATTTCTTGTCAACAGTGGTCAACGCAGGTCAACGGTCAACAGTCAAACGTTTTACACAAATATCACCCTAACAGAAATTAATTACAAAATTAGTCACCTTCTATAAATATTTACAAAACTAACACCCTAATTTTACACAAATATCACCCTAACAGAAATTAATTACAAAATTAACACCCCCTACGCGCAGTGGCGGCGCATGCTGCACGTTAATAGTGATACGGTGTCAAAAAAATTCCTAAAAATTATTTGAAGGCATTTTGAGACACTTACCAAGCTCGGTTTACAATTTTGAACGGCGGAGAGCTCAATTCCAAAAAGTCAAAAACTTTGACTTTCTCACTTCTCCACGCACTGGCAACGATGGAGAAACGGAGGATACTGGCAGACTCGAAATAATGCAAGGAACACGATGGTACGGGAAGTGTCGAAAACGGATGGTCGGATCATCGTGAATCGACGAAAAACCAACTGAAATCTAGTTAAAACCGACGATACTTCCAACTGAAATTAACGACGAGCGACGACGATTCACGACGAAAGGTTTGAGGGTTTTTGTTCAACAGTCGACAACGAACACGATGGTGGTTTCGATTCGTCAAACGAACGCCGGACGGTGAGTAGATCAAATATCAAAGTTGTTGACTGGGAAGAGGAAAACTAAGAATTTTCTGCAGAAAACATACGGGAGAAAGGGGTTTGTATTTTCTCCTAAAGAAAAATGGGTAAACTATGAGTTTAGCTACTGAATTTTCTGCACTTTATGAAATGGTCTGCAAACTTTGAAAATTTTCAAATTAATCCTCAATTTCTTCCAAAACACAAATTAAATCCAATACTTTATAATTTCTTAATTTTAGCCCCTAAATTGAGGTGTTACAGGAGCAGCAAAGGCAAACGGAAAAGATGGCAAAAATCCACCCCACAACAGAAACCCGAAGAGGGCCATGGAATGATGCGAGTGTGACAAGTATGACCAGTCCTAATGCACCTATGTAGAAAAATACCAGCAACTTTGTGGTGTATATCTGCAGTGCAAAGTAGGTAAGATTAAATAGAAAAACTGAATTTAGAAAGGGAGACATCATGCATGTTGATACATGCCCTGACACTTTTGGTAGCATAAATCATCTATAAGAAGATATAAATGGATTTGATCCAACATCCAAAGGTTTTAATGGTGATGAGCATGGATGCATCATGCTTCTTAAGGAAAGCATAGTAAAGGATCAACATGGCACTGAAAAGTGCTACTGAATACGGTATTGATTGAAAATCTTCCGTTGATTTATTCTTGAAAATCCTATATAAAGTTGGCCTTAATTTCAAACAAAGAAAAAAACCGTTATCATATTCATAATCCCAATACTTTAACCGAAGCTTGAAGATTAGATGAAAACTTACAATGGGGAAAGATAAACAAGGAAAGGCAGTATATTTCCGGCCGAAAACAAGGATTAGAAGAAAACTTACAATGGGGCAAAGAAGTTAATCAATTATGTAATTAAATAGATACCAAGAAGGCCAAAAACAAAAGAGAAGCTATGATCATGGAGGTTTAACGCCATTGTTGTTGATGTGAAGCTCTTTCTCTTAGCTTTGATATGTATGTACCAATACAGAGTAGAAGAAAGAGCTTATGTTTGTTTCTTTGCAATAAAACTCTCTATATATACACATACACTACCCATAGTTTTGAAGCTTGTTTATTTGATAATGATGATGATGATGATGTTATGGCATAGATAACTTGCTTTGTTCTTTTGGCATTGAACTGTTGACAAACAAACCGTTGAGCTGTGATACTTTATCTGGGCGTTTTTTGTTGCATAGCTTTTGCTTTTGATCTCTTCATTTTGCTTATTATGTAGCTGTATAGGTTTATCGCTTCACTTTGTCTTATAGCTCTATATGTTTTCCCTGCTTCAATGTGTAAAGCCCTTGCATTTCCCAAATTAAGTCCATTTCAACTTTGTTTTTAGCTTTTTTCTTATTAATGCCAAGTGTATAACACTATATGTATATACACCCTTACCTCAAATTTAATGTACCATATAATGTAGTAGTAGATTTCTTTAAGTCGGGGTTTAACCAGATAGTTATAGCATCATTTTGTTGATCAAGAACCGAACTAGGATTGTATATTAAGGACAAATTAGCTAGCTATTAAGTATTTAAACTCAAAATTTAAATAAGGAAATAAGACATAATTTGATTCACGCTTAAAATTAGGGGTGTGCGAATTGATTCGACTCAAAAAAATCAATCTTTTCGGCTCGAATCGGAAAAACTCAGCTCGAATCTACTTTGAGTTTTAATTTCATAAGCTTAACTTGAC
This sequence comes from Hibiscus syriacus, assembly GCF_006381635.1. NCBI lineage: Eukaryota > Viridiplantae > Streptophyta > Magnoliopsida > Malvales > Malvaceae > Hibiscus > Hibiscus syriacus. The sequence goes on along the minus strand of NW_024062808.1, from coordinate 3,296,193 downwards.
TCGAAAAAAAATATTCAAATTCAATTTGAGTTATAAAATATAACTCGAAATGTTTTGTAATTAGTGAATTAATTTTCAATTTTAAGTCGAGTCTCTTCACAATGTATGATATATGTATATCACATATAAAAAATATAAAGAAATATATATATATATATATGGTTATAGAAAAACATTTAAATTATTGGTATCATAATATTATAAATATTTACAATTAAATTTAAATAGAAACTCATCAACTTGAATAACTTTAAATTTTTTTATATGATTCGACTCAATCTAACGTTGATTTCTATTTAAAATTACATAGATTTAAATAGTCATAAAATCAAAGGTGAAGGACCTCCCAAACTACATATAGTTTGGTGTGAAACACTGCTAGATTCCAATCTCATGGTGTGAAACGTTTCTAGATATTCTTCACTTATTTGCATGGAGCATTTCCAAACTACGGATTGAAGAATTTTAGCTTAGATACAGAATATTTCCCAATACTTTGGAAGATAAGATTGTAGCTTATAATGCATCGAGAGGGGGTGTCAGAAGTGCAATCTGATTCCTTAGATACTATAATTTAGGTATTTTATTTGTATTTTTTATTGACTATCTAATTTTACACCCTTAAATTTTTAATATAAAGTTTTTAAGTTCACACCCCTAACATAAAATTCTATATTGGTCCCTATTTAAAACTATAATGGAAAATAATTAATGTATTTATTATGTTACCAATATTAATTGTTGAACAACATTAATTTGCTCATCCATCGTTATTTAAGAGAAATTAACGTTCGTCCTCAAAAAAAATGTTGCATCCGTCACCTTCAATTATTATTTGGCAAACAACATTTAAAAAAACGGGGGAATTAAATACAAGGTGTAAGCTGGTAGAGAACGTATAAAAGCAACAATGCTTGCATGGGGATGGCTTTAGCTGTTTGATGTCTTGAAGCAAATGAGGAGAGAAAAGACGAAAACAATGTGATATTAATTGGTGTTGAGAAAGCAGTAAGCACTGGAAATAGAAGAGAATATTATTGGATAATTTCCAAAGCATACATCCACTGTTATATAGCTCACACTCAAGCCGCCTAATTGCAACTAACAACTTTGATAACAGTTACAACAAACTAACAACTGATCATAACGACCTGCACACATCAACACACACCAGCTTACTTAACATTCTCCCTACTTTTTCCTTCTCCCCCAATAAATGACTTGACATTGAGCTTTGCACGAAAAACTTCAAACTGAGCTACAGACAATGGCTTCGTCAACCCATCAGCTACTTGACGACTAGTAGGAACATAGTTGACTAACACCTGCTGAGCCGTAAACTTTTCAAGAATAAAATGAACATCAAGCTCCACATGCTTTGTCTTAGCATGATATATTGGATTTACAGTTATGGCCACTACACTGCTATTGTCACACCACACCACGGGAGTCTTTGACTGCTTCATCCCCATATTCAAGAGAAGGGAACTCACCCAAGTTGTCTCTGCAGTAACATCATAAACACTTCTGTATTATGCCTCCATGGTAGACCTTGAGACAGATTTCTGCTTTTGAGAACTACGCATAACCAAATTATCACCAACAAAGACACAGTTACCCGAGATAGACCTTCGATCATCTGTATTTCCACCCCAATTAGCATCAGCAAAGGCAACAACATGCAAACCTAGCACAGCTGGGACTATAACCAGACCATGATTAAGTGTGCTAACCAAGTATCGTAAAATCCTTTTAACTGCAACAAGATGGCCCTGCCTGGGTGCATGCACGTATTGTGCTACCTTGTTAACACTCAATGTGATATTTGGATGCGTATGACAGATATAGAGAAGTGCCCCAACAATACTTCAGTATTCATAAGCATCAGGAAGCAGATTCCCCACATCCTGTGTAAGCTTCGACATTGCAAGCATGGGTGTAAATGCAGACGCAGCATTTTCCATCTTGGTCTTCATTAGCAACTCCAAGATAAACTTATGTTGACTAATAATTAATGTCTCACCACATCTCTTAACCTCGATGCCAAGAAAAAAACTAAGATCTTCAAGATATTTTAAAGCAAACTCATCACCCAAAAGTTTTACGACCTCTTCATTTTGTGCATTTGAGTCTTCTATGACCACAATATCATCCACATACACCAACATGTACACATATTGCCCTCTAACACAACGAACAAATAAAGAAGTATCTTCCTTGGACTTTTTAAACCCTATTCGAATTAAGCATTGTTTTAGCTTCACATGCCAACTTCTAGGTGTCTGTATCAAGCCATACAAAGCCTTTTAAAGTTTGCATACCAGCTGAGTATCATCAGGAGCTCTTTGCTCAAACCCAGGTGGCTACTGCATGAATACATCTTCATGTAAGTCTCCATGTAAAAATGCATTATTCATAACAATCTGGCATAATTGCCAGCCCTTTGTTACAAATAAGAACAAGACTACATTAAGTGTAGCAAACTTCACCATGGGACTAAATGTTTTATTGAAGTCATGGTATGGGACTTGTGAGTATCCTTTTTCCACTAGCCGAGCCCTGTATCTACTAATAGACCCATCAAGATTTTTCTTTAACTTAAACATCCACTTACATCCTACCATAGTTCATCCTTCAGACAGTAGAACAAGTGACCATGTATCATTTTTCTGTAAAGCTTCAAGTTCAGCATATATAGCATTCTTCCAATGAGAAGATTGAAGAGCTTCATGCAAGTTAACTGATTCCATAGTATCATAAGAAACTGAATATATTTTAGGTAGGAGTCTGATCTCTTAATCCATGGATTATTTATCTGAAACTATTTGTGGGTACCGATACTGACCCTTCAGTATCGATACTAAACCTTTGGTATTGATACCCTCCTTCTGGTATTAATACCCCCTAACTTGTATAGGCTATTTTAGTAAGGTAGTACCGATACTTAGATCGATATTTGTCTGAGTATCGATACCAAATTTAGGTTCGATGTTTTGAAAAATTCCCTAATATCGATACCCCTATGGGAAGTATCGATACTCCTGCCCTAGTATCGATACTCTATGAATGAGTATCGATTATACCCCTTTGACTCGCTACGAAGTACCCTGTTGTGGCATGAAAAATCCTATATTTCTATACCAAAGGCCCCACTGAGGTCCCCAATTGATGTTTAAGTGTTTTATTTGATTTTAGGGGTCATAAAGAGTCTGTAAACATATTGAAAACACCCAAACGATGCAACCTACCATGAACATGCTTCAAGCTTATGCAACCTACCAAATCTCACATAGATGAGCTATATGTAGTATAGAAGAGTTAGAAATGAGTTACCTGATGATTTTAACTACTGGAAGCTCTCAAGAACTCAACCAAGTGTGAGCTTCTAATTTCTCCTTGCTTTGGAGCTTTCTCCAACTTCTTTCACTAAATAAAAGTAATTGCTTAGATTACTAACTAATTTTAGGGTTGAGAAAGGTTTAGAAATACTTCTTAAGGCCTAAACTTCCTTAAACCCACCACAAAACCCATTTGAAACAACCATGACCAAACTTTACAAAGAATTAAAGCTTGGGAAATGTTGAATTCATTTATTACCTTGATGTTGCTGGGAAACACTTAGAAGGAAATAAAGTCCTGCCTTTCACTTAGGAAGCTAAAGGAGAAGATGAAGAGTTATTAAGAGAAGAAGACAAGAAAGAGTTGAAAAATAGAAGCTTCAGAAGTGATCTCATCATACAATTAAGGATTTTCAGCTTTTGAACTTCCAAAAGGTATAATTAGTTCCTTGGCCCCTCTAATTTTTACTGTAAAATTAAATTGCCATTTATAATTTCTATTAGGCAAAATCAAAGCCCAAAACCATTTTAACTTGGGTCAAAGCTTCCTATAAACCAAAGAATTAAATCAAGTCCCACCTCGGGTTAGCACAAAATTCCTAACTCGGGATCCGGGCGTTACAACTCTCCCCTCCTAAAAAGAAATTTCATCTTTGAAATTTATCTGGATAAAAGAGAAGAGGATACTAAAGTTGCATTTCCTCATCAGTTCCTATGTTGCTTTCTCGATGACATGGTTCCTCCGCAGCATCTTTAACAAAGGAATCCTCTTGTTCTTTAATTCTCTCACATCCCTTGCTAGGATTTCTACTGACTCTTCTATATAGATCATGTTTGAGTTGACCTCAATATGCTCTAGGGGTATGAAGTGAGAAGGGTTAGAATGATATCTCATGTGCATGGATACATGGAATACATTGTGAATAAACTAAAACTCTGGTGGTAAGGCTAGCCTGTAAGCTATTGGTATTATTCTTTCAAGTACCTAATAAGCCCCTACAAAGCGTGGAGTCAACTTCTCTTTACGCCCAAAGTGGAGTACTTTCTTCCAAGGGGAAACCTTTATGAACACTTTCTCCTCAACTATGAACTCAATGTCTTTACGTTTCAAATCCATGTAAGACCTATGTATGTCTGAAGCTTCCTTCAATCGGTTCTGAATCAACCAAACTTTCTCTTCTGTCTCTCTGATCAAATCTGGGCCTACTATCTTACCCTCACTGAGCTCTATCTAACAAAGCAAAGTCCTATATTTTTTCCTATACAAGGACTCATATGGAGCCATCTAAATGCTCGACTAAAAACTGTTGTTGTAGGCAAACTCCATAAATGAAAAGTGGTCTTCCCAACTACCCTCTAGATCGATAATGGTACACTTGCGCATATCCTTAAGAATTTGGATAACTCGCTCTAATTGACCACCTGTCTAGGGATGGAAAACTATACTGAAGTGTAGTTTGGTGCCTAATGACTCATGAAGGGCTTTCCAAAAGTGGGAAGTGAATTAAGGGTCTCTATTTAATATGATGGAAGTGAATCGATAGACTCATGAAGGGCTTTCCATCCTAACTAGAAGGAAGTGAGCTAATTTGTTTAGTGGGTATACTATGACCCAAATTGTGTCATGTCTTTGTCTGGTCATTAGTAACCTAATCACAAAGTCCATGGTTACCTTGTCTCATTTCCTTCGAGGAATCTGAATGGGATGAAACAAACCTGAGGGAACCTGGCATTCCGCTTTAACCTACTAAGAAACTATACATCTAGCGAAAAACTCTGACACTTACCTTTTCATTCCTGACCAATAGAACATTTGATAAAGCTCCTGGTGCATCTTATTACTGCCTAGGCATACTGAGAGTGGGCTACAATGCACCTCATAGAGGATTTTACTATGCAACTGAGTATTTGTGGGTACACATAATCAACCTTTGAAGTATAACACATCCCCATCACATAACTCAAAATCAGGGACTCGCCCTGCCTAACTTGCTCAATCTTATCTCCTAACCGATCATCTAAACTCTGTAGCCTCTTAGCATTACCTACCAGTTATGTCTCAACTCGTAACTCAACTAACAACCCAGCATCTCTAGATATACTCAAACGTGCTTCGAGTGCTCGTAACTTTGTCATGGACTTCCTGCTCAAGGCATCATCCACTACATTAGATTTTCCTAGGTCGTAGTCAATCACACAGTCGTAGTCCTTAAGCAACTCTACCCATCTAAGATAACCTTCAACTACTTGAAGCTCTCATTCCGCTTCTCATTCCAAACGAATGAGACTCTTTTATGAAGCAGTTTGGTCAACGAAGCGGCTATTATTGAGAAGCCCTTAATGAATCGATGATAGTACCCGACTAAACCAAGGAAACTGTAAACCTCTGACATATTCTTAGGTGGCTCCCACTTGACTATGGCCTGAATCTTCTAAGGGTCGACTCTAATGAAATCTAATGATACAACATGACCCAAGAAAGATATATCAGATAGCTAAAACCCACACTTTTCGAATTTGGCACACAATTGTTTGTCTCTAAGGGTATGAAGGATAATACGAAGATGCTAATCTTTCTTCTCTTCTGATCATAAGTACACCAGAATATCGTCTATAAATACCACCACAAACTGATATATGTATGGGTTGAAGACTCAGTTTATTAGGTTTATAAATGTCATCGAAGCGTTGGTGAGTCTAAATGGCATCACTAAAAACTCGTAATGACTTACCTTGTCTTGAAAGTTGTCTTTGCCACATGCTCATCTTTGACTTTCAGTTGATAATAACCTGACAACAAATCAATCTTGGAGAAAACACACACTTCTCTCAACTAGTCGAAGAGGTCATTGTTGTGTGATGTGAGTACTAAAAATTAGACGCAAATTATGTGCAAGTATATACAATCATACAATTAAAACTAGTGAATGGGTATCGTTCCCACGAGGATTGGAGGAAATTACAAGTTAAGTTAAAACATGAATACTAAATTCTCTAAGTATAGTTAATGTAGTGGTATGCACAAATGAGAATGATGTGGCAAAATGAAATGAATGCAAATGGTATCATGGAAATATGATTGTGAATTATGATGCAGATGAAAATGTCGTGGCAAGTGGAGATGTTTTTGAAACATAACAAATGAAAAATGTCAAGGCAAAATGAGTTGAGAATTCAGAAATAAATAAGCAGACTTAATAATCCTCACACAAACAAGCTACTATGGGAATGAATAGTGGGGTTACTAAGGAATCCTAAGACTTACCTCTCAGAGTGATTCAAGTTTTTTTGGTCTATTCGCTTGATAGAGTTTACTAAGAGTTCCCTACGCTACTATAGTCATGGGACCTGACAGATAAAAATGTCACGGTAATACCTCTCGACATGAACAGTAACATTAAACCTATCGAATGAGCGCTACTCCTTTTAATCATTGAAATCTTATCATTATCTCTAAGGTAGACTAGGTCTCAGTTAGCAGTTAAAACCCTTTTCTCACGTAGATCCTCCCTTAGTTTCTCTCGAACACTAGGGATCTATAACCTAGTTTTTCTCGAACACTAAGCAATCTACTTAAGAAATGGACAATCTCATGCCACCTAAAATCTTAAGCAATTAAGCACAATGATCAAAACAAATAGATGAACATACAAACTCAAAACATTCATTAAAACAAGTACTTAATCATCCATAAAAAGACACACCATATAAGGTTTAGTTCATGATGGGGTTCAAAATATCCAAGTGAATAAATCATTCCATACATCCCAAGTAATTAAATGAAATAAAAGCATAAGGGTGAAGAAAACTCCCAACACTCGTTGTCGGTTTCTCCTCAGACTACCACGAACGATACCTTAGTGTGCTAGCTCTTCTCATACATCTAGCTCACCAATACCTCGAGCTTGGCTATGGATTAAACCCTTGAAAAGATGAAAAGAATAAAAATAGAGAATAAAGGAGTTCCTTATTTTACCTCTTGCTAATTCTCTTGTCCTCTTCTCTTATATTTTATTTATACTAAAAAAAGACTCTCCAACTTCCAAGATTCTCTTAAATTTAAATCTAACTTCTAAGAGGCTCTTAAATTCTCATCAATTCAAGAATTCCCAAGAAGCTAATAAATTACCCAATAACTCTATAAGTCCCAATATCATAAATTACACAACTCCTCAATAATAATGGGATATCTTTATCTCTTAAAAATAGTTTATTCCCTTCACATGTGTGGGTTGGACGAGCTAGCAGACGAGATCACATGTGGACTGGATAACACCATAAAATAACTTCATATTTTTGTCTTCTTCGGCACCCATAAATGTCATCCTAGTTGCCTTGGCATTTTCTCATGCCCAGTCATCTCAAATTGCCTTAACAATTCTCCTTTTCTTACTGTTTACTTCATCAACCAACATATCATTAGTAAAACACAAACCTTCCCCATAAACTAGCACCATTTACACAATAATATGCTACGACAAACCAAACCACCAATACAATTATATACTCTTATATGCATCTAAATGACCCTACATGTGCCTTAAGACAACCAATAACTTAAGTGAAAATGCCCTAAATATAGTTTTTTTACGGAGTTATCACACCCCCCCAAACTTAAGCTATTTCTTGTCCTCAAGCAATGGATAGCGGTTAGCAAAAGAAAAATGGCATGGCAAAGTTTATTTTTAGGATAATCAGGTGGTTTAGAGTTTCAACCCTCAGAAATGTCTAAGCACCAACAAGTTAGACAAGTGGAGATTTCAATAATATTACCCTCGAAGAAGGTCTTTTGTTAGAGTTTGTGCGTGACTATATCCAATCTATACTTAGGGTCTGTTTGTTTCCCGTAATTCGAATTACGGAATTGGTTTTCCCCGAATTCCAGTGTTTGTTTCACGTAATTCGTTTTCTGGAAAATGTTTTCCCGTGTTTGTTTCACGTAATTCGTTTTCCGGAAAACGTTTTCCCGTGTTTGTTTCACGTAATTCGTTTTCCGGAATGTAATTCATTTCCTAGTAACAGGATTTCCTTTGTGTTTTCTGTAAAATGAGTTACGGATTCATTTCCGTAAGTCATTTTCCGAACTTTCACTTCAAAGCAAAAATACTCAAAATAATTTTATTTTATGAATTTAATATTAATAAAATATTTTAATATCATTTTCATCAAATATTAATTATTAAAATATTTAAAATATATTTATTAATTTATATAATATTATATTTATTTTTAATATTATATAAAATAATCAATTATATTATAATAATATAAGATATTTTATTTTTTTAATAATATATAATAAATTTTTATATTTAATAATGAATAATATTATTTATATTTCAATAATATTTTAGTAAAGATATTTAAAATATACTAATTAATATTTTTAAAATATAATATAGCATTATTACTTTAATAAATAATGTTTAAATAATATTATTTATTATATTTAATATTTGTAATAAATAATTTTTAAAAAACTCTTCAACTAGTGAAAAAAATGTTTAAATAACATCTTCCAAATATCATAAAACGTTTTTCAGATGTTTTCCAGAAATGTAATTCATTTTCCAGAAATGTAATTCATTTTCCAGAATTCAAATTCCAGTAATTTATTTTCCAGTAATTCAAACTCCAGTAATTCATTTTCCGGAAAACCAATTACAGCCAAACAAACAGACCCTTAGTCAAGTTATAAAAATTCTAAAGAAAGTTTATTATTCTGTCGTAGCATGTTTTCAAGTTTAAGCACAAGTTCATTACTCTTATTTCCTTCACACTTAATTAAATTTTTTTGCACTGCTACGAGGGGTCAGCTTGTCACAACTACTATCCCACGCTCTAGATGAATGGGAGCATACCTTCCATCCCTGATCTAGGCAGGCAAAGTCACCTCGTGACTACTTCTATTCACTTGTATGCCTAAGGATGCCATTTTAATAATGCCGTATCCAAGCAATGCCATGGCAAGGAGGAATGTCCCTCTACAATTATATAGAAGCATTTATTCACAATTAACAATAATTCAAAATATATAAGGGAGTTTAATTTAAGCAATTAAGTTGAATCACATTAACACACATTAAGGCATTCAAAAAAAAATTCTAAAATTTTCTAAAATTTTCCTAAGCATAGAGAGCATACAATCGTGTAAAAATTAAAAGCGCAAACAACCAAGTCCTAAAACAAATTCTATCCAACTCCAAAGTCATGTACGTTCAGTTTTGGCCATAAAAAAGTATCATCATCAGGCATCATCAACTTATTCCAACAAACTATCCTAAAACCTACTAATGCTAAGGCAAAATAATTCTGCTAACCCTATCATGCAAATGACCTAAAAAGAACACTACCTCCGCCAAACTTGAGGGATGCATTGTCCTCAATTAATAATAACTAAACTAAACTAATGACATGAATACAAATGCTAATGCAATGGAGGTACCTCACTGTGGTGGTGTCTTGCTAAGAGTTGTGCTGCTCTCCTGATTCTTCTTCTTCTTCCATTGCCGATGAGAAAAACTAAAATAGATATTAAAATAAAGGTTGAAAAGATAAAAAAAATCAGGTGTGCTAAGAGAAATAATTTATTTATGGACAACACGCGAAATAAAAATGCTAATGTAAATGAGAAAAAGATAGTTGCCTTCACGAAATAAAAACGGATGAGGAGAGAATACTTGTCTCAAAGAATGGGGGCACCAATGTAGGCCTTCAGTCATTGGCCATTGACCTTGAAGATTGTGGCATCATCAAGGTTCTTGATATCAACAACTCCATGAGGGTAAACCTTGCATACCTCGAATGGCATGATCAACGTGATTTGAGCTTTCCAGTGAATAGATTGAGCCTAGAGTTATAGAGGAAACCTTGTTGAACTTCATGAAAATGACGTGGCAAAAGATGTTTGTCATGCTACTTCTTGGTTTTCTCCTTGTATAAACGAGCATTCTCAAAGGCTTGGGCTTTGAATTCCTCCATCTCATTCAACTGCAACAATCTTTTTGCACCAACTAGTTGAGCATTGAAATTAAGTTTTTGATCGCCCAATAGACTTTATGCTCTATCTCCACTGGAAGATGACATGTTTTTCCATAGACAAGCTTGAAATGTGACATCCCTAGTGGTGTCTTGAATGTTGTTCGATATGCCCATAATGCCTCATCAATCTTTGGAGACCAGTCATTTCTTATGGGGTTGATCACCTTTTCAAGTATTTGTTTATATCTCAATTGGAGACCTCAATTTATCTGTTGGTCTATAAGTGGTATGTTGTAGCAATATTGTGCCATACCCCGTATCTCTGTAATGTTTTATCAATGAGTTTGTTGTCGAAATGGGTTCCTTCATTACTTATGATAGCTATATATGCTCAAAATCTCATGAAAATGTTATTGTGAAATAACTTAAGTACGGTCTTGAAATCATTCTTTCGTGTAGCCACAGCCTCGACCCATTTAGATATATAATCCACTGCTAATAGAATGTAAAGATCTCCAAAGGAAGATAAGAAGGTCCCATGAAGTATATTCCTCATACATCAAAGAGTTCCACTTCAAGAATAGTTTTCAACGGTGTTCCATGTCTCCTAAAGATATTTCTTGTTCGTTGCCATTGATCACATACCTTGCAGAATTCATGTGCATCCTTGAAAAGTGTGGGCCAATAAAAAATCATATTGTAGAACCTTTGTAGTAGTCCTAACCCCTTCACAAGGGGCTGCACGGCAATGTAATATAATCTCTTTTTACTCTTCTTCGAGGACACACCTTCAAATCATTTGATTGGCATATTGCTTGAACAAAGTAAGGTTCGTCCCAAAAGTAGAATCGCACGTCATGTTTAAACTTCCTTTTTCCATGGCTTTTTAATTCAAGGAGTTAATAATGTCAATATACCACAAAATTACTGTGGCAAATAAAATTTTCTCATAAAGGTGATCACTAATTGTTTATTATATGCGGTCTTTTTTTCTAGCCTAGAGAGATGATCGACCACTAAATTTTTAGTTCCTTTCTTATCTCTAACCTCTAAGTCAAATTCTTGCAAGAGAAGTATCCACCTAATAAGTCTAAGCTTGGCATTTTTCTTGGTCACTAAGTACTTGATAGTTGAGTGATCGGTGTGAACTATAACTTTAGTGCCTATCAAGTATGCCCTAAACTTGTCAAAAACAAATACTACATCATGTAATTATTTCTTAATGGTTATGTAATTTACTTGTTCTTTATTCAAGGTACTTCTAGCATAATAAATGACATGAAAAATTTTACCTCGTCTTTTCCAAGTACTGCTCCCATGGCATAGTCATTTGCATCACACATTAGCTTGAATGACGATGTCCAATCAGGGAGAACAATAATGGGTGCTCAGATCAGCCTCTCCTTTATCTCTTTGAATGTGCTATGGGAAAATTTATCGAGCACAAAAGTTTGATTTTGCTGCAGCAAGGTACACGAGGGCTTGAAAATCTTGGAGAAGTCCTTGATGAATCTCCTATAAAAACTCGCTTGTCCAAGAAACTCTTAATGCCTTTGATAGATGTTGGTGGATGCAAACTTCTCAATCACCTCAATTCCCTTTTGTGAAATCTTGTAGCCTAACACAATGCCTTTAGTCACCATGAACTGACATTTTTCCCAATTCAACACAAGGTCAGCCTCTTCACAGTGATCGAGAACCTTCTCCATATTGCCAAGACATTTTTCAAAGTCATCTCTAGAGAAGGAGAAATCATCCATGAATATTTCCAAGAAATCCTCGATCATGTTAAATAAAATGGCTTGCATACATCGTTAAAAAGTTGACAGAGCATACATAGACCAAAGGGCATCCTCCTAAAAGCATAACTGTCATAGGGGAATGTGAATGTAGTCTTCTCTTGGTCCTCTGGTGCTATAGAAATTTGATTGTACCCCGTATATCCATATAAAAAGCAATAGTATGCCTTTCCCGCCAATCGATGAAGTATCTGATCGATAAAAGGTAGAGAAAAATGATTCTTCTTGGTAGCCTTGTTGAGCTTGTGGTAGTCCATGTAAATCCTCCATCCAATGACAGTGCATGTAGGTAAGAGCTCATTGTCTTTATTGCTCACCTTTTTTGGGGACGCATTGCACTAGGCTCACTCACGAACTATTGGATATTTGGTAGATAACTCTAGCATCAAGCCACTTGATAATCTTCTTTATCGCTATTTTATATATTACAGGGTTTAGCCTTCTTTGTGGCTCTATGAAATTGTCGTGACATTTTTCTAACAGAATTTTGTGCATGTATATGGTCGGACTTATCCCCTTCAAGTCTACCATGGTCCAACCTAACAATTTCATATGTTGTGACAAAACATTAGCAAGCTCTATTCTTGGTTAGGCTTAAGACTAGAAGCAATAATCACAAGAAAAATGCCATTCTCACCCAAGTAAGCATATCTAAGATGATGTGGCAAATTTGTTAGCTCCAAGATATGTGCATGATGTAATAAAGGCTTAGGATGAGTAAATTCATCGAAATTAAAAGGTTCAAAGCACACACACCTGGTCTAGCTAAGAGTAAACTAGGTTGTTGTACCTCTAATGGAAATTTCTCAGCCTCATCTTTGTTGTCCTTTTCCAAGAGCTTTTCATAATAATCCAACTGTATGAAATTGTTGTGGCACAGTTGTTCTGCTTCCCCTTCTATCATTGAATATGTTTCCAGGATGCTCTGGCATTCTTCATAATCATCCAAATACTTTAGAGAATGAAAGACATTCATGATCAAACTTTGATCAGCTACCTGCATAGTGAGTTCACTCTTCTCACAATCAATGAGAATGTAACCCTTACTAGGAAATGTCTCCCCAAAATTATGGGTACATCGACATCAACCTCACTATCAAGTATAAGGAAGTCAGCTGAAAACAAAAAGTTATCGACCCTCACTGTGACATCTTTTATCCTTCCTTCGAGACGGACATGGGATCGGTCAACTAATTACAAAATAACGAAGGTGGGTCTTGCATTTCTCATCCCAAGCTTCAAAAATATTGACTTGGGCATCAAGTTCACACTCGATCCAATGTCACACAGTGATTTCCCAACATAGTTGTCTTCTATAGAACTTGGAATGATAAAGCTACCTAGATCTTTTTGCTTTGGCAGCAGCTTGCTCAAGGCAGAGCATTACTCTTTTGTCATGGCAATTATCTTAAACTTTTTGACTTTTCTCTTATTGGTTGCAATTTCCTTAAGAAATTTAGCATATGTTGGCATTTGATCAATGGCCTTTAAGAGTGGGACATTAATATAAAGATAATCAAGAATATCAACAAACTTCTTGAACTGGATGTCATCATTGTACTTCTTCAACCTTTGAGGGAAGGGTGGTGGGGGCTAACTTCTTCTATTGATGGTGTAAGAACTACTTTTGTTGAGGCATTTGTTTTTGCCCGATCATCAGGTTCACTATTTGAACCCTCATTCTCCTCAAATATTTATTTTTAACCATTCTGGTTCTTCTTATACATTCATGGGGGTGGAATCATCAGTCTTTCTTCCCCCAAACTTGTCTTGCTGGTTGATTGGGTTCCACTCCTTAGTATCAGTGCACTACATTTCTCCTTGCCATAATGTTTAGTGACCTTACTGTCACTTAGTAGATGATCTAGCTGACATTATTGTAATATTGCAGCAATTTGTCCAACCTAACCCTCCAAAGCTTGTTACGATGCACTGTGATTTTATAGCAATGTTCCTTGATTTTTTATAGTTGTAGAATGCTCTTGCAGCATAGTCCTTGTGTTTGCCATAAATTCTTGCATTGTGGCCTCCAACGAGTTGGTATTAGATGAAGATGTTGCCCCCTTTTTAGAATTATGCCAAGGCATATTGGATTAAAAACCTTAGGGCTTGTTCATATGATGTTGCCGAGGTAGATGACTAGCATTAGTGGCTCCTTGATTTCCCCACAAAAAATTAGGATGCTGACGCTATCCTAGGTTGTATGTGTTAGAGTAAGGGTTTTTGTTGTTTTTCCTATTGAAATTACCCTATGTAGTTAACAGACACGTGGTTTTCAGGGCATTCGCTCACATGGTGATTAACATGGCATAAAATACATGCAGAATTAGCCACATTAACTTCCTTCACTTTTCCAGGGCGCTAAATATTTTTCAACATATTTGTGATGCAAACAATTGAGCTGACATTGAATCATTGGCATCCAACTCAAAGGTCCCTTGAGTTTTCCTCCCCGTCTCTAATCTTGAAGAATGAAACTAGTAGCCATTGTTTATTATCCTATCAAGAATGCTAAAAGCTACTTCAAATGATTTATCTAGCAAAGTGCCATTTGTCGATGCATCTTACATCATCATAATGGGTGCTTGACTTCATTATAAAGCATTACGACTTGAGACCAGTCATGGAATCGATGATTAGTACATTTCTAAAGTAATCCCTTATATCAGTCTCAACATTCATACATATACTTGTTATCAGCTTGACGGAAAGATAATATGTCATTTCTGAGTTCAGTGTGCATGTTCAATGGATTATAAAACAACAAAAAGCTTTTACACAAATCAGCCCATGATTCCATCGAACCGGATGGAACTCCACTCAACCAAGCCCTTGCTCAGTCACGCAATTAATAAGGAAATAAATTGATCTTTAACACATCTTCATGCATTCCTTACTATCTAAATGAATCACAAATCTCCAAGAATGCATGAATGTGTTACCTTGCATCTTCGTGAGGCATGTCACCAAATTGTCTTATCGAGTTCAACATGTTCAACATGATTGGTTTGAGATTGAAATGGGTGTCTGAATCTTGGGTGCTACAATGATTGGATTGAGATCATCCAAGATAGGAGCTAAGTAATCTTTAATAGCTCTCGGTCTGGGTACAATTCCAGCATTCCGAAATGCCACAACATTTTGAGTTGCTAGATTTTTCATTTGTGGAACACCTTGATTTTGATCGTTGTTCATGACTCTATTGGCACATTGAGTACATCAACTTTAACAAAATAAACGTTCAATCTCATGTACTAGAGGATAAAGAGATTCCTCAACACACCTTCTGGACATGCAATGGCAGAGCCTGGAAAATAAAAAAGAAAAAAAAATAACAAGTAAAAATATATTAGAAATAAAGAAATAAAATGAAAATGCTATAAAAACTGTTAAACTTCCAATAGTTAATCCCAGGAAAACGACGCCAAAAACTTTTGTGTGATGTGAATACTAAAAATTAGACGCATGTGCAAGTATACACAATCACAAGTAATAAAGAGTGGGTGAGTATATTCCCACGAAGATTGGAGGAAATTACAAGTTAAGCTCAAGTACGAATACTAAATTATCTAAGTAATTATGATGGTATGCACAAATGAGAATGATGTGGTAAAATGAAATGAACACAGAGGTATCATGGAAATGTGAGTGTGAATTGTGATAACAATGTGACATTGTAGCATATAGAAATGTCGTGGCAAGTGGAGCTATTTCTGAAATATAACAACTGAAAATGTTAAGGTAAAATGAGTTGAGAATTCTGAAATAAATAAGCAGACTTAATAATCGTCACACAAACAAGCTACTATGGGAATGGATGGTGGGGTTACTAAAGAATCCTAAGCCTTACCTCTCATAATGATTCAAGCTTCTACGGTTTATTTTCTCAATAAAGTTTACTAAGAGTGCCCCTACGCTACTCTAGTCATGGCACCATATAGTTAAAAATGTCACAGTAATACCTCTTGTCGTGAATAGTAACATCGAACCTATCTAATGAACGCTACTCTTTTTAGTCATTGAAATCATGCCATTATCTCTAAGGTGGATTAGGTCTCAATTAGCGGCTAAAACCCATTAGTCACGTAGATCCTCCCTTAGTTTCTTTCAAACACTAAGGATCCATAACCTAGTTTCTCTCAAACACTAAGTAATCAACTTAAGAAATGGAAACTCTCGGGCTATCATTATTTATAACCTAATAACTTTCTAACTCTCAAGCTCATAAATTCTATAACTCCTCCTTAATAATGGGATAACATTATCTCTTAAAAATTGTTTATTCCCTTCACATGTGTGGGTTGGACAGGCTAGCAGGTGAGATTCACATGTGGGCTGGATAACACCATAAAATATATTCATATTTCTTTCTTTTTCTGAGCCCATAAATGTCATCCTAACTGCCTTGGCATTTTTCTCAGGCTTAGTCATCTCAAATTTCCTTGGCAATTCTCCTTTTCTCATCCTTTGCTTTATCAACCTACACATCATCAAAAAAATACAAACATTCCCCATAAAATAGCACCATTTACAAAATACTATACCACGGCAAAGCCAAACCACCAAATATAGTTATATGCTCCTATATGCATCTAATAACCCTACATGTTCCTTAAGACAACGAATAACTTAAGTGAAAATGCCTTAAATATAGCCTTCTTATGGAGATATCAATCGTCTATCCTAGGGAGTGGGGAACGGTTCTTGATGATTAACTTATTCAACAGCCTGTAGTAGATGCACAGCCTCATCGACTCATCTTTCTTCTAAACAAATAAGACCGACGCTCCCCAAGGAGAATGATTAGTTGGATGAACTCTTTCTCTAATAACTCCTAAATCAGATCCTTTAACTACTTTAATTATATCGGGCCATGCGATAGAGAGTAATGGACCCCAGAGCTAAACTCGTTATTATATTAATGCCAAACTCCAATTCACACTTGGATAGAAAACTTGGTAATTCTTCTAGGCAGACATCGGGAAAATCTCCATTGTTCGGATATACTCGAGTGTTGGAACTGAAATCAGGTGTTGACCACGTTAGCCAAGCCTCACATCTATAATTGATCATCCTTTAATCTTTCAAAGTTGATATTATCTTCGACTAGCTGGATCTCTCGATGGTCATTACTAACTTGGTCCGAACGGTTTTACAAGCTTTAAGCTGACTGGATTTGTACCTTAAACTGACATCGTGCTCTGTTATCCAATCCATTTATAAAATCATGTCAAACTCTCTTAAGGGTAACTCTATCAAATCAACTGGGAAGGTCTGGTCTTGAATTCTCACTATGCATCATCTGTGGATATTTTCCACAATAACATCTAGGCATGGGAGCTTGATACTCGAACACCTACCTCTAAGTCCTCTGTTGGGATTTCTATCTCCTGAATTAGGTCAGATCAAATGTAGGAGTGGGTGGAACTGAGATCTATCAAAGCGATAAATGGGATGGAAAAGACTGTAAAGGTACCTAATATGACTTCTATCACATCGCACTCCTATCTGGCTCATACTACATACTATCTGAAGGCCACTCTAGTCTCTGTATCGACCATTGATCTAGCTATCCCACGACTCTACTTTCTAGACACAGTGCTACCACCCTAGTTGCTCCTTGACCCCTCTGCACTAAAGGTGTCGATCTCTGAGTCACTGCAGACACTTTCTATTGAACTCCTTGATAGTCTCAAGCAAAGTGACATAAAGAGCCATAACTTTAGCAATTCCTCAAACCCTGCTGGTACGTCCCTAGATGCCTTCTCCCACATTGAGCACAAATAGGATATGTGAACACTTTGTTCAGCTCACTGGCACTACCTGGAGGCTAAGTTTAGTGGTCTCCTCCTGGAGTCGGATATACCTCCTCGATCCGAACTCTTCCCGATACTCCTTGACTGTGTCATTGAGGGTTTCAACAAACCCTGACTGTCTATAGCCCTCTTAATCAGACTCTGAGATCAAGGGATCTTTTGCTATATCTTGTTATCTTACTGGACTACTGAGCCTATCTATCTAGAACCCTCTTGAGTACCTTCACCTAATGGGTCAAGTGAGAAAAGACCCTGAGGGGATCGACTGCAAGGCTTGATAAAATATTGAAATAGAGGCTCTCTCGCTCATACTCCATCACTGAGCGATCACCCTGAGTCAAGTGTAGGAATTACTCCATCAAGTCATCGGTGTGTGTCTCCTTGATGTAATTTTGTCTAAACTTGGTGAGAAACTGCTCTCATATCGACCTCTCGGGCACTATAGCCATCTCAATAGTCTCTCACCAATCTATCGTGTCACTCTTGAGCAGGCCGGTGACACACTCAAGGTTACCTGTTGGGGTAAGATGAAACTGTCTGAGGGTACAAAACATCTCTCTGAGCTACTAGTCTACTATTAAGGGATCGTTATCCCATGAACCGAAGAACTCGATGGTCTTATATTTGCGGAGTCGCTCTACTAGGGACTCATGGGGTATGGTCACTGGCTGAGCTGGATGTACTGGTGGGGGGAGGTTCAGTTGAGAAACTAGGTAAGGACCTAGAGATCTGCCTAGGTACAGAGATAAGGTCCCTGAAAAAAGTAGCCTCCTTAACCCCGCATCTATTGGAGCCTTTTGCTCAAAGGTATCTATGATGAATCCCTCACTGATATTTGTTGGTGGTGAGGCATGACTCTCGTATCTATCATCCGGACTATAAGTTGGGTCGTCTTCTATAGGTTCTATCTGAAATTAAAAGAAAAGGGGGGCATTATCATCATTCCAGTAGTTATAGTACTCTTGACTCCCTAGAGGCATATACATATATAGACACTGATTGACTCTAATCTGCTGGTCTTAGGAATAACTAAACTTGGACGCTTTAATACCACTAAATAAAACTCCCTGATTTAGTTTGACCCAAAGATCCATGGATTACAATGTTACATGGGACTACCGAAATAGTGACCCAAAAATTTTCTTTAAAAAACAACTGATAATAATTCATCCATAGCGGTAAAATATATAAAATGATAATAATATGGGTTTACAAAATATAGGAAGCTCCTAAAATATAATCAAAATAATACAAATATTGAGTACAAATCAAAGTTATGACTGACACATAAGGGTCAAAAATAGTACATGCCCTCTAAGAATGACTCAAGTCGTACTCTTATAGTCTCTGAAAATCTAATATGCTGCACTGGAATGTTTACCGATGATAACTCCCTACGAACTGTCCCCTTAAGAACCTGTGCATAGAAACATATTCTAAACATATTCTAAAATGTACTATACTACATGCATTCATTAAATGAACTGGCTAGTGGAATAGCTATGAAACATGCAAATTCTGATCTATAAACTGTGGTTGGCATCATGGTGCAGCTAAGAGGTCACGCACCCCTCTAGCCTACTGGAATACCCTTGGGTGCCTAGGTGAGATCCGCAACCTCATCGGAAGCGTACACAGACCCCTTAGATATATGGGGTGAGATTCAGAGTTGCATAAAAAACGTACACCCCGTCAACTTACTCCATCGAGTCTTGGGGCATCTGCGCCTAGTCGGTTGCTAAAGTGTCTTAGCACTGACTTGGATATCCACTGACTGTCGTATTCTGTTGAAGAGTAACTCGGGTATCTTCATTGTTCCCAAGCTTCAAACAAGGCTAGTTTTATGTAAACCTAGCTATTATTGTTTATACTATTCTATAATTAATTATTGTTTCGCTTGAAGTCTTATCTGTTATTATTCTGAGTATGTGGGTACCTCGAGTCTGATCCTTAATCCGTGGATTATTTATCCAAAACTATTTATGGATATCGATATTGACCCTTAAATATCGATACTAAACCTTTAGTATATATACCCTCCTATTGGTATCAATACCCCCTGGCTGATATAGGCTATTTGAGTAAGGTAGTATCTATACTCTAGGTTGAGTATCGATACTCTAGGTTGAGTATCGATACTTTAAATGAGTATCAATACTACCCCTTTGAAATTACCTAATTTTTGCCTAAATGAAGAACAATATCGATATTGTTCTTACAATATTGAGGTCCCCAACTGATGTTTAAGTGTTTTATTTGATATTATGGGTCATAAAGAGTCTGAATAGGGTGAAAACACCTAAATGATGCAATCTACCATGAACATGCTTCAAGATTATGCAACCTACCAAATCTCTCTTAGATGAGATGCATGTGGTATGGAGGAGTTAGAAGTAAGTACCTTACGGTTTAAACTGTCAGAAGCTCTTAAGAAATCAATCAAGAGTGAGCTTCTCCTTTCCCTTTCTTTGGAGCTTTATCCAACTTTTCTCACTAAAAAAGCAATTGCTTAGATTACTAACTAGATTTCCTGAAAAAACAGATTAAAACTCAGGTTTCCTTAAACCCCCACAAAGCCCATTTGTGGCAACCATGGTCACACTTTGCAAAAGAAAGCTTGAATTAAAGCTTGGGAAATGATGAATTCATTTCTTCCCTTGATGTTGTTGGGAAAAGCTTGGAAGGAAATAAAGTTTCTACCTTTCACTTAGGAAGATAAATGAGGAAAGGAATAATACTTAGGAGAAGAAAACAAGAGTTAAGAAAAAGAGAAGGCTTCAGACGTGATTTCACTATACAGTTAAGGATTTTAAGCTTTTGAATTTTCAAAAGGTATAATTACTTCTTTAGTCCCTTTAATGTTGACTGTAAATTGAAATTTCCCTTTATACTCTCTATTGGGCTAAATCAAAGCCCAAAACCATTTCAACTTGGGTCAAAACCTCCTATAAACTAAAGAATTGTAGCAAGGCTCATCTCGGGTTAGCACAAAACTCCAAACTCGAGATCCAAGGTGTTACAGAAATCATTTATAATTTTGAATACAAATATCATATAAAATACTTTAGGCAGTTCATGCTTAAAAATCGTTTTTGAGATTTCATTCAAATATATTTTCAGAAAATATCATATATAGAAATATTGGGTAATTTAAACCCAAAATCATTCATAAACTTTATGTAAGCATTACGGAAATATTTCATAATTAGAATTAAATCATACTTAAAAGTTCATACTTTAAAATAATATGAGATTGACTTATCACAAGTCTTCCTAGATCAGAATAAATAAATTAAATAAATAAACTGCACTCACCTTTTCCTCACTATCGAACCTTTTTCTACGATATTCTTTTATTCAATCCCATACTTTTTCCTTCTCTTTCGAGTCACTTGGATCACTAGGTTTATCAAGGTCTAAACATCATCATACAATAATACAATAATACAATAATCAATACATATGTTAGTATTACATTAACATAATCTAATTTCGATACTATAAATTCTATAAACATAATCGATACTAAATCGATATAAAACCAAATCACAAATCCATAATATCTTCAACCTTTCTAAAATATCAGTTCAATTTCATAAATATTCATTTCCATCATCAATCCTTTAACTTTCACAAAACATTACATTTAAGTCACTATTTGAATTCTTTTTAGAATTCACAACAACTTTTCCATTTAATTCACAATGGTCCTTCACCATTATGCTTACTTCAATCAAATACTAAAATTTTCGAGCACATAAATAATATATCCAATCCAATACTTTAACAATTAAAAATTGCATTTTCATCCTCAATTTTCCTAGCCTTTTCAGATTAAAGCATCAATTTTCTAAATTTGCAATTTGATCCCAACGCATATACTTGAACTTGAAAGTCAACATTCAATTAATAATTTCCAGCATTTTAATTTCATACTCAAATAATACCATCACATTTGCAAACTTACAATCAAGTCCTTAACTACCAAGTCTATTCGAATTCCACCATAAAAGTTCACCAAATTTGCACTTTAGTTTCAAATCAACACTCTAACATAAAATTCAGCATTCAATAATTAAATATTAACATTGAATACCCATAATTGCACAATTTCTCAACAATGTCTCATAATCCAAAACCTACAAAATGGTCTTTTTTTCTATTTCAATGTTCTAAATTGATTCAATTTAATCTTCAAAGCTTGTAAACAAATCTAAATCAATTCTAGACCACAGGAAATTTGTTAACATTTTCCCTTATTTTTATCCTTGTGGTCGAATATCACTTGTGCACTAGGGTGAACTTTTCATTCAATTTCAAGTATGAATTCAACCTCATAACATCAAATTCATGATATTATAACCTTCATAACATCAAATCCAATTAAAATTAGATTCATCACCTTAAACCCTAGCATGACCGAAATTTATATATGCTCTTACCCTTGATTTAATCATCACGCATACTTTAGAATTACTCTACAACAACACTAACATAAAAATATTTCATAAGTTCATCAAAATCAAACATGTCCTTCAACCACCCAATTCATGAAACTTAACATCCAAGCATGATTTCCATGAAATTTTTATACCAAATGATAGATAGTTTCAAGATGATTAATTCTCTATCTAATATCTTAATCCAAAAATCAACCATGTAGCTTCAAAAATCAAATTAAAAAATCTCACCTTTGGGAGATATGGAGTTCACGTAAACTTGCGGGAAGATGGCTAATTTTTCTTTTAATTTTTCATGTAATTTTTACTTAAAACACTTGGCACCTTTTTAATATAATTGAATTTAAAATTCAATTAATGAGAAATTCTAATTTCACTCTTAATGAATCATGATAATTATCAATTGTCATTGAAATATCTTCAATTAAAATATCCCATAGTCAAATATGAACCAAAATAATGTTGACTTTCTACTTTCAGGCCTATTTGAAAATTGTAATTTAGTCACTAAATTTTCCTATTTTGACTAAATAAGGAAATTAACTTCAATTACACTAATTCATGCTAAATTTCATTTTATAAAGTATGAAAATAATATTTCCAACATTTATCTAGCGTCCTTCAAATTTTCATGAAATTTTGATTCGATATGATTATCTGATTTCTTACCAGACTTTACTGCTTTATAGTTTTAATACAAATCCCGAATCAAAATATTGATTCCCACGAAAACACTCATTTCGAGAAAAACTATTCATTTACGGGCCAAAATATATAACTTCTAAAAATTATATTTTTGGTCCATGAGCTTTTACAAATTTATACTTTAGACACTAAACTTTCAAAACTTGCATTTTAGTTACTAACCAAAATTTGGGGTATTACAATAGTAGTAACAATCCGAGAAGAAATTCAAAACTTAAGAAAAATAAAAGAAGAAATTAAATTTCTTTAAAAAAATAAAGAAAACAAAATACACTTTGATTTTGATCTCAGATCGATTATAGTTAAAGTTTGTCGCTACACAGTTTCCTTAAGACGTATTTTCGGCCACTCCTTTTGTTGGTCATCTATCTCCCAAGATACAACAACTTATGATCAACTATAGTAGCACATCTGCAAAGATTACAAACGATCCTTGCCTTCAACTATCATCGAAAAACAATGAAGGAAAAGAATATTTTCTAAGAATGAGAGAAAATATTATTTTTCAAGAGAAGAAAAGTTATTGAATTTGATATGTGAAAAAACTAACAAGTTTTCTCAATATTTATACGGGATTTTCAAGATAATTATATCTTTTAGATTTGAAATATTAATAAGAAATGAACTCCTTTTACCATTCAAACTTAAATGGATATTATTTTTTGAAATATACAAAAATATATAATTATCTTTAATATTCAAAGTAAAAAAGATAATAAATATCTTTTTAAATTGACATATTCAAAGAGTAATTATCCTACTAATATTCAAATTAAAATTATATTTTAATTTTGAATTTAATATTTTAATTTTGAATTTAATATAAATATTAAATCTATCAATATAATTCACTCTTTTTTCCAAAAACAAAATTACTAACTTAAAAATCGAGGCGTTACATATCTCCACCTAAAGAACAGTATCCCCTTTATTTTTCTCACAATAGGAAATGAAAAATGAAATGTGGGGGAGATCTGAATTCCTAAAGATTGATTGGCGGTGGTTTCAATAATAAAATATTGAGGATTATTTTTTCAGAACTAGGACTAAATTAAAATAAAATATAAAGATTAAAGATTAAGTTTTGAGTAAATTACATATTTAGTCACCTACTTATTCTTACGGTTTTGCTTGATACCACTACTTTTTTTCAAAATCATACCTAACGTTAAGTTTTGGTTTCATTTTGGTCATCCACTTTAAAAAATTAATGGTGATGCTAACATATCACCATAAGGTAATATCACGTCGTCACTGAAAAAATAAAAAAAAAATCATGTGAACAGTTATGATTATTTTTAAACAAGGGATGACTAAAATATAACGTTAGTTATGATTTGGGAAAAATAGTTGAGTGACTAAAACAAAATGTAGACATAAGTGAGTGACTAAGTACGTAGTTTACCCCTTGATTTTGAATATATTAATTTTACTTTCATATCAACCTTTGTAAAAAAAAAGGTAACTAAATTATTAATTTGTTATTTTTTATATAATTAGATAATTTTTCTATAATTTTTCTTTAAAAACATAATAAAAATCATTTTATAATCAAAAGATTGTTTACATATATTATTTCAAAAAAATACATACTACATTAAAGTTTAAAGTTAAATTAAGTACCAAAATGCATATTAACCCATAATAATATTACTTAGAGGTCACTTTTTACTGAAGTGAACTCGCAAGTAATTGATATCCTGCAGTGGCCATATACAATGCTAAGCATCAAATCATTTTACCCTCTCATTTCGTATCAAAATATGATGGATGTAAAATTTTATATTAGGAGAAAATTAATAAAATTTTAAAAATGACAAATTTATAAATTTTAGATATTGTAAAAATAGATTATTAATAGAAAATATAAAAAGGAAAAAGTATAGGAGAATTTAAAATTTTTAGGAGAGACTATCACCTCTACTTACTCCCTTTGGTCTATCCCTCATATCAAACCATGTCATAATGAGGTAGTGGAACAATTCAAATAATAATAGACTAAAGTATACAAATGTCCTCGATTATAGGGTGTTACTTTGTTGAGTCTCATGATTATTAAATGTTATAAACTAGTCCCCGACTATAGGGTATTTTTTGGTTAAGTTCATCTACTATTAAAAGTTACAAAATGATCCCCGACTATTCATATGTTCCAAACTCGTCCTTTTCTGTTAAAAAATTGATGATCGTCTAAGTTGGATGTTACCTTGGCAACTGAGATATGATAAAATCATATTTTAATGATGTTTATTGGCATCGTCGCTGCTTTTAAGCACTGACTCGACGATAAAATGTGTCAAGCACTAGCTCGACGGCATAATATAAACAGAGAGTCGATCTATAAAATACAGCTCAAAAGATTTTGGGATCAGATTTTATCATATTCTAGTCAATAAGTTAACGTCCAGGTCAGATTGCTGCTAATTGTTTAACAAAAAGGATGAATTTAAAACATATTAATAGTTGGGTGACCATTTTATAACTTTTTAATAGTTGAGGACTTAAGAAAGTAGCGCGTCTTATAATAAAAAGGCCATTTTTGTACTTTTAATCATTGGAGAACTCAACAAAGTAGTTTCCTATAGATGAAGGATCATTTGTGTACTTT
This sequence comes from Hibiscus syriacus, assembly GCF_006381635.1. NCBI lineage: Eukaryota > Viridiplantae > Streptophyta > Magnoliopsida > Malvales > Malvaceae > Hibiscus > Hibiscus syriacus. Next base: position 3,270,486 of record NW_024062808.1, on the reverse strand, counting down.
ACCCAAAATAATAATAATCATAATAATAAGTCTGGGATGGATGGATGGATGAAATCAGAATTCAGCAAGTAACAATCAATCAGTATTGTAGAATATTAATTAACATTATTATATTCCTAGAATATAATAAGAGAAAATAACCTCAGTGACCGAAAATGCCTTATAATATACGATTTTAACCAACTTTTTTTGGATTTGCCAAAATGACCAACAAATTCGCAACACGGACTCCAATTTCGCAACCCAGTTTCCAATTTCGCAACGCGAATATGTAAATCGCATTGTGATTTTCCAAATTCGCGTTGCGATTTTCCAAATTCGCAACGCGAATCTATAAATCGCAACGCGAATTTGTAAATCGCAACACAGAAGTCAAATTCGCAACGCGATAGTCAAATTCGCAACACAAAAGTCAAATTCGTAACGCGATAGTCAAATTTGCAACGCGAATTTGTAAATCGCAACACAGAAGTCAAATTCGCAACGTGATAGTCAAATTCGCAACGTGATAGTCAAATTCGCAACACAAAAGTCAAATTCGCAACGCGGAATTTCAAATTTGCAACTGAATTTCAAATTCGCAACTAAATTTCAAATTCGCAACTAGATTTTCGAATTCGCAACACGAATTTAATTTCACAACAGGTTTTAGTTTCGCAACACAAATGTTTTGGGTATATAACAACACAGCAGCAGCAACTCATAACCTAAATCCCTAAATCGCAACTCATTCTATCTCCATCTATCACTCTCTCCGGCGACATATGTTCCTATATCCAATGACATCCTTCCCCATCTCTAATTATTTTTACATAATTTTATTTCTATATAATTTTTCAATGATTTCTCTCCCCCAAATTATCAACTATCAACTTAATAAAGGTATGTTTTTCTCTAAGTTAGTGATGATATCTAGTTTATAGCTCGTTTGTTTAGTAAATTAATTTACAATTTGTAGAATGAAATCATCTAATGTTGATCATGTTTGGATAGATTTTTGTTTTGGAGGGTCATGGGAGAATGTTCATGGTGTTTTACAATATGTGCCTTTACCCATGAATCTTCAACTAAAACTGTCATTAAAAAAGTTAACTTATGAAACTCTAATGTTACGTGTTGCAAAGAAATTGAATTTAGAGCCTCTAAGTGGATTTAGGCTATCTTATCAAAGAAAAGGTAAAGTTTTTGTTAACCGACAATGAAGATGTTGAACGATTCATTGCTTACATTAGTGTTTCGCAAGAAGATGATGATTGTATGTTGTTGAACCTAGAAGTAGTGAAGTTGGGTCAGTAGCGGGTAGTAATCAACTAAGTTCTTCAACCCCAGTTTATGGTGCTCACAATGTATAACGTTGTTATCAACCTCAAAATTTAATAGTTTCACCACAATTTCATCACCAATAAAATTTTGTTTCACCAAGAAACTTTTGTTTCACCACATTTCCAATACCAAACACAATCTCAAAACCCACAACCTTTTCCTAATCCAAATCCCATCAACTATCAGCACCAAATTCTGGTTTTCGTATTGACCATTTAGACGATTATGAGCCAACAGAAAAAATTGTGAGTACTAGTCAGTATTCGAAATTTGATCTTGATCAATACTCGGACTTTGATCTTGGTTAATACTCAGATTTTGATGATGTGATGGAAGAAGAAACAGACCCTGCATGTAATGATTTTGATATTGGTCAATACCCGAATTTTGATGATGAAACAGCCGCTGCCGAGGAAGATGTTGTTGATGATAATGAGGAGGAAGTTACGACTGTGAATGAACATGTTGAACATCCATTATGTAATTCATATAACCCTGAAGAAGAAGAAGAAAAAGAAGAAGAAGTCCCCGAAGAAAAGAAAAAGAAGAAAATGCCACGGGAGTATAACTGAAATATGCCAAAATTACTTCAGATACCGGAAGAATAGTTGGTAAAGATAGCAGTTGATTGTTACACAAAAGTTATTCGTATCAAGAAAGATGATTGTTTTGATACAAAGGAAGACTTGAAGATAGCTTTGTAGACGAAATGTGTGGAAGATGGCTATCAACTAAAAGTTAACAAATCAAGCAAAGATCGTTTCGAAACAAGGTGTATGATTGACAAAAACTGTATGTGGCGTATGATTGCAAATAGGATAAAAGATTGCGAAATGTTTCAAGTTAGGACTTTTATTGATAAACATACATGTTCAAGAACCCAAGTTTTTCCTCACCATAGACAGGTAAACAAAAAGGTGTTGGGTGGTTTTCTGGCTGAGTTAATATTTTTAAATGGAAGGGTATATCGGGGACATGAAATTATAACTGATATGAATGCTCGGTTCAAGATTAGTATCTCATATTCTCAAGGTTGGAGAGCCAAATTTTATGCCTTGGAATTATTGAGGGGGTCGCCAGAAGCATTATTTGCCCAACTGCTGGATTATTATCACAATTTAAAGCTGAAAAATCCTGGGTCAGTAACTCATATCAAAACATATAGAGATGGACACTTTGAGTTGCTGTTTATCGTCATTGGTGCTGCGGTTAGTAAATAATTATAATTTTGTTGACTCATTTTTATTAGTTGCATGCATTTCACATTTAAATGATTATATTTCTTGTGTATATGATTTTGTAGATTCGTTCGTTTATTACTTGCATGCGCCCAGTTATTATAGTTGACGGAGCACATTTGAAAGGTCGATACCTTAGAGTAAACTTATTAGCAGTAGCCATGGATGCTAACAATGGGATACTGCCAATAGCTTACAGGGTTGGCAAATCTGAAACCTCTGATTCATGGACATGGTTTATGGGGCATCTTAGGGATTGCATAGGTCCTATTAGCAATCTGACAATTATATCCGATAGGGCAAACTCAATTGACAACGCTGTTAGAAGATGTTTTCCAGATGCTTTTCATGGACTTTGTCGTGTTCATTTGTACAGAAATCTAAAATCAAGGTATGCTGGTATAAAAAATCACAAATGGACATACTGGAATGTTGTAAAAGCTTATCGGGAAGTAGATTTTAATAAGCATATAAATTGTTTAAGACGTGTTTTGCCTCAATGTGCTCAAACACTAGAAGATGTCAGGTTTGAAAGATGGTCAAGAGTACATCAACTTGGAGCAAGATATGGTTTCATGACGTCTAATAGTGCAGAATCAATCAACGCTCTAAGTCGTCATTCCCGAAAATTACCCATTACTATGTTAATGGAGTTTTTTTGAGCCTCTATTCAATAGTGGTACTACAAGAAAAGAAACCATGCAGGTATTATTTCATTAAATTCGTAACTTATCATATATTTTACTAAGTATTATTTTATTTAAATTTACAGGAACATTAGAACGTCGTGTTACACCATAGACTGAAAAAAAATATCAAAACTTGTTGTGAAGTCAACTTCATGGAGAGTTGAACCATGTTCAAACACTTTGTTTGAAGTATTGGATAATAACTTAAATGGGCTTGTCGATCTAAATGCAAAGACATGTAGTTGTAAGAAATGGCAAACATCTGGTTATCTGTGTGGCCATGTTATAAAAGTTGCTCTTCATCTAAACCAAGATGATTCAAGCGCATACGCTATGGATTGCTACACTACAGAAGTATATCGACAGACTTATGCCGAGATTGTCTACCCATGTCCACATCCTTCTGAGTGGGACATACCAGATGACTTACAAACAGTTTTGCCACCAGTCATGGACAGCAGGCTACCTGGCCGACCAAAAAATCACGATCGTATACCATCTAAGGGTGAAGAGAAGAGGATATTGACATATAGTCGGTGCATGGAAAGTGGTCATACAAGGTTGACCTGTGGATCACCAATGCCATCATAATCATCTTTTCCTCTACCAAAAAATAGATCCTCATCAAAATCCAAAGCTCATATGGTGTCAAACAAAAGGAAATCAAAATCGCAATCAAAATCAAAATCCCAATCACAAACTGGCTTCATCTTTTGGGACTTATTAACTTAGGTGATTTTTAAATGCAAACGTTGTATTATGTGTATTTTATGTGTGAATGCATACATTTTCAGTTAGACATTCATTAGTAACTTGAGTTTGAACATTGCTATTATATGTTCAGTTGTTATCATGTTGGGATTTTCTCTTGTGTTTGATTGCTTGGATAGTTGTTCTCTTGCTTCTTCAAGTGTCCTTAGCTTGTATTTATAGCTTGGAATGTGTTTGATGTTGTATATAACTTGATGTTGTATGTTGCGATCAACGCGAAAGTCAAATTCGCAATGCGAAATCGCAAACCGAAAATCACAACTCGAATTTGACTTTTGCGTTGCGAATTTGACTTTCGTGTTGCGAATTTGACTATCGCAACGCTTATTTTGCGTTGCGAATTTACCTTTCGCGTTGCGAAAGTTTACCTTCAACATGTCTTTTTTACCTTCAACATAATGTAGATTGAAAATTAAACAACAAATCAATTAAACATTGTTGTGGGTACATTATTTGAACATTGTTATGGGTACATTATTTGGAAAATAATATTCTGGACTTCGTTAGAAATAACCCTTTTTCATCGGATTAATTTCATTTTTGTGGGTACATTATTTGAACATTGTTATGTATAAATTTTTTGTGTATGTATGTTTTGGTTTGATTATATTGTATGTATATTTTCATTCAGATGAGATGGGTTGTGCATAACAAAACAATCTATGTCTTCCATGTGAGTACTTTATTCCAACCATGTGACAAGTGTGACAACCCTATCAAGTCACAACTCAGCTTTGAACTCAATCAATATTGTCTTTTAGCTTGATGGTTCATAAAGCATGTTACTTGAACAGTATGAATAAATTATGCAATTTCCATGTTCAATTTAACACTACATTTCAAATTCATTTTATATGTAATTGGAGTTTGAATTTAAATTTCAATTTGAGTTTGAATTTTAATATAAATTTCGGCTCCACTATAAATATTAGCCCAAGCCTTTGTTCCATCCAAACAACAACTTACTCAATGGAATAACTTAGCCAATATGCATGTTATCATTGATTATTCCTAATTTTCATTGTTTTTTTTCAACTTTCAACCCGAGGGAAATCCCGACCATCGTAATTTTTGGTTAACAAGTAGGAAGATTGGATATCCGAAGAATGTCTTTCGGATATTATCCATTTCAGTCAGCTCACTGAGGTAGTTTAACCCTAAACTGAAACTGTCTTAGCTAAACATACTTGATGTAGAAGCAGTTGCAGATTTAAAATCTCAATGGTGATGCATTTGGTTCTCAAACAGTTAAAGTGTCAGAAACATTTCAGGCGTATGATCTGGGTGGTATACGAGAAATGCAACAAATGACAACTAAAAATCCCGATAATTGAGGGCTACAACTTGTAATAATAACAAAAATAATAAGTCTGAAATGCTTCCGAGTACCACCCAAATCATAATTCTGAAATGCTTTCGATGCTTTAAATGTTTGAGAACCAAATAGATCGCCTTCGAGATTTTAAATATGCAGCTGCTTCTAAATCAGCTACGTTTCTCTCAGACTATTTCGGTTAACGGTTATCCTATCTTCATGAGCTGGATGAAATGGATAATATTTGGAAGGCATTTTTTTACGTAATTTTATTTCTATATAATTTTCAATGATTTCTCTCCCAAATTATCAACTATCAACTTAATAAAGGTATGTTCTTCTCTAAGTTAGTGATGATATATAGTTTATAGCTCGTTTGTTTTGTAAATTAATTTACAATTTGTAGAATGAAATACTCTAATGTTGATCATGTTTGGATATCGACATGTGGATCACCAGTGCCATCACAATCATCTTTTCTTCTACCAAAATATGGATCCTCATCAAAATCCAAAGCTCATATGGTGCCAAGAAAAAGGAAATCAAAATCGCAATCAAAATCAAAATCCCAATCACAACCGGCTTCACCTTTTGGGACTTATTAACTTAGGTGATTTTTAAATGCAAACGTTGTATTATGTGTATTTTATGTGTGAATGCATACATTTTCAGTTAGACATTCATTAGTAACTTGAGTTTGAACATTGCTATGATCTGTTCAGTTGTTATCATGTTGGGATTTTTTCTTGTGTTTGATTGCTTGGATAGTTGTTCTCTTGCTTCTTCAAGTGTCCTTAGCTTGTATTTATATCTTGGAATGTTTTTGATGTTGTATATAACTTGATGTTGTATGTTGCGATCAACGCGAAAGTCAAATTCGCAACGCGAAATCGCAAACTGAAAATCGTAACGTGAATTTGACTTTCGCGTTGCGAATTTGACTATCGTAACGCTTATTTCGCGTTACGAATTTGTACCTTCAACAGGTCTTTTTTGCCTTCAACGTAATGCATATTGAATTTAAAAAAACAAATAAACTTTTACAAATCAATTAAACAAGCAAAAAAATAATTCTTATTTACACATCAAATTAAACAAATCAACTTTTACAAATCAATTAAACAAGCAAAAAATAATTCTTATTTCCTCATTAATTAAACAAATCAACTTTCAATGTAAAATTCAATTAAATAACAGACTGTTGTTTATGCACAAATAAATCAATTTCACGCAGCTCACGTCAGGAATAACCTGCAGAAACCAAACATTTGCTCAAACAACACTTTCTACACATCTAAAACCAACAAACATCAAATTATTGAATTCTAGGTACTTAACCAAACATTTTCAAACCAACAAAGAGTATATATGTTAACAACACTTGCTCAAACTTACCAATTGTTTATGCAATCTTTTAGCACGCGGATCTCGCATATATCGCTCGAGCCATAAAATACCGAAACCATAAGCCTACTGCACCTCTATCTCTATCTGTGGGAGGTAGAAGGTGTTTACTTCCTATCGTCAAACGCTCCAAGCACATGCATACAAGAGGACCACAATCCCCTCTAGCTCCCTCCGTTTTTTGTGGCGCGGTATCGTCTCTGATCATTGTAACTTTGAACTTTGTTGGCTTCTTGTTTCCAGAATTAGTCCAATAATCAATCGCGCCCAAGTATTTCGCCAAATGAGCGCTCCATCCCTTACAAATAATATCTCTCAAATCAGAAAATGGTATGTAATTCAACATGCTGTCATATACCATTGTCTTCAGGGATGGGAGCTGAAGCTCTACGAGAAGCCAATGACGACGTTCCAAAACAGGGATAAACACCGGCAATCATAAATAATTGCGCACATTAAATAAAATTTATGAAAACCTTTAAAATATTCAAAAAAATAAATACTAACCTTATCGACCTCCCACCACGCAGGATAAAGTTTAGCTTTTCCATTATCCAATGTATATGAAGCATCTCTCGGATCCTTCAAGTGAGCTACGTGAAAAGATGTTGGCATAATAGTCCATCGAGTATTTCTTATTTTCCTCAATTTCTTTATTATTAGAAGACGTGACACCCATGCATCAATATTCTATTTTATAAAAAAAATACATATAATAGTAATTTATTAATAATTTAAAAAAAATTAATCAAAATGTAATATAAGAAGAATATAAGACTTATCACCCCTTCGAGATAGCCATTATCTTCAACCCCTAATAAAATACCCTACCAAGACCGATCAAGAAACAAATGAATAACATCATCGAGTTGGCATAGGTCAGAATAACACCCCTTGCTCGGCTCATGTAGATAAAAATTAATTGCGGTCTTAGCCCAAAGGGTATTATCCGTAATTGTGTCCGGTAGTGTTTCCCTCTCCTGCTGAGGAATGGTACTGGCCAGTAACACATACGAAAGCCAACTCGCATCCATCATATCGGGCACGGGAGGGGGTTTATCAATATGTCGACATATGACGCCATATGAATCGGGCTCTTGAACGACTGACGGGACCTCTTGAACGATGATAGGAGCCTCTTGAACGGTGGGAGGGGCTTCTTTGATGATGAGAGGGGCCTCTTAAACGATATGAGGCACCTCTTGAATGATGATAGGTGCATCGGGCTTCTTCTTACGGAGTCTTGGTACTAGTGGGGTGAACGGAGACGTAATGGCACGTGTATGACTTCTGATGCGTGAACCCCGTCGTGCAAGAAAAACCTCGACATAAAGCATCTACCTTATCAGGCCGCTGAAAATAAATTAATAAATAAATTAGTAAATAAATAAATAAATAAATAAAGCCGCAAAAAAGGTTATTTGCATTTTTAGTATAGTATTAAACAAATTTACCTTATTGCGTAGAGTATAAACCTCATTCTGCAACGATAAAACAATCTCGCGTAGAGCGGAAAACTCATCACGTAAAGTAGATACCTCACCACGTAGCGCACCATTGTCATCGCATAAAAAATCCACCTCACCACGTAAAGACCGAACATCATCATGCCATGCACCATTATCTTCACGTAAAGTACCGACCTCATGACACAAAGCACCGACCTCATCACGTAACTCCCCTAACTCATCTCGTGGAGGTAGAGAATAGGGAGATAAATTTCGTGGCCTCTTTGCCAGTCATCTATCATGAGGTGATGGTGGAGAAGAGGCTCGATGATGTGATGGAATAGGTGATGGTGGAGGTGGAGAAGAGGCTCGATCAGGTGATGGCTTCGGGTGTCGAGCTGTAGAATCAGCCCGATCAGGTGATTGCTCTCGAAGTGGGGGGTGCTCATCATCCGTCCCATCAAAAAACTACTTACTAGCTTGCCACCAATCAGTGGCAAGCTCAGCCTCTGTGGGTGTCAGCCTCTGTAATGGATAGTTGGCCTCCTAACAATATAAAAGCTCAAACAAAGTTAAACTTGTACTAGTAATAACTTGTTTATATATGGTATTATTTGTGTGTTAACTTACATCATTCATCGTCGTATATGGGAGTAACTCTTCCCAATCCAACATGCGGATCCTCTTTCAGGTAATAGCCCTAGGAATATCATTTGTTCTTTTTATCGCATATGTCCACATGCTGGGGAAAGCCTCAAATATCCAAATCTATAAAACAATATAATACACAAACATTAGTAATTGTTAAATAATTAATTATAATTTTGGAAACATTATATAGAAATTCTTACCTTAAAGGCCCAAGTAAAGCATGTCAAAGTGTATTTAGAACCATTGCTCCGCAAACTTTTTCGGTCCTCAAAGGCAGACGACAACTTCTTTCAGGTAGCTTTCCATAGATATGAACCACACGGAAACAAGTTCCATGCATTTAGGTCCTCTACCAATAATATTAGGTACTCAGAGATAGGTTGTCTGCCCTCTTTGCCTAAAAAGTCGGCATGCAAAAGTAATAAATGGCATACTCGGACAACATCAAGGTCATCCATCTGAGTAAAATCATCTTTAACAAATAATCTCTTCAAGTCGTCCACGTGTAAACTCGGCTTCGACTTTGCCAGCTCAGGAAAAACCTGAGATAACCATGATGGGCGGGAGATATGACTAGTGTACCGGGTTACTTCATCGTGTCTGAAGCGTAGACCAGTGATTAAGCAAAACTCCTCCTGCCCAAAACAAGTATATGCCGGTGCCGGAGGAAAATGAAACCATATCTCTTCATCACCACGTTGTATCCTCTCGGGTAGATCGTTAGTCATGGTCTGAAGAAACAAATGTGTCAACATAGCATCTCCACCCGTATGTTGTACTTTCAGCCATGGCCCGAAGCAAGTATCCTCAAACAATTTTCTTTGTAGAGGTGTAAGCTTCGACGCAATTTTAGTGGCTAGGTTTAATTTATTCCTTAAGGTCAATGCAGCAAAAAAAATTCTACAAAAACAATAAACATACCAAGTTAGATATACCAAAAACTACAAATTATACACTATAAACATACATGATAATAAACAGTGAAAACAAAGCCAAATATGTTTCAAACTAGCACGGTATTCACATGCTGTCATTATTCCATCATAGTTCACAAAATGCATCAAATAACATTCCAGAAGTAAGCACTTATATAAACATTTAAAAGGACAACATATAGGTTTAGTGCAGGTTCAAGGACAACATAAAGAGTAGTAGTTTATTCTTGAAACTTAAATTAGCAACACTGTGAAGTTAGTATTTGTCTTTGTTTTTTCTTTTTGTTGAAGTAATGCAATTCATTCAAGTTTCAATTTGCAGAATAAGAGTAGTTTCTGAAACTTAAATTCGCAACGCGAAAATGAAAATCGCAACACGGAACTAAAATCGCGTTGTGATTTTCATTTTTGCATTGCGATTTTGGTGTTGCGATTTTCATTTTCGTGTTGCGAATTTAAGTTTCAAAAACTATTCTTCTGCAAATTGAAACTTGAATGAATTGCATTTCTTCAACAAAAAGACAAAACAAAGACAAATACTAACTTCACAGGGCTAAAGACTAAACAGTTTAGCAGTATTGGCAGCAACCGAATGAATTTACTAAGCAATCTCAGTGAAATGGTTAATCTTTATATATATTGAAATTACCAGTAAATTTATCATCAATATAAGAAAAATCTAATAATAATACAAAAATTTCAAAATAAAAATAAGAGATTAAAAAACTAACCCTCAGTGGTTGATTTTCTATTTCTGACCGTGAATGGTTGTGAGGGTTGCTCTGAGAGATGGAGATAGACGGATTTCGCTGGAAATGGGGACGGATTTCGTCGGAGATGGGGACGGATGTCGCCGTAGAGAGTGAGAGATGGAGATGGGATTGAGTTGTGATTTAAGGTTTTAGGTTATGATTTGCGATAATATTGTTTACATTTGTGTTACGAAATTAATATTATATTTCGAGTTGCGAATTTGACTTTTGCGTTGCGAATTTGACTTTCGCGTTGCGAATTTGACTTTTGTGTTGCGAATTTGGCTATCGCATTGCGAATTTGACTTTTGTGCTGCGAATTTGACTTTTGTGTTGCGAATTTGACTATCGCGTTGCGAATTTGACTATTGTGCTATAAATTTGACTTCTGTATTGCGATTTACATATTCGCGTTGCGAAATTGGAAACTAGATTGCGAAATTAGAGCTCGCGTTGCGAATGTGTTGGTCATTTTGGCAAATCCAAAAAAAGTTGATTAAAATCGTATATTATAAGGCATTTTCGGTCACTGAAGTTATTTTCTCATATAATAATAGGGCGATCCTCTATTTCTCTACATCTTTGTTCTCTATATTGAGCGTTTGGCTCATACGATCGAAGGGAGAATTGCATCGGGTGAGTGGAAGCAAATCAAACTTTCCAGGAATGGACCAGGTATGTCCCATTTGCTCTTTGCCGAGGATTTAGTAATTTTTTGCAGAAGCTAGGATGGATCAGAGCAAGTGTATTAAGGAGGTCCTTGATGAGTTCTGTGCGGAATCTGGCCATCGCATTAGTGCTTCTAAAACCAAAAATTTTTTCTCCAAGAATTGCATGGAGTGAGACCGGTCCATAATTGCTCGAAACTTTGGATTCGAGGAGGCTCGGGATTTGGGAAAATATTTGGGAGTTCCCCTGCTTCATAATCGAGTAACAAAAGCAACATATTCCTATCTCCTTGATAGGATGAATCAACGGCTATCAGGATGGGCGGCGAAGACGTTGAGTCTGGCAGGTCGTATCACACTGGCCAAGGCAGTTCTCCAGACGATTTCGACTTATGTGATGCAAGCCTCATGGATTCCTAAAGGTCTATGTGATGAGATGGAAAAGATAATCTGAAGATCCGTGTGGGGCGGTCAAAGTGGTAGACATGGCATCCCGTTAATCAAATGAGAGACTTTACAAAGACCCTTGGAGATGGGGGTGTGGGCATCCGGAATTTATATAATCAGAATAAAGCATTCCTTAAGAAAATTGGCTTCCAATTGATTTCGAATCTGGAGAAACTTTGGGTTCGGGTACTTCGTGAAAAATACAAATGGGAAAATCCTTCGATTAATCTTAAAATTTCAAATGGTTCTCGTCTTTGGAAAGGATTGAAATGTATTTGGAGAGAATTTTATGATAATATGTCATGGAAAATTCGGGATGGAAGAAACACTGATTTCTGGTATGATCACTGGCTTGATAGTGAAGACCGACTCATTTTTTCCCATGCAGGATCAAGCCCACCGAGGCCTATGCCAGTTTGCTCGATGGTTCTCCCCTCCGGATCGTGGAATTGGCAACGACTTACGCCTCTTCTCCCGGAAAGTATCCTGTACCGTATAGCTGCAGTTCAACCCCCTCGGTACTGTTTCGAAGCTGATACTCCTGGTTGGCGATGGGAGAGTGATAGGAAATTCTATTTAAAATCGGCTTATAATTCCATCACCCATCATGGGAATGAAATCAATTGGCAGTGGAATCAGGTTTGGAAATTGGCCGCCCCACAGAGAATTCGGATTTCTTATGGCTTGCATTACATAATCGCCTCTTGACTAATGTTGAGAGGATGCGAAGACATTACATGCCAAATTTGCAATCGAGACAAAGAAGTTATTGATCATGTTTTGCGAAAATGTCACTTGTCAGCTCAGGTTTGGACATCAATGGTGAAACCGGATAAACTGGATGAATTTCTTAATTTACCGGTGCAGGATTGGCTGACAATTAATTTGGTTAATGGGGGAATGTTGCAGTGATTAATGAAACTGGACGATTAAATTTGCTGTTTATTGCTGGCAGATGTGGAAAGATAGATGCAGTGTGATCTTTAACCCTCACTATGCAGTGTGATCTTTAACCCTCACTATGTGCAACGGGAAAGTTCAGCATTATTTGTAACCGGGCAGTACAAGAAGTTCTGGCGGCAAATGGTGCTAATGAGTATTGCTGCTGTCTTGCTGCCCCGGACTCGAGTTTCATGGTCGCGACCCTCAGTTGGATGGATAAAAGCGAATACAGATGGGGCTGTTCGTTCTAGCGATAGTATGGCAGCGGCTGGTGAGTTTTACGGAATTCGGAAAGCGATTGGATCTTCGGTTTTTCTCGAAGTCTTGGTAGGTGCTCGGTTCTTATGGCTGAGTTGTGGGCTCTGTATGATACTTTATTTCATGCATGAAGGCTTGGTTTTAGAAGTATCGATATTGAAACGAACAACATGGAGGTTTACAGGATTTCCAACAACCATTCGGATGATTTACCAGGTAGTGCATTAATCAGCATGGTTCTGGAGCTCTTGGGACGAGATTGGAATGTCAAAACCCAGCATATCAGCCGGCATGCGAACATGGTTGTGTAGATGGATTGGCGGCGATGAGCAGGGCCGGCCCTGGCCCGGGGTAGGAGGGGCGCCCGCCCAGGACCCATAATATTTTCCATAGTAATATCTAAGTTATGCATGTTAATATCACATAAATAGGGGCCCATTTCTTTTATTTCGTTCGCGATATAGCGGTTTTGCCGCAGTCCGAGTTACCAGCTACACCCGTAATAGCGTCTGCGATGACCGCAATCACGGTAAACTTAAAATGACTGAAAACGCAACTGCGACCGCGATCGCGATTTGAACCCATGGTGGGATTGCAGGCGTTCACTGAGCCCCTGATCGAGTTAGCGAAGATGGTCATTCAAGAGCAGCAGGATCTAGCGTAATTTAGTTTTGCTGTTTTGTTTGTTTATCAGAAAACAACATTATTATATTCCACCTTAATTACACCAAATCATCTCCTCACTCAACATTTGTCTTCATCTACTGGTTTCCAACTAGGTCACTAAGTTTTAGACTTTGGCTTGAAACTTATGGCAAAATATGGGTTGGATCCCTCTAATATGCTATAAATTGAGATTCAGTCCCTGTACATAACTTTTTTTTCTTCTAATCCAAATAGTTAATATCAATAATCCAAATATGGGTTCTAAATTTGTGGACTTTTGGAATGTTGAATGCTGACCTCATTTTAGCTGGATCCTTAGAAAACTGATTAAGATGCGTGAGGAGGCTAGGCGATTGTTTTATCCTTATGTTAATTTGGTGCATATTAAAGGTTGTTGGATTTGGGATAATATTTGGGAAAGGAATGAGAAGATTAGTTGACACCGACTTATATGATTTTCGGCTCATGTTCCAAAATTTTCTTTAATTTCTTGAATGGCGATTCTTAACAGATTGCCTACAAATGACAGATTAGCTCGATTTGGTATAGTGGCTGATAATGTATATGGGTTGTGTGAGATTGGGATGGAATCTCGAATCATCTTTTCTTGGAGTGTTCCTATGCGAGAGAGGTTTGGGGTGCTTTAATGCACTCTTGTGGGTTGCAACAATCGGAGCTGCACTGTTGGGATGATAATCTTCGATGGATGGTCATGAATATGAAGGGAAAGTCTCTCTTGGTGTAAATTCTTAAACTAGTTTGGACTGGATTTGTGTATTTCATTTCGGAATAACGTAATCATAGACATTTTAGAAGGTTGATTCGTTCGGCTAGTACAATTGTCAATATAATAAGAGGTTGTTAAGATTAAGTTGTATAGATATTGTACGAATAGGATGGATGATGTAAATAGACAATTATGTATAGATCGGGACTAATCTAGCTGGTTATTATGTTACTTGTAGCAGCTTTCTGTATGAATATAATTTTATTTATCTAAAACAATAATAATTAAAATATATATGTAATTTTTTCTTAAAAGAAAAACCAACTATAACTCTTATTTTAAAAAAATTATTTTAATTAAACCTCTGTTCTAAAGATTATATCACCATCTTGATTTTACATGAAATTATATTCTCGTCCTATAATTTATTTTTTAAAATTCTTATTTACCATAGTAATAATTAAATTACTGTTTACCCTAGTTCTTGACATGATTGTATTTCAGTTTGAAAAAGGCGAACAGGAGGGCTGAGAAAGCGGCTGCGGCTGCGGCTGTAGGAAAAGAAGCAAAAGTTGTGGACATCAACCAATGTCACCGAATCTATCACGTGGCTCAACAGTCGATGAAGCGCAACATATAATAATAATAACCTGATAGTTACCATTCATTATTCTCAGGGGACCACCTATTTACTTTCCCTCTTTTTACCCATCTCGGTAAATTTCAAAATTTAATCACAAATCTCCACTCTGTCATTGTTATATATTCTTCACCACCATCTGTAACATAAAACATGACAAAGCACACAACTTTGAACAGGGTTTATTATGAATTTTTATTACTCCATTAAGTCCACTAGTTGATTTCTAAGCCCAAAAAAAAGGTAATACAAATGTGCATAAACATCCAAAATTCTATAAATTATACAAGATGGTAACACTACCGTAAAACAAATAGAACCTTTGTTCGATCCACAGTCACCTGTGTTTCCATCTCTTTATTAATCATTTACTTCGGACTCGTCGATAGCTCAGCCGAGAGTGAATCGAATGGCGATCAAGTTCTCGAGCCTCCATATTTATGTTCCCACTCCAATCGTCTGCAATTATATCAAGCTGCATAAACTAAAATGGGAACGATGAGTAACACAAGGGGTATGTACCTGGTACATTCACTCTCGTGACCGAATGAGCTGCGAAATTCACATGAGATTGCTCAAGAATGCTGCCACGAAGTATCATCTTCCATTGTCCAAACAAATGGAGGCATGTCGAACCTTGGCCCTGCAATGGTTCTATATATGTAGAGCTTATCGACCGGGCAGCTTTCTGGTCTTGAATCCGGAGGTCCCCTCTCATCTATAACTTCTACATTCAACCTCGGCATCTTCTGACCTAGCAGCTTACATGCTTCAAAGCTCACGGCGCAAGAAGATATCCAAAGGGATCGCATTGTCTCCAGCTTTGCAGCATTGGCCAAAAGTGCCTTGTCGCCAAAGGGGCAGTCCCTGATCTCTAGTTTCCGGAGGCTTTCACACCCAGAAAGCACGTGGTGGAGTCCCATATCGCTATCTCCAGCGAAAGCTATAGACAGCATCTCGAGCTTTTTCGCATACGTCCCAATATATTCGAACACGCGATCTGTAAGGAGACCAGAGAGGGAAAGACGCTGGAGATCCTTGCAGTACTGAACAATGGCTCCAAAACCAACATCAAGCGGCTCGTGGGTAAGGTAATCAGCTGTTGTAGGTTCAATTATACAAAGACGGAAACGTGTGAAATTCGGACGGTTCTTGGCAATCGTGACTAATGCCTCGTTAGACATTTGACGGCAGAAGTACAGAACTGACTGTAGCTTAGGACAACCTGAAGATACGGCAACGAGGCCCTGTTCTGTCAAGGAAACATTTGGATCTGCACCAAACGGATCGGATGGAAACACACGTAATTCTTGCAAATCCTTGCAACTAGATGTAAGTGCTTCGAGACCACTATCTTCAATGTAATCAAGTACCTGCAAACGTAAACTCCGCTATTTTAGAACGAGAAACTTCAATTCTCAAACGATTTAATGCATTGATCGCAATATGTTTAGTGTAATAAATGGAATTTATTATAGTTTGCAAGTCGAAAGCAACGGAAACACTTCCGAAACATAAATAAACCAATGAAGCAGAAATAAGCTTACCAATAGGCGTTGCAAATTCGGACAGTGGCTTACAAGCTTGATAAGATCAGGACTTTGAAGCGTAGCATAGCTCAAGTTGAGTGATGTTAATTTAGAGCAGACAGGGTAAATGACTGGAAGGTAAGCTGGGACCACATCCCAAAACCCGGACAAGCTCTTTAGCTCCTTGCAACTAGAAAATGCTCCAGCCAAATCCGAGTAGACATCCGGTCGTAGATCAGCCGTGTAGCTACCAGTTCCGAATTCAACCAGCTGCGGCGCATGACGTAGAATGTTGGCGATCTTATCCAGGGGCACCGCACGGTTGAGCCGAAGCGTCGTAAGGTTGGTACATCTGCCCACCAGGCGCTCCAAGGCTGTGAAACAAACTTCATCGGATCCTAAGCAAGAAATGTCGAGAGACACGAGCGACGTGTATGTGTTGGGAAAATGACTGAGCCAAAGCCCACTCAAATCGTCCCCTTCACAGTCTCGCAAGTCCAGCTCTTTCAGATTCCTGCATTAAGAAACAGATTGAATCATAAAAATAATGCGCACAAAAAGGTATAAAAACAACATTTTGTATGTAAAAAAACAATAGAAACCCAAATCAAATACTACTATTAGTTAAATCCAAGAGTTAAACATAGGTTGTTGAACAAAATTAGAAGTTCACCACTGTCTTTGTCATTGAAAATGACCAGACAACAAGGCTAAAGTTTCTTTTTTCACAATTGAACTTGCGAACAAAAGATAGTTCTTTTAATCTAAAAACACAGAATAAAAGAAAGAATTAAAGCGATATAAAATCTTTACAGCTCTCTAATTAAGTAGAAAGAACCAATAATTTGAATCTTGGGTAATAGATGTGGAAAATTATTCCATCCATGACCAAGTCAACTAAAGTTAACCAAAAAATAATAATATTCATAGTTAACAACAACAAATCAAGAAAAGGAATATAACTAAAGAGCAAAAGGAAGTCCGCATTTCACATGAAGTAACCATCGAACGTATGAAAAACACTCAACAAAAAACGAATCTTCTGATATCAAACACAACAAGGTATCCAAGAGAGAGCATGTGGTTTTTTTCACTAGATCTTCTTTAAAAGATGAGATAAATTTAATGAAGAAAAAAAGGGCATCTGGCATCAGATCTGAGCAAAGCAAAAGCTGATGAAACAAAGACAAATTTGCAGTTAAAAATGTAGCTAAAACCAAGCCAAATTTGATGAGAACCTTTGAAAAATAATTACCCAAAGAGGAGAGACGAAACTCACTTGCAACTAGAAGCAATGGCAGCAAGCCCATCAGTTGAAAACCCTTCACAAGAAGAAAGAATCAACGCTTTGAAGTTCTTAAATGACTTAGCAATAAGCTCCAAGCTTTCGTCGGTAACGACCATCCTCTTAAGCTTAATCTCTTCGAGCCAAGGGAGAGCGCCGACCATCTCGGCGATCCACGGGAACACATAACCGCCCCATCCGTCGGGCACCAGATTGAAGTCGGCGAAGTGCGGTTTCCCTTTCAGCTCAATGGATCTAAACTCGGGGAACCGTCTGATCACCATCCGAGGGCTCACGGCGTAACAGTTCCCCACGAATACTTTCCACCGACAATATCGCTCGATCTCGTACCACGATTTACACACCATCGATACCGAGTTCCGGTCTTTATCTAATTGTATGAACGAGAATACGTGCTCCAGCACCTCGGCTGGGAACGAAAACGCCATTTTCTTATGCATTAATGGAAAATCGAAAAGAGGGGGAAAAACAAAGCACAAACAAAAATGAAGTTTTTGATAGAAAAGATGAATTTTTGTTCTCGTTTTGGCTCTTGGGTTTAGCTGGGATTTGCGTTTACTTGAGGTTTAGAGTATATTTTTTGAGATCTGAAACTCCATTAACGAAGCTTACAGGGGTAGCAGAAGACAAGTAGAAAGTGAAGTCAAAGACATACACAATAGACGAAGAGAGGACAAGGATTTTTATTTTTAGTGTTCGCATGAAGGGTTAGATTTTAACCATGGTTAAATTAGACGAATTTTTCTAATTTATATTTTGGTAAACTATTCTTGTAACCACTCAATTATTACTACTTTTCATTTTTATCTACTGATTTTAAAACTTTATCAATCAAACCACTTAACTATTTAAGTATGTCAATTAAGCCACATGTCAATAACATTTAACGTAAGTGTTGATATGGCAGTTAATAGAATTAGTATAGTTATATATTCAGTTCTTAACGCACATATATTCTATCAATTTGGTTTAATTTTAATTTAATTCAATAAATTTAATCTTAAAATCAAATGGTAACAAATGTATAATTGAATTAAATTAAAATTAGTATTAAATTGATATAATATATAAAAATTGAGGACTAAATGTATAGTTATACTAATTTTGTTACTTTCACATCAATTCTTTCGTTAAACATTAATGGTAGATAGCTTGATTGACAAACTTAAATAATCAAGTAGTTTGATTGAAAAAAGTTGAAAATTGATAATCAAAATGAAAAGGAACAATAGTTAATTGATCATCTGAAAAATTTACCCTTCATTTTTTGTAGGGATGCTGATGGATGATTAGGAAAGTGACACGTGGTGGATGAGAGATGAGATGAGGACCGCAGGATCGACGATGAGAAGTGGTGAGATCTTATCCGTCGGCGTCGAAGCGGAGCCGCATAAAACGGGTGTACGTAAGAGATGTGGGGGCATCTGGTGACGATATTTTTAGGACGATATCGTGAGGAGACGAGATATTGGAAAGGGTTGTGATAAAATGTGATGATGTGCATCGGGAGAGTGGTGGTGCAAAGGAATCTCATGATTCACGTAGCACGGCTGGATCTGAGGGATCGGATATTGCGGGGACCACAGAAAAGGGGTTTAAAAATTGTAAATAAATAGTTGAGGAATGATCTGATGTGAAATCTTGTTGTCATGACATCATGACCGTCAACCGTGTACAATAGTTTGCATCCGAAACCATGCTGTCATTAACCCCTCTGTTTATTCATTTCTAACGGCCTTGATTCATAATATTAGGATACTGTTTGATTCTAATTTAGCCAATTTTCTATAATAATATGCGATGTTTTATATATTTTTTTATATATTTTTATATTTGATATATATATATTATATATAAATTATAATCAAGGGATTTGACTTAAACTTAAAAATTAATTAATTAATTATTAAACAATTTAACAAATTTGAGTTATAAAATAATTTAATTTATATATGTAGTTGGATTTGAATTTATTATTTTATATATGAATTTAATTTATAAAATAATGAGTTAAATCAATTCAAACAATTTTTTAAAATTAAATTAATTAAAAAATAGTCCTTCAAGTCAAATTTTGATGACCACTATTTTTACAAAAGACATTGGTTTTGGGGGGGGGGGAGTGAAAGAAGTACAAACGAGTGCACCATGCGCCTTGATCAAAACCGTCAGATTTAGGTTACGTTTTTAACAGTGTACGGTCGAGTTATACAGAACCCGAAAAAAAAGGCACACGAAGTAATAAACAGATATCTTTTTACTGCAAATGGTAAAATTAAAAATAAAAAGAATATGTTAAAGAGATCCCACAAATTACCACGGGCGTACGTACATGTTTGCAGAGTACCAAAATGCCCCTAGTCCTACCGCCAGAATGAAGGATAGTTTCGTCAGTTAGCGGACAGGACATGGTATTATGGGGATGCACTGTCTCGGCATGGAGTCCATTGAACTGTCCATTTTATGTAGAAAAAGCTGAGAGGTTTTAAAACTCAACGGTTCGGATTCAATATCGATAAAAAGAAGAGATCTGGGTCGTTCGATGGGTTCTTCAGATACGCGTCCGTATCAATTAGCAACTGCAAAAGCTTGTCTCTAGCTATAGTGTACGGTGTAGATAGAGGGGAGAAAAGAATGAATTATTTATTGTGAATCAAATTATTGAATACTTGCTTAAAATTATTTTTTAATATTTTGCTCTGAAATATAGGTAATAATTTGTTTATTAGAATTACTTTTTTTTACTAATTGAATAATTCTGTTGTACGACAGTATTAATATACGGTTAAAAAAATATTAATATTTTTTTATATTTTCGGTAAAGTGTGTCAACACACCTTTTTCGTCCTACTAGGATTCAAACTCTCAAAAATATGATAGAATTCTGCTAGGATTCAACTCCTAAAATAGGATATAATTTTGCTATGTTTTAAACTCCTAAAGATAGGATCCACAAGCACTATAAATAGCCATTGTAGCTCACTATTGTAACACACGATTGGCATACGAAATTACCAGAAAAAAATACGAGCAAATAGATTGTTTTTGAAGCTATTGTAAACAATTCAGGAGCAATAAAATGTGAAAGTTTTTACCTTTCGCATTATTTTCTTCACTTGCATGTGTTGTTATTCGTCTTTGTGCTAAAAAAACAGTTTTGGCCGAGGAAAAGGGGTTGTCGTTCGAAACTTTTTCTTTTAGATCTACACAACCCCGAGGCCATTTTGGAAAAAATACTAGGATATTTAAAACGAAGGAAAGTTTTGCCGTCGATGAACGATCTCTTATGTATTATTTTCATATTTTTATTTATTTTTTTGATAAATCGTATTATTAATTATAATATATATTATTTTTATTCTAATATTATTTTAATGTTTTTTAAAGTTATTATATATATATATATATTTATAATTATTATATTTATTATTATATTTATTATTATTGTACTATTAACGTATATAAATATATTTTTCTCTTTTGCTACTATTATTATCATTATATGTATATTTTTTATTGTATTTTATTTTTATTTTTACTTTTTTAAACATATGCATATATACATTTAATTTATTTTTATATTTTATAATTCTTTATTTTTTTTATTTTCATGTATTTATATTATATTACATTATTATTATTTTACTTTATTAAATTATTTTTTTTCGTTATTATAATTATTATATATATATATTATATCATAATGTTTTTTTTTGTTTATTCATTCTTACTATATTATAGGGATACATCACTCATTTATTAACTACGGTCCTACCCCTTATCGTCTTTTTCCTTCCCGACAGTTATACTTCACCAAACCTTGACTTTCTTTTTTTTACTTTCTTTTGGTGTGATTGCGTTTTTTTTTATTTTACTACTTATTATCATTATTATTATTTGCACTTAATAATTATATATTTTTATTCATCTTTAGTTTTTCATCATTTTTTTATTTTTTCCCTTCTATTTTCTTTATTTCATTTACTCTTATTTCCTTTAACGCGTTTCTCGACTTTTTAAGGGTACTCTTTCAAATTGATCGGAGGTAAGTAATTTTGGATCATATGTTACCTTTAAATTTTAACTTTCGATTTTCTTAATTAAAAACAACTGGAAATTACGTAGTACCGAAAGGGTGGTTCAAGGGTGTTAATCCTTCCTTGACCGTAACCGACTCCCGAATCCGACATATCTTTGGTAAGACGCAGATCATGTAAGATATAAGGTATCCGATTAACCTATTTTTTTTTAAATAAATAATTGGTGGCGACTCCAATCACATTTTTCAAGTCGAAGCCCAATTCCGTGGCCCAACCGAAAGACGGTTACGACAGCTTGGCGACTCCACTGGGGACTTTCAAGTGAGTCAGGCTAAGGTAATTTTCAGTTGTCTTTTCAACGAAAAGGGTAAGTTTAAATTTTAAGGTAACATTTCGATCCTTATTGCTTACTTTTGATTATATTTTTTCGCGTAAATAGTTGTACTAACCGTTTTCTCAATGATTTCAGCCCTTAAAGTCTTTTTTCATCTAAGGCTCTAAACCCGAGCTCCAAACCCATTTTAAGTGGGGGTGAAAGCGACGTATTCGTGTGAATTTATTCACCGCATATGCCTAGCAAGTAGCCTTCGGGATTCATATACCTTATGTCTTCGTGTGAATTTATTCTCCGCATAGACATAAGGGAATGTGTCCTCTCGAGTTTAACTTAGTCCACATGAGCCTGTGATGGGTTTAGGACTAAGGGTCTGGCAAGCCCAAGGGGGCACAAGCAAGGAGAACTCGGGTACCATTTTTTAGCACCTAAACGGGAGACTTTGAAGAATTAGAGCCTACCCTAAAACCTCATTTCAAACCTTAGGATGCCAGAATTATTTCATGCTTTACTTTCTGTTCAAAGCATGCGAACTAGATAAATATGCGGTTAGGACTTGTTCAAAATCAACTTGCGGGATAGAGATCATGTTCGGGTATGAATAATAAGCATGTGAGGTAGATATCATGTGGGGTAGGACTTTCATTTTTATGATCGTTTTTGATTATTTTTCACCTCACTAACTCTTTTCATCTTTATTTTATTTTATTTATTTTCATCACTTGCATCATTCAAAAGAGGTCATTGATCCACTAAAACGTGTTTGTTAAAACTCGAATAATCTGAATCCATGGACAAAGGTGTTGTAATACAAGAGATGAAAATACAGAGGATAGTCTACAAGGCGACTATGTGTCACATTCAATCCTGAAGACATGGTGCCCACAATTGAAGAGTATATCACTCTGTTGCATTATAAAGGACTCAGAATGAACCGAGTCTACATCAAGCACAATGAAAGCTTATCTTTGAAGAACTGACTGGCAGAGGTTGCAGGGGTAGGATGAAGGTTATGTATCTTGGAAGTCCCTTTGAACACGACAATGGCAAAATGATAGCTGAAATTGGAGACCATTGCTGGCAAATTCAAGAAACAGATTAATGAACTTCACATAGTTCCTATCAATTAAGGGCTCCAATGACGAATTCATTGGGAACATACTCAACAAAAGTAAATGCTCGAGATGCGATCATTCGAGACTTCTTGGACCAGTACAAAAAATAACTCAACATTTTCACGTTTCATCCAGAGAGGCCGGAGCGGTTCGACAGGTTATTCAACCGGTGAAAGAAGAAAGCAGAAGACTAGTCAACATGTCAGGAGCTGTCAGGATATTTTTGTCTCTTAAAAGATAAAACATTTTTATCCCCAATAAGGATTATTCATAATAACAGGCACATTTCTTGGATTAATGCCTCGAACATTTCATGCATTCTTGCTTTTTTGCATCTTCATCTACATTTTTAAGCATTTTCATAAACATGAAATTAAGTCACGGAGGATTCGATGAAGTGATCTTAACCACATTACACCACATGAAAGCAAGATTTTAACAATTAAAGAAAAACTGAAATCAGTACAGGGGGAGCTGGATCAGCTGATTGTAGGACTAAGCCTGCCAGGATGATCTGAGAAAAGAGTACCCATCTCCTAAGGGCTACGATGTTGAAGCTGTTGCCACATAAGGATTCCCAAAAATTCTTCTGAAAACTGTAAGGCGCTTGCCGAAGAAGGGGGCATGACATATACCATTTGTACTTATAGGATTGTTTTGTTTGAACACATCTTTTAAACGATTGAATTCATGTTACTTTCTAAGGTGGAGCAATTGAACAAATTTTAATCTTTAGTTCTTTGAATATTAAATGAATTAAGGATTCTTTTAATTCTTCAAGAATTATAGATTTTTGACATATGACAAGATTAGACCTTTCTTACCCTGTCTCAAACGCTAGAATAAAATACCTTGATTCTTTTCCCAAAATAACTCATGATCATTACCAAAAAACCAAATTTTGACATTACCTCCATTTAAAATTCTTGAACATTACCTTTATCTTTTTGATACACCCATACCTTTCTTTGAGTCAATAAGATCACACAACTGTCTTTTTAGACTCAAAATTAACCTTTTTTACCATTAAAATTCAAGGCATTGAGTTGTTCATTTGAACATGAGCATTCTTCCAAGATACAATTTGGGGCATCTCGCCGGGAGCCTGAACATTGAGACATGATGGGAGCAAGGAGCAGAAAAAACAATTCATTCGAAATAATTCTATCATGCATTAATTGCACTGTTTTCATGTGAATAGAATTAATCCTGAAAATCTATCCCCCTGGGGATACCTCTTCTGTGAAGACTTACATGTATGAAATGATGAACGGCTTTCTTTCTTTATCCCTTCACAACAGGAGAAAATATATATCCCTTGCGTCCCCTTTTGAGCCTATAGTATTTTTTTCTTCTGATTCAACCCTAACCAAGGATCACCCTCCACACTGGGGGGCAAGGTGGAGAAAATCTGCTCACATGTGTGAAGACATTGATTCAGATGAGATACCGAAAGGTGAACCAAATGCCAAGTGCGATGATTCAATCAGAACAAAAAGGGCAAAAAGAAAAAAGAAAATAAGCAAAAAAGGAAAAAACAAGAACAAAAAAGAAAGAACAAAAATAAAAAAAAAAGGGACAAAAAGCACATGCAAAATTCCCTAAAGACAAATGGTGCATCAAGCTTCAATGAGATTGATCAAGCACAATCATTCCCGAATCACTGAATCCCTTCACTCAAAGATCATAGAGCATCAAGAGAAAGGGACATTTTGAGCAAGGCAAGATTGATGGCATCAGAATGAATTGATCCTTGGTTCAATACCCTGAAACACTTGTTTGGGCCTATTTATCATTTTCTTTCATAACCACGAACCCTGGCCTACATTACGTGCCTTAAAAGTCCCTTCTAATCATACATGGATTTCTAAACAGAAGAGACTATCTTCAGATTTCATCCCGCCCATCAGGATTAATCTTTGTTTGCAAAAAAAACAATGTAATTAATGTATGGTAGAGAAAAATAACAAAGGGGGGTTCAAGACGTAAATCCTAAATAACGTCTTGAAACCAAAGGAGGATTCGAGTTGAAAACCTGAAAAGGCGGCTCGAATATAAAAATTGTGCAACTGAGGTGATCACACAAATTACTTGATAAGGCATCGCACAATCCGAGTGTGACAACGAAGGTTGGGAGTCAGAGAACACTTCCAGTAGAGAAGCATGCAAGCTACCCCATCAATCCTTTGAGCATCAAATACCAAACCTTTGAGCATTAAATGCCAAACCTTTGACCAAACACAATGACCTGAGACTTTTTATCCTTTCCTTACTTGACCATCTCTCAAAGATAGCTTTGATCATGACACTTGTCAAATAGCTATAATTTATTGAAGGATTAACATTGTAATTAATTCTTTGATATCCAATGAACTCTAGTTTTATGATTCGTCTCAATTGTAAAACCGTGAAAGGGACAATATTTTTAAAACTTGGGATTAAACATTTTTTGAAACTCTTTTAATTGATATTAAAAGAGAAAGAAAAACATTTTTTTTCAAACAAGACAGTCTCTCTAGAGTGGATCTTGGTAAATAACATGTGACTCTTTGACACAAAACTAATGCTCAGAATCAATACTGAAGCAAGAAATGAGGAATATTTGGGGCATCTTTGAAGATTCAACATGAAATATTGGGGCCTTTTTTTTGGGCATATTTGGGGATTCAACATCCTAATGCGAATTATCAGGCCTTTTTCAAGAGATAAATATAACCAATTCATGTTATATGCATCTTATGCATACATTTTAGAGCATCATTTTTTTCCCACATACATAATTTTGCAGCTTTTAGAGTCAAGTTTCGACTTCAAGACGAAGGATACTCGATTCAAAAGCACCTTTAAAGATTGATGTTGGTTGCTTAACTCAGCAGCAAGAAGCTACACTTCAACCAATTTGACATATTGAAAGATCGACAGATCTTAGAATCAACTCAGACGAGTTCGAGAGATAATTCAGAACCGATCCAGTTCGTATTTTCAAGTTGGATTTCAACTTCACGACGAAGGATATCCAATTCCTGGCTCAACTTCACGACGAAGGGGCCACCCACGATTTCAACTTCACGACGAAGGGAATCGTGCTCACCATTGTCTCTCTTGAGACAGTTTCTCTTAAAACAAACTTTGTCTCTTGAGACAGTTTCCCTTGAAACAAAATTTTTTCTCCCTTGAGACAGTTTCTCTGAAACATAAACATTGAAAACATTTCCCTTGAAATGAGTTTTGTCTCTCTTGAGATAGTTTCCCTTGAAACAAAATTCCGTCTCCATTGAGACAGTTTCTCTTGAAACTAAACATTGGAAACATTTCCCTTGAAATGAATTTTGTCTCTCTGAGATAGTTTCCCTTGAAACAAAATTTTGTCTCCCTTGAGACAGTTTCTCTTGAAACATAAACATTGAAAACATTTCCCTTGAAATGAATTTTGTCTCTCTTGAGATAGTTTCCCTCGAAACAAAATTTTGTCTCCCTTGAGACAGTTTCTCTTGAAACATAAACATTGAAAACATTTCCCTTGAAATGAATTTCATCTCTCTTGAGATAGTTTCTCTTGAAACATAAACATTGAAAACATTTCCCTTGAAATGAATTTCGTCTCTCTTGAGACAGTTTCTCTTAAAACAAAATTTTGTCTCCCTTGAGACAGTTTTCTCTTGAAGCATCATCTTTGAATATGTTTCCTTGGAACTAATTTCATCTCCCGTGAGACAATTTCTTTTGGAACTAAGTTTTGTCTCTCTTGAGACAGTTTTCTTAAAACAAAATTTTATCTCCCTTAAGACCGTTTCCCTTGAAACAACAAATATCTTTGAGATCGTTTCCCTTGAAACGAGTTCTGTCTCTTTTGAGACAATTCCTCTTGAAGCTCATCTGAACCGTTACACTCAGCTCAGGCACATACTTGGGATAGTATTTCTCAAATCAAAAAATAGAATGTGCACATCAGATTTGAACATTTGAAGAATTTGAGACCATGGATCAGAACTTGAAGATTCCAGAACCAAGATTCCAGAAAAACAACCAGAGATCGAGATTTCTCTCATGAGCCCCAAAATAACGTTTTAGCTAGAGTCAATTTCGACTTCACAGCGAAGGATATTGGACTCGAGACAACACAAGTTCAACTTCACAACGAAGGGACGGTTGGTTGTCAACAATAATTTCCAGTTTCAGGGCCAATTTAACTTCACAACGAAGGATATTGGACCCAAGACAGCACAAGCTCAACTTCACAGCGAAGGGGCGACTGACTGTCAACAAACAATTTCGGAGCCAATCTCAACTTCACAACGAAGAGACGGCTGGTTGTCAACAATAATTTCCCAGTTTCAGGGCCAATTTTAACTTCACATCAAAGGATATTGGACCCAAGACAGCACAAGCTCAACTTCACAGCGAAGGGGCGACTGAATGTCGACAAGCAATTTCAGAGCCAAACTCAACTTCACAGCGAAGGATATTGGACTCGAGACAACACAAGTTCAACTTCACAACGAAGGGACGGCTGGTTGTCAACAAACATTTCTCAAATTTCAGAGCCAATTTCAACTTCGCAGCGAAGGATATTGGACTCGAGACAACATAAGTTCAACTTCATAATGAAGGGACGGCTGATTGT
Organism: Hibiscus syriacus; assembly: GCF_006381635.1. Lineage (NCBI taxonomy): Eukaryota > Viridiplantae > Streptophyta > Magnoliopsida > Malvales > Malvaceae > Hibiscus > Hibiscus syriacus. The sequence continues at coordinate 3,242,664 of NW_024062808.1, read as the reverse complement.
CAACAAGATTTCGTTCAGAGTCAATTTCATCTTCACAGCGAATGATATTAGACTCGAGACAGCACAAGCTCAACTTCACAGCGAAGGGGCGGTTGACTGTCAACAAATAATTTCCCAGTTCCAGAACCAATTTCAACTTCACAGCGGAGGATATTGGACTCGGAACAATATTTGGATTTCAACTTCATGGCGAAGGATATCCAATTCTCATGCTCAACTTCACGACGAAGGGGCCCTGTACGATTCCAATTTCACAAACAGATTGACTCAACTTCACAACGAATGAGTCATCTGTAACGCATCAACACCGAAGTCTTCAGGTCAAGTTTCACCTTCACGACGAAGTATCTTGATCCAGAAGACGATTCAAAGGCCACTCGCCAAAAGCTTTGAGTTCGATTCCAACTTCACGACGAAGGATATAGTGCTCAGAAGCTTCCAGATGAACTCGACTTCACGACGGAGGAGTCATCCGTAACTCAATTCGACAGGGAGTAATTGAAACATCAGAGTCAATTTTCAACTCCACCGAACGAAAAGTGTGTCTTTCAATCTTTGCCCTATCCCCGTTACATGACTATGGGCAAAGAGGGGCAGCTGTCAACACACCTTTTTCGTCCTACTAGGATTCAAACTCTCAAAAATAGGATAGAATTCTGCTAGGATTCAACTCCTAAAATAGGATATAATTTTGCTATGTTTTTAAACTCCTAAAGATAGGATCCACAAGCACTATAAATAGCCATTGTAGCTCACTATTGTAACACACGATTGGCATACGAAATTACCAGAAAAAAATACGAGCAAATAGATTGTTTTGAAGCTATTGTAAACAATTCAGGAGCAATAAAAGGTGAAAGCTTTTACCTTTCGCATTATTTTCTTCACTTGCATGTGTTGTTATTCGTCTTTGTGCTAAAAAAACAGTTTTGGCCGAGGAAAAGGGGTTGTCGTTCGAAACTTTTTCTTTTAGATCTACACAACCCCGAGGCCATTTTGGAAAAAATACTAGGATATTTAAAACGAAGGAAAGTTTTGCCGCCGATGAACGATCCCTATGTATTATTTTCATATTTTTATTTATTTCTTTTTGATAAATCGTATTATTAATTATATATATATATTAATTATTTTTATTCTAATATTATTTTAATGTTTTTTAAAGTTATTATATATATATATATATTTATAATTATTATATTTATTATTATATTTATTATTATTGTACTATTAACGTATATAAATATATTTTTCTCTTTTGCTACTATTATTATCATTATATGTATATTTTTTATTGTATTTTATTTTTATTTTTATTTTTTTTAAACATATGCATATATATACATTTAATTATATTTTTATTTTATAATTCTTTATTTTTTTATTTTCATGTATTTATATTATATTACATTATTATTATTTTACTTTATTAAATTATTTTTTTCGTTATTATAATTATATATATATATTATATCATAATGTTTTTTTTGTTTATTCATTCTTACTATTATAGGGATACATCACACTCATTTATTAACTACGGTCCTACCCCTTATCGTCTTTTCCTTCCCGACAGTTATACTTCACCAAACCTTGACTTTCTTTTTTTACTTTCTTTGGTGTGATTGCGTTTTTTTTTATTTTACTACTTATTATTATTATTATTATTTTGCACTTAATAATTATATTTTTATTCATCTTTTAGTTTTTCATCATTTTTTTTATTTTTCCCTTCTATTTTCTTTATTTCATTTACTCTTATTTCCTTTAACGCGTTCTCGACTTTTTAAGGGTACTCTTTCAAATTGATCGGAGGTAAGTAATTTTGGATCATATGTTACCTTTAAATTTTAACTTTCGATTTTCTTAATTAAAAACAACTGGAAATTACGTAGTACCGAAAGGGTGGTTCAAGGGTGTTAATCCTTCCTTGACCGTAACCGACTCCCGAATCCGACATATCTTTGGTAAGACGCAGATCATGTAAGATATAAGGTATCCGATTAACCTATTTTTTTTTAAATAAATAATTGGTGGCGACTCCAATCACATTTTTCAAGTCGAAGCCCAATTCCGTGGCCCAACCGAAAGACGGTTACGACAGCTTGGCGACTCCACTGGGGACTTTCAAGTGAGTCAGGCTAAGGTAATTTTCAGTTGTCTTTTCAACGAAAAGGGTAAGTTTAAATTTTAAGGTAACATTTCGATCCTTATTGCTTACTTTTGATTATATTTTTTTCGCGTAAATAGTTGTACTAACCGTTTTCTCAATGATTTCAGCCCTTAAAGTCTTTTTCATCTAAGGCTCTAAACCGAGCTCCAAACCCATTTTAAGTGGGGGTGAAAGCGACGTATTCGTGTGAATTTATTCACCGCATATGCCTAGCAAGTAGCCTTCGGGATTCATATACCTTATGTCTTCGTGTGAATTTATTCTCCGCATAGACATAAGGGAATGTGTCCTCTCGAGTTTAACTTAGTCCACATGAGCCTGTGATGGGTTTAGGACTAAGGGTCTGGCAAGCCCAAGGGGGCACCAGCAAGGAGAACTCGGGTACCATTTTTTAGCACCTAAACCGGGAGACTTTGAAGAATTAGAGCCTACCCTAAAACCTCATTTCAAACCTTAGGATGCCAGAATTATTTCATGCTTTACTTTCTGTTCAAAGCATGCGAACTAGATAAATATGCGGTTAGGACTTGTTCAAAATCAACTTGCGGGATAGAGATCATGTTCGGGTAGGAATAATAAGCATGTGAGGTAGATATCATGTGGGGTAGGACTTTCATTTTTATGATCGTTTTTGATTATTTTTCACCTCACTAACTCTTTTCATCTTTATTTTATTTTATTTTATTTTCATCACTTGCATCATTCAAAAGAGGTCATTGATCCACTAAAACGTGTTTGTTAAAACTCGAATAATCTGAATCCATGGACAAAGGTGTTGTAATACAAGAGATGAAAATACAGAGGATAGTCTACAAGGCGACTATGTGTCACATTCAATCCTGAAGACATGGTGTCCACAATTGAAGAGTATATCACTCTGTTGCATTATAAAGGACTCAGAATGAACCGAGTCTACATCAAGCACAATGAAAGCTTATCTTTGAAGAACTGACTGGCAGAGGTTGCAGGGGTAGGATGAAGGTTATGTATCTTGGAAGTCCCTTTGAACACGAAATGGCAAAATGATAGCTGAAATTGGAGACCATTGCTGGCGAATTCAAGAAACAGATTAATGAACTTCACATAGTTCCTATCAATTAAGGGCTCCAATGACGAATTCATTGGGAACATACTCAACAAAAGTAAATGCTCGAGATGCGATCATTCGAGACTTCTTGGACCAGTACAAAAAATAACTCAACATTTTCACGTTTCATCCAGAGAGGCCGGAGCGGTTCGACAGGTTATTCAACCGGTGAAAGAAGAAAGCAGAAGACTAGTCAACATGTCAGGAGCTGTCAGGATATTTTTGTCTCTTAAAAGATAAAACATTTTTATCCCCAATAAGGATATTCATAATAACAGGCACATTTCTTGGATTAATGCCTCGAACATTTCATGCATTCTTGCTTTTTTGCATCTTCATCTACATTTTTAAGCATTTTCATAAACATGAAATTAAGTCACGGAGGATTCGATGAAGTGATCTTAACCACATTACACCACATGAAAGCAAGATTTTAACAATTAAAGAAAAACTGAAATCAGTACAGGGGGAGCTGGATCAGCTGATTGTAGGACTAAGCCTGCCAGGATGATCTGAGAAAAGAGTACCCATCTCCTAAGGGCTACGATGTTGAAGCTGTTGCCACATAAGGATTCCCAAAAATTCTTCTGAAAACTGTAAGGCGCTTGCCGAAGAAGGGGGCATGACATATACCATTGTACTTATAGGATTGTTTTGTTTGAACACATCTTTTAAACGATTGAATTCATGTTACTTTCTAAGGTGGAGCAATTGAACAAATTTTAATCTTTAGTTCTTTGAATATTAAATGAATTAAGGATTCTTTTAATTCTTCAAGAATTATAGATTTTTGACATATGACAAGATTAGACCTTTCTTACCCTGTCTCAAACGCTAGAATAAAATACCTTGATTCTTTACCCAAAATAACTCATGATCATTACCAAAAAACCAAATTTTGACATTACCTCCATTTAAAATTCTTGAACATTACCTTTATCTTTTGATACACCCATACCTTTCTTTGAGTCAATAAGATCACACAACTGTCTTTTTAGACTCAAAAACCTTTTTTACCATTAAAATTCAAGGCATTGAGTTGTTCATTTGAACATGAGCATTCTTCCAAGATACAATTTGGGGCATCTCGCCGGGAGCCTGAACATTGAGACATGATGGGAGCAAGGAGCAGAAAAAACAATTCATTCGAAATAATTCTATCATGCATTAATTGCACTGTTTTCATGTGAATAGAATTAATCCTGAAAATCTATCCCCCTGGGATACCTCTTCTGTGAAGACTTACATGTATGAAATGATGAACGGCTTTCTTTCTTTATCCCTTCACAACAGGAGAAAATATATATCCCTTGCGTCCCCTTTTGAGCCTATAGTATTTTTTTCTTCTGATTCAACCCTAACCAAGGATCACCCTCCACACTGGGGGGCAAGGTGGAGAAAATCTGCTCACATGAGTAAAGACATTGATTCAGATGAGATACCGAAAGGTGAACCAAATGCCAAGTGCGATGATTCAATCATAACAAAAAGGGCAAAAAGAAAAAAGAAAAGAAGCAAAAAAGGAAAAAACAAGAACAAAAAAGAAAGAACAAAAATAAAAAAAAAGGGGACAAAAAGCACATGCAAAATTCCCTAAAGACAAATGGTGCATCAAGCTTCAATGAGATTGATCAAGCACAATCATTCCCGAATCACTGAATCCCTTCACTCAAAGATCATAGAGCATCAAGAGAAAGGGACATTTTGAGCAAGGCAAGATTGATGGCATCAGAATGAATTGATCCTTGGTTCAATACCTAAAACACTTGTTTGGGCCTATTTATCATTTCTTTCATAACCACGAACCCTGGCCTACATTACGTGCCTTAAAAGTCCCTTCTAATCATACATGGATTTCTAAACAGAAGAGACTATCTTCAGATTTCATCCCGCCCATCAGGATTAATCTTTGTTTGCAAAAAAAACAATGTAATTAATGTATGGTAGAAAAATAACAAAGGGGGGTTCAAGACGTAAATCCTAAATAACGTCTTGAAACCAAAGGAGGATTCGAGTTGAAAACCTGAAAAGGCGGCTCGAATATAAAAATTGTGCAACTGAGGTGATCACACAAATTACTTGATAAGGCATCGCACAATCCGAGTGTGACAACGAAGGTTGGGAGTCAGAGAACACTTCCAGTAGAGAAGCATGCAAGCTACCCCATCAATCCTTTGAGCATCAAATACCAAACCTTTGAGCATTAAATGCCAAACCTTTGACCAAACACAATGACCTGAGACTTTTTATCCTTTCCTTACTTGACCATCTCTCAAAGATAGCTTTGATCATGACACTTGTCAAATAGCTATAATTTATTGAAGGATTAACATTGTAATTAATTCTTTGATATCCAATGAACTCTAGTTTTATGATTCGTCTCAATTGTAAAACCGTGAAAGGGACAATATTTTTAAAACTTGGGATTAAACATTTTTTGAAACTCTTTTAATTGATATTAAAAGAGAAAGAAAAACATTTTTTTTCAAACAAGACAGTCTCTCTAGAGTGGATCTTGGTAAATAACATGTGACTCTTTGACACAAAACTAATGCTCAGAATCAATACTGAAGCAAGAAATGAGGAACATTTGGGGCATCTTTGAAGATTCAACATGAAATATTGGGGCCTTTTTTTTGGGCATATTTGGGGATTCAACATCCTAATGCGAATTATCAGGCCTTTTTCAAGAGATAAATATAACCAATTCATGTTATATGCATCTTATGCATACATTTTAGAGCATCATTTTTTTCCCACATACATAATTTTTGCAGCTTTTAGAGTCAAGTTTCGACTTCAAGACGAAGGATACTCGATTCAAAAGCACCTTTAAAGATTGATGTTGGTTGCTTAACTCAGCAGCAAGAAGCTACACTTCAACCAATTTGACATATTGAAAGATCGACAGATCTTAGAATCAACTTCAGACGAGATCGAGAGATAATTCAGAACCGATCCAGTTCGTATTTTCAAGTTGGATTTCAACTTCACGACGAAGGATATCCAATTCCTGGCTCAACTTCACGACGAAGGATATCCAATTCGGTAGAAAAAATAACATTATATGTAACGTTCAATATTAACATTTTCAGAATAAAAAAATAATATTTTATGTAACATTTTATCGAAAATATAAAATATTATAAGTAGTACCTAATATTAATATTCCCGGTAAAAAATAATATTTAAAATAATATTTTTTTCAAAAATATTAAAAAAAATATCAAAATTTTCGATAACATTTTTTTAATCGTATATTAAAACTGTCATAAAATATACATCCTGAGTAATTGTTTATAAGAATTACAAAACGATGGGGACGGTCCATTTCACCCGTCGTCATTTTACACGCCCACGTCACCTTAATTTTATTTTAATTTAGTTAATTATGTTCAATTTATTGATAAATAATATAAATAAAGTATTGTATATTATTGTAAAAAGACTTAATACAAAAATAAATGTGTAAAAAATGTCTTGAAAAACGTTTTAGTGTTTAAATTTTTTTTTTATTAAAAATAGTTGCCTAAAATTTTTTCCGTTATATTTTTTAGTGTCTACCGTTAAAAAAATTAAGTCTTAATAGGTTTTTTTAAAGGTAAGCACAAAAAAATATAACGGAAAAAACTCTAGACAACTATTTTTAATGAAAAATTCTTTAGACACCAAAAGTTAATTTTGAGTATAGTTTATGCTATTATTTTTATATTAAGCCTTGTAAAAATAATTATTTAATTATATTTATTTCATTTATGATATTAATAATTATTTTAATTAAATTTCTTTCATTTATGATATTAATATTTGAATTTCTGGTTTTAGTTGAAAATTTTAATATTTTAGTTTTCTTAAAACCAATTAGTAATTATTAGTATGTCACTATTTTTCACTTAAGGTCACAATACCCATTAAATTCACATTAACTTTTATTTTAAGAATGTTTAACTGTGAATTAAGTATTTAAATTAAATTTTTATTTTAAATACGAAATTGTTTATGACAATATATATATATATATATATATATATATATATATATATTATTTTAAAACTAATTTATTATATTTTTAAAAACTATTATTCAATTAATATTTGATATGTGATATTCATTTATCTTCTTTTATAATTTATTTTTGTATTATTTTTCTTTCTATCTTTTAAGAAAAATAGACGTACAATAAATTATAAAATTGGAAGAAGATTAAATCTCAAAAAATTAATCTCAATTTCTATTCATGTTCCTTCGTTTCTTTATCTTTTTGCAAATTGAAAATTTTAAATCCTAAAAGATTATCTAAATTCAAATTCATCTACTCAAAACTAATAATTTTTCATCAAATATAATATTTAAATTCAAATTAATTCTAAATTTAGAATAGCACATATTTTTTCTAAAAGAAACCCTAAACGCGACTCTTCTAAATATTTGATTGATAGGCGATGAAATCTACTTTAGTAGTAATCGTTTGTCGTTTATTTTTTTCATCTTTCTTTATTGCTTGTCACATTTTTATTATCCATTGTTCTTTTGATACGTTTTTAATTGTTTTATTGTTATTTTCGTTTATCTTCTTTTGAGATTAGATTTGACATTGTTGTAACAGATCAAGATGACGTTAATTTGTTATCATATTGATCTTTTCTCCTTTAGACACGATTTGCGTTAATTTATGGTTTTTCATGTCCTTCGACTATGATTTGTGGTTTGTCGACGATCTTTTAGCGGCTTGATTCATTTTTGTTGTTCATTTGCCAATGCAGTTAAATATGTTCGTATCTATCTTTTGTTTGAGATCTTTAGTTAATTTTCATGGTTTTTCCCTTGTACGACCCTTGTGTGATCTTAAATAGGTGATCTCTTATATTAATAATCAGAAGAAAATATATTAGTTATATGTTTAATTTATAATTATAATTATAAATATTCAATATAATTGTAGATATTTTTTAATAAAAAAGCTGATTCATAAATAAATAAATAAAACCAAATTGGTTGGCTTTAATTAATAATTTGATTGTTTTTACAAATTAGTAATTGGTTGGATGAATTATTAAGTAATTAAATATATTTAATCCCATGCACGTGAAAGTGAAGGAAGTGCGAAATAATGAAACGCAAAACGAGGATTTGGCGGGTAATTCTACTCTACGGCCGCTTAATATAAGGTTAAGGAAAGGCGTTACCATAAATATTAATTTTTTTAATATTTCTGATAGAACATTACTTAAAATGTTATTTTTTATTGAAAATGTTAATTTCGCTATCTAAAATGATATTTGAAAGTTTAAGATTTTAGAATTTTCGCTGTCGTTTTTCGGGTGTTTCCAAAATTGGGTTTCGACTTGAAAAACACGTTAGAGCCACCACCGATCATTTAAAAATAATATTTAGGTTGATCAGACATCATCTTACATGATCTGTGTTTTAACAGAAATATGTCAAATTTGGGAGTCAGTTACAGTCAAGGAAGGATTAACACCCTTGAACTGCCCTTTCGGTACAGTTTTAATTTGTCATTTGTCTAAATTACGAAAATTTAAATTTAAATTGAAATTTAAAAAACCGATTCAATTACTTACCTCTGATCGATTAAGAATTCCTCTAAAAAGTAAAAAATATTAGAGAATAATAATAATAATAATAATAATAATAAAACTTAAAAAATTAAAGATAAAATAAAAAGAGATTAATTTAAGAAAATAAAAAATGTTAAATTATAAAAGTAATGAAATATAAAAAAAAATAAGAAGTAAAAAAATAAAAAAAATGTTTCAAAATAAAAAAATGCTAAAATCAAAAAGGAATAACTAAAAAAAATCATAGGGTCAAATTGAAACTAATTGAAATTTATGGTTCAAATTGATACTAAAAAGGATATGCAAAAAAATAAAAGGTTAGGAGGACTTAATTGCATAAATATAAAAATATGAACAAGGATTAAATCGAAACAATTCAAAATTCAAGGGTAAATTCACAATAGGTGACCAAAATGAATTACACTTCAAAAGTCTAGGGACTGCGAAAATAATTTAATTATTTGGTAATTACAATAATATCCTTCGATTATAAATAGCCAAAAAACCAAAAAAATTATCATTTATAAACAAAACAAAAAAAACTCTCCAAATCCTCTCCTCAAAAACCATTCGGCCGAAGGCCGGGCAACCTCCGACGACCCCCTCAGCCATCCGATCCGCCGCTCCGACTGACGCAAGCAGCGGTCGGAAAAAACTGAACTTACCCAAAAAAATCCCCCTCGTTCCCGTAAACCCAAATCTACCCTTAAAAAATCAAAAGAAAGGCTAGATTGGAGTAGATCTAGATCCCAAAGCTTCAACCTTTACCTTGGTTTTCGACGAGATTCCTTGTTCTCCGGCGACCCTTGGTTTTCCGATGTGGTTCTTACGCTCTCCTAGTGACTTTCGGCGAAGGCTTCAATGTTTTTATATTTTTTTTGCTATATTCGAATGATCTCTTTTGTGTTATGGGTTGATTGGTTGCTTGGTTTGCTCATTTTTGTGTGCTTGATCTCTGTTTTTACTTCCTTAATGATTATGGTTGTTCTTCGGTTGCTGGCTCGATCCCGTCGCTTAGCCTCACTGGGGCTTTTTATAGCCCCGGTTTTGGCTGTTTTGAGCCCAGAAAGGAGTGGGGTTATGGTTGTTTGTGGGTTGATCGAAAACCCTGGGATGATGCAGTTCCAGGTTCTTCGGCCGGACATTTCGACCGGTGATTGGAACCTTGTTGGCGCGTGGTCTTCAAGCGCCCCTCCTATACGACGCCCTTGCTAAGAACGTAACTCTTGCCACTACTGGGTTTGGCAATTGGTCGGGTTGTTGGGCTGGAATAGGCCTTCTTATTTTGGACTGTATTGGACCCTAAAAAATACAAAAAATAAAAATAAGGGAAAATAAATAATTTAATATATATATATATATATACACTATATTTTAAAACTAATATTTTCAAAACCCAAATATTATATATAGTTTTCTAAAATATACCTTGTATATTTTCCAAAAACGTTTTTAGAATTATATATTATAAAAATATTTTCAAAAACTATATATTATATATATTTTCAAAATGTTTTCAAAACTATATATTATATGTATTTCAAAAATGTTTTCAAAACTATATAATATATATTTTTCAAAAATGTTTTCAAAAACTATATATTATATATATTTTCAAAAACTATATATAATATGTTTCAAAATGTTTTCAAAAACTATATAATATATATATTCTCAAAAATCGTTTTCAAAACTATATAATATATTTGAAAAACCAATTTTTTTAAAAAAAATTATATATTATATGTTTTTCAAACCATTTTCTAAATAAGTCCCGGACGAAAATGGGTGTCTACAAGAATGTTGTATGCCCAGGTTTGAAATCTATTATACAGTTTAGATTTCATTTTAATTCAGATTTTATTATATATTGGTATTATATAAACTTATTTTGATTTAAAATTAAATATATTTTAGTTATTAATTAATTTATTTTATATTTTTATAACAATTAATTCTAATTTCAGTATATAAATACATTAATTGTAATTATAATTATAATTAGTGTTTTTGTCGTAACTGCCTTTCGGTTGGGCCCCGAATTGGGCTTCGACTTGAAATAATTGGGTTGTGACTCACCACCGACCACTTTAAAACGAATTTAGGTGGGTCGGACATCATTTTATCTGATCTGCGTTTTTACCAGAAATGTGTCAGGTTCGGGAGTCAGTTACGGGTCAAGGAATGATTAGCACCCTTGAACCACCCTTTCGATACCAATTAATTTGCTGGTTGTCTTAAATTAAGAAAATTGTAATTTAAAACTAAAAGGTAAAAATACGATCACAATTACTTATCTTAGATAGTTTTAAAGGTGTGGTCTTAAGAAGGTCAAAAAACCATGTTAGATAAAGAAATAAATAAATTAATTAAAATAAAATGAAGAAAAAATAAATTAAATAAAAGATAAGATAAAGAAAGTAAAGATAAAATAGTAAGTAAAATAAATATAAAAAAAATAAAGAAAAAGAAGAAAAAAATATATAAATAAAATAATAATAAAAAAGTAAAAATAATATATATAATAAATAAAAAATAAAAAAATAGTAAATATATATATATATATATATATAAATTAATAAAACTGATAATAAAAAAATAATATATATAATCTAAAAAAATAAAAATATATAATAAAGTAAAAAGAAAATGCATAAAATGTAAAAAATATTACATGAAAAAAAGAAAAGAAAAATAACAAACAATTAAATAAAATGAGTAACAAGGGAAATGTGCGTATAAATAAAGTTAAATAAATAAAATAATAATAATTAAAAAATGTAAATGTAAGAGACCGAATCTAAAGTAAAAAATATGCTACCTTTTATTTCCTTTTCGAATCGTTTACAATAGCTTTACCTTTGTATTTTCCGTGCTTTCTTCTGAATTTTGTATGTAAATCGTGAGTTACAAATGGGGAGGATTACATGTATTTATACTGAAAAAAACTAACTATTTTTAGAATCCTATTAACAATAGAATCCTAATGCAACTAGACTCCTTGCTCGGTTGTTGCACGTTTGTTGGTGTGGTTGTTGCTTTAAAAGATATGGTGGTGGAAGAGTCCTCCTAGGAGAGAAACTCTTGCTAGTTCTATCTTTTAAGAAAATGAGTGTCTACAGCTGCCCCTCTTTGTCCTTTTTCGTGGAACGAAAAATAGGACAAAGATAAAAAGACACAAATTTTCATTCACTGGAGTTGTAGAATAACTCCTTGTCGAATTGAATTACGGATGGCTCCTCTGTCGCGAAGTCGAGTCCATCTTGAAATGATTTGAATCAGAATGTGGCTTCTCGTTGTAGTCCACTTTGGTCTTCTTCTCGGTTTAAAGACCTTGGCTAAAAATTCGACTGGAAAGTAATCTCATGACTCCATAATGTGGTTGATATGCCCTCGAGCTGAATGAAACCGAACTCGAAAAGTCTTCACTGACAGATAGTTTTTCTCGACTTAAGCTATACTGACGGAAAAAAGGCTTCTTGTTACTAAGCCACGGCTAACCCAAACCTTCTTCTTGGCTTGAAAAACCTCGATTGCAGCCGGACAATAGTGTGATTGAGGTGTCATCGAGCTGAATGGAATCGAACTAGACAATTTTATTGATAGATAGCCCTTTTTGCCTTGAGCTATGTGTTGTAAATGATGTGCCTTAGAGATGACCATAGTCGAACTCGAAGGTCTTTTGGTGACAGATAACCCTTCTAGCCTTGAGTTATGTTGTAAATGATGTGCCCTCGAAGCTGAGTGTAATCGAACTCAAGGGTTTGGTGTTTCAAGAGAAACATTTTCAAAGGTTTTTTTTGTGTGTGTTTCAAGAGAAACAATTTCGAGGGGTTTTTTTGTGTTTCAAGAGAAACTGTCTCAAGAGGGAAAAAATTTGTTTTAAAAGAAACTATATCAAGAGAGACGAAACTTAGTTCTAAAAGAAACTGTCTCAAGGGAGACGAAATTTGTTTCAAGGAAAAGATATTCAAAGATTTTGTTTCAAGGGAAACTGTCTCAAAAGAGACAAAATTTGTTTCAAGGGAAACTGTCTCAAAACTCGTTTTAAGGGGAACTGATTTAAATATTTTGTGTTTCAAGGGAAACGTTTTCAAGGTTTATGTTTCAAGAGAAACTATCTCAAGGGAGACAAAATTTTGTTTCAAGGGAAACTATCTCAAGAGAGAGAAAAAATTAATTTCAAAGGAAATGTTTTCAATGTTTATGTTTCAAGAGAAACTGTCTCAAGGGAGACAAAATTTTATTTTAAGGGAAACTACCCCAAGCGAGATAAAATTTATTTCAAGGGAAATGTTTTCAATGTTTAAGTTTTAAGGGAGACAAAATTTCATTTCAAGGGAAACTATCTCAATTGAGATAAAATTCATTTCAAGGGAAATATTTTCAGTGTTTATGTTTCAAGAGAAACTGTCTCAAGGGAGACAAAATTTAGTTCCAAAAGAAAATGTGTCAAGGGAGACGAAATTAGTTTCAATGAAAATAGATTCAAATATTTTGTTTCAAGGGAGACTTGGAAACTGTTTCAAGAGAGACAATAGTGAGTATGCTTTCCTTTATCGTGAAGTTGAAACCGTGGATGACCCCTTCGTTGTGAAGTTGAGCCTTGGAATTGGATATCCTTCTTCATGAAGTTGAAATCCAAGTAAGTTGTATTGTTCCGAGTCCAATATCCTCCGTTTTGAAGTTAAAATTGGCTATGGAACTAAGAAATTGTTTGTTGACAGCCAGCCACCCCTTTGTTGTGAAGCTGAGCTTGTGCTGTCTCGAGTCCAATATCCTTCGCTGTGAAGTTGAAATTGGCTCCGAAATTGGGAAATTGTTTGTTGACAACCAGCCGTCCCTTCGTTGTGAAGTTGAACTTGTGTTGTCTCGAGTCGCACGATATCCTCCGTCGTGGAGTTAAAATCGAAGGTGGCCCTTTCGTCATGAAGTTAAGCCTTGACTTGGATATCCTTCGTTGTGAAGTTGAAATCCAAGTATTGTGTATTGCGGGTGGACACGATTCCCTTCACCGTGAAGTCGAAACCGTGGATGACCCCTTTATTGTGAAGTTTGACTTTGAGCTAGATATCTTTCATCGTGAAGTTGAAATCTACTCTTGAGTGAATTGTGTCGCTTTGATGTCAATATCCTTCGCTGTGAACTTGAAATTGACTCTGACTGAAACTGGAAAGTTGTTTTGTTGTCAGATAGTCGCCCCTTTGCTGTGAGGTAGAGCCACCACCATGTGCTTTTGAATCGAGCATCCTTCATCTTGAAGTTGAAACTTGACTCTAAAAGCTGCAAAAACTTATGTATACAAAAAATGATAAATGCGATGCTCTTAAGTATGTCTAAGATGCATGTAACATGAATTAATTATGTTTTATCCCCTGGATGGAGTCTCGTGCATTGTGTGCTTGTTCCTGCATATGGAGGAAATGCTTTCAAAAGGTCTGATAATTTGCATCAAGATGTTGAATTCCCAAAGATGCCCTAATATTCGATATTGAATCTCAAAAAATGGCCCAACATTTGATGTTGAATCTTTAAAGATGCCCTCATTGTTCCTGATTTCTTACTTCAGCATTGATTCTAAGCATGAGTTTTGTGTTTGAGAGCCACATGTCATTTACCAAGATCCACTCTAGAGAGATTGTCTTGTTTTGAAAAAAAATGTTTTTCTTCCTTTTTTATTTTCAAAGTTCTGAAAATATCAAAAAAGAGTTTTGAAAAATGTTTAATCAAAAGTTTTGAAAATATTACCCCTTTCACGATTTTACAATTGAGACAAATCATAAAACTAGAGTTCATTGGATATCAAAGAATTAATTACATTGTTAATCCTTTAATAAATTATAGCCATTTGACATGTGCCAAGATCAAATCTATTTTTGGGAAATGGTTAAGTAAGGAAAGGATAAAAATGTCTCAGGTTATTTTGTTTGGTCAAAGGTTTGGCATTTTTGTTTATTTGATGCTCAAAGGTTTGATGCGGTATCTTGCATGCTCCTCTATTGGAAGTGTTCTCCGATTCCCAGCTTTCATGGTCAAGCTCGATTGTACGATGCCTTATCAAGGAATTCGTGTGATCGCCTTAGCTGCCCAATTTTTGTATTCGAGACGTCTTTTTAGGTTTTCAACTCGAATCCTCCTTTGGTTTCAAGACGTCATTCGTAATTTATGTCTTGAACCCCCTTTTATCATTTTTCTCTATCATGCATTAATTACACTATTTTTTTGCAAATAAAGATTAATCCTGATGGGAGGGATGAAATCTGAAGATAGTTTCTTCTGTTTAGAAATCTATGTATGATTAGAATGGACTTTTAAGGCACGTAACGTAGGTCATGGTTCATGGTTATGAAAGAAAAGGATAAAAGGCCCAAACAAGTGTTTAAGGGTGATTGAACCAAGGATCAATTCATTCTGATGTCTTCGATCATATCTTGCTCAATTTGAATCTTCTCGTATGTGTCTCTCTCTTGATGCTCCATGATTTTCGAGTGGAGTGATTCAATAATTAAGAAATGATTATGCTTGATCAATCTCATTTGATGTTCTATGATCTTCGAGTGAAGTGGTTCAGTGATTCGAAAATGATTGTGCTTGATCAATCTCATAGTTTGAATCTCGATGCATCGTTTGAATCGAGAGAATCTTTGCATATGCATCTTGTCTTCTTTTTTCTTTAATTTTCCTTTGTTTTTTCTCTTTTTATTTTCTCTTTGCTTTTTTCTCTTTTTGCTTTGATTAAATTTTTGCACTTGGCATTTGGTTCACTTTTCAGTATCTCGTCTGAATCAATATCTTCAATCATGTGAGCAGAGTTTCTACACCTTGCCCCCCAGTGTGGAGGGTGATCCTTGGTTAGGGTTGAATCAGAAGAAAAATACTATATGCTCAAATAGGGACACAAGGGATATATATTTTCTCCTGTTGTGAAGGGATGAAGAAAGAAAGTCGTTCATCATTCCATACATGGAAGTCCTCACAGAAGAGGTATCCCCAGGGGGATAGATTTTCAGGATTATTTTTATTCACATGAAAACAGTGAATTAATTCATGGTAGAATTATTCCGAGTGAATTCTTCTTTCTGCTTCTTGCCACCAACATGTCTCAATGTTCATGCCCCCTACGAGATGCCCCAAGTTATGTCTTAGAAGAAGGCTCATGTTCAAATGAACAACTCAATGCCTTGGGTTTTAATGGCATAAAAATATCAATTTTGAGTCTAAAAAGACAATGGTGTGACTTTATTTGACTCAAAGAAAGGTATGTGTGTATCAAAAGATAAAGGCAATGTTCAAAAGTTTTAAAGGGAGGTAATGTCAAAATTTGGTCTTTTTGGTAATGACCATGAGTTATTTTGGGTAAAGAATCAAGGAATTTTATTTTGGGGTTTGAGACAGGATAAGAAAGGTCTAATCTTGCCATATGTCAAAAATCTATAATTCTTAAAAAATTAAAAGAATCCTTAATTCATTTAATATTCGAAGAACTAAAGATTAAAATTTGTTCAATTGCTCCACCTTAGAAAGTAGCATAAATTCAATTGTTTAAAAGATTAAGCAAACATGAAAGATCAAAGACGTGTTCAAACAAAACAATCTTCTAAGTGCAAATGATATATGCAATCTCCACTTCTTCGGCTGCCCATGCCCCTGAATCCATCAGGTTTTGGATCTCGCGCTTCAGCACCTTATAGTTCTTAGAGGAATGTATGGAGCATCCTATGTGGCAACTACAAACAGCTTTAACATCGTAGCCCTTAGGATATGTGGACTCTTTTCTCAGATCATCCTGGCAGGCTTAGTCGTACAACCAGCTGATCGGGCTCATTCGTTGTGATTTCAGTTTTTTTCTTTTGATGTTACAATCTTGCTTCCATGTGATGTCATGTGGTTAAAACCACTTCATCGAATTCTCCATGAAGAAATTTCATGTTTATGAAAATACTTAAAAAATGAAATGTATATGCAAAATGCAAAAATGCATGAAATGTTCGAGGCATTTATCCAAAAACATGTATGTTATTATAAATAATCTTTATTGGGATAAAAATGTTTTATCTTTTAAGAGACAATAAACATATTTAAAGGTACATCCAGACTAAATCATCTAGACCCTGAAAACAAGTTAACTAGTCTTCTGCCTTCATCTGTCACCGGTCGAATACCCTGCCGAACCGCTCTGGCTTCTTTGGCTAAATCGTGCAAGTGACGAGCTATTTTTTATACTTGTTCCCAGAAGTATCGAATGACTGCATCTTTGGCTTTCATCCTTTGCTAAACCTGTTCTATAACGGAAAAATCATTGAAATCCTCCATCAAAGGGATTATCTGAAGTTCATTGAATTTGTCGACAATGGCTTCCAATTCAGCTATCGTTTTGTCATCTTGTTCTTGTTGTCTTTGAAGGGACTCTTGAGGTCAGTAACCTTTTTCTCGTCTTGCCCCTGCCACCTTTGTCAACCCATTTTTGAAAAGTTGACTTTTGATTTATTTGATTGTGGGCACCATGTCTTCTTGATCGAATGTGACACATAGTTGTCTTCCTTATTATCCTCATTTTCTTTCTGAGTCTTTTCTGACCATAGCCGGACCCCTGCGTTTTTCACCTCTTGTATTACAACCTCTTTGTCCATTAATGCAGATCATTCATGTTTTAACAAATACGTTTTTGGTGGATCAACACCTCTTTTAAATGATGCAAATTATGAAAACAAAATAAAAGAGAACAAAAGTAAAATAGAGTTAGTGAGGTAAATCAAAATAATAATTAAAACGAAAAATCTTACCCTCCATGATATTTACCCCACATGCTTTAATTCCTACCCGGACATGATCTCTATCCCGCATGCTAATTCCACACAAATCCTAACCGCACATTTGTCTAGTTCGCATGCTTGGAACAAAAAGTAAAGTAGGAAATAACTCAAGATGACCTAGGGTTTGGAATGAGGTTTTGGTGTGGGATCTAACTCTCTATACCTTCCCGGTTTAGGTTCTAAAAAACGGTACCCGAGTTCTCCTTGTCGGTACCCCCTTGGGCTTACCAGACCCTTAGTCTTAAGCCCTTTACAAGCTTATGTGGACTAAGTTAAACTCGAGAGGAAACATTCTCTTATGCCCATACGGAGAATAAATTCACACGAAGACATAATGTATATGAATCCCGAAGGTTACTTGCTAGGCCCATAGTGAATAAATTCACACGAAGGTGTCGCTTTCATCCCCACTTAAAAGGGTTCGGGGCTCGGGTATAGAGCCAGAGATGACAACTTTTTCAAAAATATGAAATCATTGAAAAAACGTCAGTACAACTATTTTCTTGAAAAAAATCAAAGATAAATAATTGGAATCGAATAAATAAATTAAAATTTAAACTTGTAATTTTTGCTAAAAAAAGAGACAGCCGAAAATTAATTTCGGCCTGACTCACTTACCTATCCCCAGCGGAGTCGCCAAGCTGTCGTAACCATCTTTCGGTTGGGCCCCAAATTAGTCTTGACTTAAATAATTGGGTTGGGAGTACCACCACCACTTTAAAACGAATTTAGGTGGGTCGGACACCATCTTACCTGATCGCGTTTTTACCATAAATGTGTCGGATTCGGGAGTCAGTTACGGTCAAGGAAGGATTAGCACCCTTGAACCACCCTTTCGGTACCAATTAATTTTGCCGGTTGTCTTAAATTAAGAAATTGTAATTTAAAATTAAAAGGTAAAAATACGATCACAATTATTTACCTTAGATAGTTTTAAAGGTGTAGTCTTAAGAAGGTCAAAAAACCATGTTAGATAAAAAGGTAAGAAATAAATAAATTAATTAAATTAAAATGAAGAAAAAACAAATTAAATAAAAGATAAGATAAAGAAAGTAAAGATAAAATAGTAAGTAAAATAAATATAAACAAATAAAAAAAAAGAAGAAAAAAATATATAAATAAATCAAATAAATAAATAATAATAAAAAAGTAAAAATAATATATATATATAATAAAAAAAAAATAGTAAATATATATATATATAAATTAATAAAACTGATAATAAAATATAATATATATATATAATCTAAAAAAATAAAAATATATACTAAAGTAAAAAAGAAAATGCATAAAATGTAAAAAATATTACATGAAAAAAAGAAAAGAAAAATAACAAAACAATTAAATAAAATGAGTAACAAGGGAAATGTGCGTATAAATAAAGTTAAATAAATAAAATAATAATAATTAAAACGTAAATGTAAGAGACCGAATCAAAAGTAAAAAAGATGCTACATTTTATTTCCTTTTCGAATCGTTTACAATAGCTTTGCCTTTGTATTTTCCGTGCTTTCTTCTGTATTTTGTATGTAAATCGTGTGTTACAAATGGGGAGGATTACATGTATTTATAGTGAAAAAAACTAACTATTTTTATAATCCTATTAACAATAGAATCCTAATGCAACTAGACTCCTTGCTCGGTTGTTGCACGTTTGTTGGTGTGGTTGTTGCTTTAAAAGATATTGTCTAGGAGAGAAACTCTTGCTAGTTCTATCTTTTAAGAAAATTGATGCCTACAGTTTTAGATCTATATAATATTGATTGAACCAATTTATTTATACAGATGTGCATTGAAGAGGGTTTTTTTTATTTGTTTTAGATCCATATTTAATTTGTTGGTTCCAACAATCAAATTTGACTGCCTCTTGTTATAACATTTTTAATTGAGTGAAGTTTAAATTGTTTTGTAAGTGTAACAAGTTAATCTATTATAAATTTGACCGCCTCTTGTTATAAACCTTCAGGTCTAAAAATTTTCTCTCAGGTTACCCAGTGTATTGAGCGATTTGTTGTTGATGACCCCAAATAAACCTTGCAGTCATTTTGTTAAGTTTCGAAGCGACACCAGGCAACATTTGGATTAGTTAAATATAGAACACTGGTAAGTTTGATAATACCGACTGCACTAGTGTTGATCACCCACCAAAAGATGACATTATTCATTTTCATCCGTTAAGCCGATACTGAAATTTTTCACCCACCAAGATACATAGATGGGAACGAATCAACACCACACTTTATCGGATTTGCCCAATAGTTTAGTGCATTTTATCGAATCTATTTTCTAGAAATGAAAGCAAATTATGGTTCTTCAATGACTTCATTTATAATCTTGTCAATCTTTTAGATAAGACCTTTGCTTATTGGCCTGAAATCATCTATGATTCCGAAGCAGACACATTTGATATAAAAGTTATAAAAGAGTGATTTTGACAGGGGTGAGTTGACCGAGTCAACCACTAATTTCAAAACCTATTCGTTTTCTTTTCAAACATATTGAATGCTATCATAAATAAAACATAAATAATTGTTTGAAAACATTATAAAATCGGAGCTCCGTGACACATAATTTAAAACTAAAATAATACAAACTGAGTTTAACAACTGAATACATGAGTAAAGTTCTATGAATACATATGCCTTCTAAAGCTACAATACAATACTATGAAGAGATACTGGAAGTCTTGCTGTGATGATGCTACACGAAATACTCAAGCTACAAACCTACCAAAGGAAAACATCCGAAGGCTGAGCTTACAAAGCCCAACAGTATAGTCGCTAATCTAAAGCAGCGTAAGAATTTCATAAACACAAGCATGTGAAGACATGGTACTAAGCAGTAGGTATGTTCATGATCTAGATCAAGTGCTACCACTTAAGGCTTTACTTTTTATCATTGAAGTAGGAGTCTCACGCTTCCCTTAGTCCTCTGCTAAGGGCCTCGCCATGAGTACGCCACTAAAGGGTCTCTAACCTTAATAACTATATTTGCTACGCATTATCTAAATGCGACACTCATACTCTTGTGTATTATCTGAATGCAAACCTGATCATATTGTGCATTATCTGAATACAATCCTGACTATACTGTGCATTATCTGAATGCACTATAACCATAATGTGCATTATCTGAATGTACCTTGACTAGTATCTGGTATCACATAGCCATCAGACACTAGTTAACAGAGGGAACTCGGTGTCACGGTAGCATCGGTGAAATTTCCACTAAGCTGCGGAATGATCTCCTGGTCCTCACATAGCCATCAAGTAGATCATAGAGGGGGAACCCGGTGTCACATAGCATCGGTAAAATTCCCGCCTATCTAGATCATTGGCTTGGTCTCACATAGCCTTCAAGCCAAGCTCTAACATATATGTTGCACTAGAATGATACAACTACACATGCATATCTAAGGCCCGAAGGCCATACAACACTGACATCGCTAACCCACTTATCGCGAGTACTAGAGTCTCGCACCCTAGTTAGCCCCTGAAGTGTCTCGCGCACTGACAATGCCCTAGGGCAACTAAAGTAACCTAACATAACCTAGCATAGCTTGACTCACTAAAGTGATGTCATCCTCTTACTAGCTGCTATCTCGCTCGTTCTCTCATCTAGAATGTTATGTGAAGACTTATTAATCTTGTTGCTGTTGTTATTTATTAAGTTGCTCTATTATGGTCGTTCGTTATTTAAGGGCGTTTTAGTCACTCTATCTCAAGAGAAGTCTCTACGCATTTTTTGATTCACTAACGATTATTGAGTTTGTTGTTTACTGACTGTGATACTAGTTAGCCCGATATTTGACTCTGGTTTATTTCTAAGTAGCGGTGCTTTATTCGTTATTGCTATATTTTCTCTCAATTCACCCTCGAATTAAAGGGTTAACTGAACGTTCAACACTTTTGGTCATTTTTGCGGTAAATGAATATGATGTTTCATTATCTGCATGTTTGGTCATACTGCTTGCTAGTACACCCTACACAAGGATCCTCTATTTAAAGATACCCGCTACGAGCTCAACTAAAGATACTTGGATGCATTATGCCTCCTATGATTACTCTGGTTGTAACACACTCTTATGAGTGTCGCTAGGACCTTTTGGCCATTTACATCCCTTACGGACTAAGTTATATCCTTACAGACCATCCTTAGCTCTTACGAGACTTAACTAGCTTAAATTTGACCATCCAAAGGGAGTAGTATCGATACTCTACTTGCAATATCAATATCTTAGGGTCAAGTATCGATACCCTATGAGTATTGATACCAAAAATACATTCTGTTTTTTTAAAAAAAAAGCATAGTACTGATACTATCACCCTATGTATCAATATTGTAGGGGAAATATTGATACTCTCCCTGGCTGTATCGATATTCCTTTCCTTAAACACTAATATTTTCCCTAATTCAACCAATATTGATATTGTTCATCTTAGTATCAATACTTGAACCCTAAAATGGTTTATTTAAGCTCATAAAAATCCAAAAATCACTATAATGGTCATAGTTTGATTCTAATTCATGTATTGAAGTTTTAGAGAGTTAATTAGGGTCTCAAGGTGTTGAACCATGTTTTATAATATTTTGATCTAATAAATTTAAGGCAAAATATTTTTGGACTTGATTGAATTTATTCAAAGTTTTTCAAAAGTTTTCAAAAATAATTCAAAGTCCATTAACTTAGAATTTGAGAAAAAAATAATTTTCACGTACGTAGTACCAATATTGTTCTTACAGTATCGATACTGCATGAATAATACCGATAATGTTCATGTGGTACCGATATCAAAAGTAAGAGAAGTATCGATACTCTCTAGGTAGTATCGATACTACCAACTTGTTCAAATTCCAGAATGCAAAACAGGTACCGATACCCAAAGGGGTACCGATACTACTTTACATAGTAGTATCGATACCATAGGCTTATCAATACCATTAGGCCCAACGGCTAGTAACAACTAGTTTTATTTATATATTACAAAGGTAGTACCGATACTCCTTGTAGGAGTATTGATACCCTCTGTTATGGGCAGCTTTATTTTAAAGAGAAAACATCCCCAAACGACTAGAAACCATCCCCAACGGCTAGAAACAGCCACAACCTCATTCCAACTTATAAATACAAGTTCGAGACATTTAAAGAAGGGTTAGAACACCTATCCAAGCAATCAAACACAAGAGAAGAGCTTTTCATTTCCTTTCTCTTTTAAATATTTGTGTTTTTGTGAGCTTTAATTTTATAGACACCTACCATTAAGAGGTTTCTTTTTTTTTACTTCTTTTTACCTTTTGTAAAAGGGTTTTGGTTCTAGCTAAGCCTTTGAAAAGCTAGGGAGTTTGTAAAGGTTATCTCTTTATCCTTGAAAAATAAAGAACAAATTAGTGAATTTGTTGGAAAATCCTAAGTGAGGAGCTTAGGTAGTGGATGTAGACTTTGGTTGAGAAAGTCGAACCATTATAAATCCTTCTGCAACAATTTTTCATCCCTTTAATTCTCCTTACTCCCTAAAATTATTAAAAAGCCAATTCACCCCCCTCTTGGTAAATTATTCGGTTGTCCAATTGACTTCACAATAGCTTGACTCATTAGAAGGTTTAATAACTATGAGACGATCCTTGAAGAAGATCTACCGATTCCCAAAGCAACCGAGAAGATGACGTCCACCTCCGGCTCATTCAACATGGAAGACTCTCAACCGATCAATAAGTCTCCACATTTCAATGGAGCAAACTACCGTCGTTGGAATAAAGTAATAAAGTTATTCATCCAATCCAATGATATTGATGCATGGGAAATGATCAAAAATGAATACTCTTCTCCAACAAAGAAGACGAAGAAGTGGAGTGACCAAGAACAGAAGAAAGCTCAACAAAACGCCAAGGTCATGCACACGGTGTTTTGTGCATTTGGTCTTGATATCTATAAAGGAGTTTCTTCTTGTTTGAATGTCAATGAGATTTGGAATAAGCTCGAGGAAATCTATGGAGACAATAAAGAAGAACCAACAAAGGTGGTGTCTTTAATGGCTCAAGAAGAGCCCAAAGTAACTTCTAACTCAAATGAATTAAATTCACATTCTTTTGTTGATTTACAAGATGCTTATAATGAGTTGTATTTGGAATTTAAGACCATGAATTCCAAATATAATAAATTACTTTCAAAATTTAAAGTTGAAAATGATTTGATTTTGAAAGCCAAAGTTGATTTTGAAAATCAAAATGAAATTTTTGAAAAATGATTTAGAAATTTCAAAAATCAAAATCAATGATTTTGAAAAGAAAATTTTGATTTGAAAGTTAAGCTTGAAAGCTTAACAAAAGAAAAAGAATTAATTTCTAAAAACAACTCATTATGTTTAAAATGGGAAAATATGCATATTGCCATTTTCATGGTCATTGGAACATACTTGTCTCATAAAGAAAATAAAATCTTTTAAAATTAGATAAGTATGTGTTCCAAAGAGAACAAGGAGAATTGAAACTAACGTACAAGGATCCAAAGCAATTTGGATACCAAAATTTATTTAAATGTCTCTTGTAGATGTGTGGGAGCAATGGTGATGAAAGTAGATATACTCAAATGCTCTAGCCACACTTGAAAAAAAATGGGTAACCTCTAAGCTTAAAGCTTTTTGATTTTACATAATTGGTTGCTCATTTAGTTTATGCATGCATGCGTTTTGAACTTAAATGATTTTGTGTTGATTTTCTATCTCATGCATGTTAAAAAGAATTATGATTAATGTTTTCTAAAGTTTTAATGATTTCTCATAATTTTTAGTTTATCATAATGAATTTTGGTCAAAATTGGTTTTAAATGCAAATTATATCTCTATAACAATTGATACCAATTTTTCAAATGCTTTGATTTTACAATTTTTTTAATTATTGACCTTAATTTAAATATGTATGCATGTGACTCATTTCAAATGATATCTCTCTAACAATTGATATCATTTTTTAATGCATAATATTTTTAGATAACTTTATGCATATGCACTTAAATTCAACAATTGGTATTGCATAATGTATATTAGACTTGGATATATTGATTTTCATGTGCTACTAACATGTTTATTATTCTTTGTTGAAATTCAATGTCTTTTAAGTGTCATGCTTTTAAAGTCAAATTTTTGTTTGGAATGCATTTATTGAGGTGAGCTCTGATTTTTCAAATAATTTTATGTCAATTTTAACACTTACTCTTCATTGTTATTTTTTAACTTCAAATTTGAATTATTTTTTATATAACAAAAAGGGGGAGAAGTATGGTTTGAAAAATTCAATTTCTCAATGAAAAAGAGGGGCTTTAATATTTTCCAAAACATATCTCTTTTCATTAAATGTTTTATTAAGGGAGACTTTTTCTAAAAATAATTTTTCAAATGTTTTGTTATATAAAAAAAAGGGGATATTGTTGAACTGTGTTTTATAATATTTTGATATAACAAATTTAAGGAAAAATATTTTTGGACTTGATTGAATTTATTTTAAGTTTTTCAAAAGTTTTCAAAAATAATGCAAAGTCAATTAACTTAAAATTTGAGCAAAAACAATTTTTCATGTATGTAGTACCAATACTGTTCTTACAGTATCGATATTGCATGAACAGTACCAATATTGTTCACGGGGTACCAATATCAAATATAAAAGAAGTATTGATACTCTCTAGGAAGTATTAATACTACCAGCTTGCTCAAGTTCCAGAATGCAAAATAGGTACTGATACTCAAAGGGGTACTTATACTACTTTACATAGTAGTATTGATACCGCCAGACCCAACAACTAGTAACGACTAGTTTTATTATATATTACAAAGGTAGTACCGATAGTCCTTGTAGGAGTACCGATACCCTTGTCTCGGCATCTTTATTTGCAGAGAAAATATCCCCAAATAGTTATAAATCATTCCCGACGACTAGAAATGACCACAACCTCATTCCAACTTATAAAACAAGTTCAAGACACTTGAAGAAGGGTTAAAACACCTATCCAAACAATCAAACACAAGAGGAGCTTTTCACTCTTTATTTCCTTTATCTTGTACATATTTTTGTTTTTATGAGCTTTAATTTTGTAAACACCTACCTTTAAGAGTTTTCTTTGTTTACTTCTTTTTTACCTTTTGTAAAGGGGTTTTGGTTCTAGCTAAGCCTTGGAAAAGCTAGGGAGTTTAGGTAGTGGATGTAGACTTTGGTTGAGAAAGCCAACCACTATAAATCCTTGTGCAACAATTTTCTATCTCTTTAATTCTCCTTACTACTTAAAATTCTTAAAAAGCCAATTTACCCCTCTTGGAAAATTATTCGGTTGTCCAATTGAGCTTTACAAATCCCAACACAAGGTGTCATAGAAACACTTCCTTGACACATAAAATGTCTTTTAATCTTGAATCAAGTTTAAACCCTTAATATGCTCAACTACACAAATCTTAGTAAATTCTTAAAATTTATGAAAGCTTAATACTCCAAAGGATTAGAAATACACTACCTTGATTAAAGTATCCGAAATGAAGCTCTTTTAGCTAGTAAACACACTGACTTAGGCTTGGATAATAAAAGCCCTCTTTTTCTTACAAAAATAAAAACCTAAAGATTGAATCTTCAAAATGATGTTGATGGGGGTAATTAGGACAAAAATGAAGTATTAAAAAGGCTTAAGACATACCTTTGTGCTATGGCTACTAAGAGAAGATGAAGGGAAATGAAATGGGGAAGAAGAAAATGAAGGAAAAAAGATGAACTCATATATAAAAACTTCATCTTTACAAAATGGGGAAATTACACTTTTGGTCCTTCTCCATATTTCTACTATTCAAAAATGATACATGCATCACAAGGCTCACATCAAAGGAAGATAGACTAACGCATCCAATGGACTCACACGATCAAGCTTTGGAAAAGAAGAATAATAGATCAGCAGACTTGCCACTACTTTTTGAATGAGATCCTAATGTTATTTGGTCGACATTCTTCTGGAGTTACAATCGGCTGCCTCTTAGCTTTCCAACGATTCTTGAATCGCATCAATCCGGTACTGGGAACTCAAGATATTACCATTTTTAGTGAAGACAACGCGTGTAGAAATTCTTATAATGGATTTTGTAATTAATTACAAATTTTCCTTATTTTCATCTTAGGAATAGTTTAATTTAAGGTTATAAAGGTAATTTTCTTATAATGACAAAACCCTAGCAACCCCCATCTTATTCTCCAAGCCTACACCTTCCAAAAGCTCGATCTAAACCGTCAGATCAAAATTGCATCAAAGGTCACCATCAATGTCGCCTATTCTATATGCATTAGGATAGTTTTATTTATTGTTTTATTCTTATTTTATTCGTTATTCATGTTAGAACCAAAGACTGCTCAAACACTATATAAAGGTTCCATTCCCCTCATTGTAATCACCAATGTCTTTCTTATATACAATAAAATGAGAGTTCATTTTTGCAAGAGTTGATTGTCTTGTGCCTTCGAAGTATCTTTTTCTTTAGTTCTTTCGAATTCTTGAGAGAGAGATCTTCACACTCCTATTTGCCTATTCATTGAGATTAGGAGGGCTGGTTAGAGTCGTATTATCGAGTTTTCCTTTTCATTTCTGCTAGGAAAGTTCAATAGGACATATCCATCTATCTTTTCATCAAACCATCATAATCATCATCTACCTTCATTCACACCAACTTTCACAAATCCGTAGGGTTTGCGTTACACACCATACTACATGGGTAAATTTTCAAATTAGTTTTCCTCTTAACCCGACCATATGATCTTAATTACATTTTCACCACCTTCTTCATATTTTCATCCTCTTTCCAATGAGCATTCATCCATAAAAAAATCCAGCAACTACAACTTTGGGCGCCACCTTCAAAAGGGAAGATCCATTGTTTCCTTTATTACATGTTTTGTTGCTTTTTTTAATTATTACCCTTGTTTTTTATTGTCTTTATTCTTTTTCTATATTATTACCTTTGTTTCTATTGTCTTAATATTATCTTTTTGTCTTTTTCAGTAACTAAAACTCCTTCCAAATCCTTAATATTGTCGCCACCTTTAAAGCAATCATTCAAAGCCTTTCGTTTCTTCATCGAGTCTAGAACCTTTCTAGGTTTGTTTCCGTGACAATAGCAACAATCATTCATCCATTGCCACTTCTTTATCAATTGGTATCAGATTTGGGATAATTCTTGGGAAGAATCAAAGAAATTAAACTTGTTCTTCAAGCATCAATCGTTGAAGTACCTCAACGGAGCTAGTTTGCAAAAAATTATAATTTTTAAGTTCTTTTTCAATTTTTTCAGTTTTGTTTCAGTTTCTTCTTGTTAGTTTGCTGATTTTCATTGAAATAAAAAAACAAAATGAGGCAAAAAAAGAGAAAAAGCCAAAAAATAAAAAGAATCTAGAAATTAGAAACGAATAAATTTTATGTATTCATAGAACCTTACTTATGTATTTAGTTTATCGAAGTTAAGTTTGTATTATTTTTTTATTTTAGACAATGTGTCACATAGCTTCGATTTATAAAATGTTTTTACAACTATAATATATGTTTATTTTGATACCATGCAATACATTTTGAAATAAAAATGAACAGTTTTTGAAATCAGGGGTTGTCTCGGTAACACAATGTGACATTTTAGGCCCAATCGGTTTAGGGTGTTACATTTAGTGGTATCAGTCAGTTGAGTCAGTCCTAAGACCCAATGGTCAGTTATAGTAAGGTGTTAGTGAATACCTGCCCTTGGGTACTGAAAGTACTTGTAAGTCTGGAATCTTGATGGTGCTTCCTTTCTTTATTGTGTTGTAGAAAATTTTCGATGGCTGATAGTTCTGAGCGTGGTCTCGAGTGTAGGTGTCAGTGAAATCATGCCCATAGGACCCAGTGGTCAGTTAGTAAGGTTTCAGTGAATACATGCCTCTAGGTACTGAAAGTACTCGTATAATTCTGGAATCTTGATGGTTCTTCCTTGCTTTATTTGTGTTGTAGAAAATTTCGATGGCTGATAGTTCCAAGCGTGGTCTCGAGGGTAGGATGGAGAGTTGTGCCTCTCATCCTGATAATGTTAGCGATGAGTTCCTACATATGGCAAAGTCATTTGTTTCTGGTAATGACCAATGAAGGCCGAGGCGATGAGTTAAACGACGGAATGCCATTCAAAATTGTTTAATATTGAAAGATTAGGGTTTACTTTGATTAGTTTTAAAATTTACAAAAACCTAAAATGTATTTAAATAAAAATATAAGTCAAATTTAATTTATTTAATTTCAAATTAATATAAATTTAAGAAATATTTAAGTCAAAAAAATAAAATAAAAAACCAATTTTTTTTAAATTTTTAAAACTAAGATTAGCTTAATAGCACTTGAATGCAAAAATTTTACGAGGGGAGGCACCACCCACATAGCTTTGTTACGATGTCAATCAGATATTTCTTCTAGACGTTGTATTAGGTTTTTTATTTAATTTATATATTTTAATTTGATTATTATATATATATAATAAATTTTAAAATTTTATTTTAGTTTAAATAATAATATTAAAAGTAACTATTTACTAATAATTTTTAAAATACCAAAATTTTATTAAATTATTTTTAATTATGATCAATTCGATAAAATATATAAGATTTGAGACTAAAACTATTATTATATCATAATATATCACTATTTTTATGAAGTCAACGTTCAAACTTAATGTTGAGATACTAAAATAAAATTAAAACGTTGTTATATATGAGTTAATAAATAATAATTTAGTGATCAAAACAAGAACACATGAACAAATGAGGTACCAAATAGATAATTTATTTCAAGTTCGAGTCCTTGTGCATGCAGAAACCTGTTGGGAGACTGATCCACCAAAATCAGGTGTGTGATGCGGGTCTGTCTGAATTAATCAAGTCGAAACCTTGAAACCGAGAGGACAACAAAAAGAAGAAAAAAAAACAAAGTTTATAACAATCAAAGTAGAAACGTACCAAGATTAACTACGTAAAAACATGGAATAAAGAAAAGATGATTAGATTAGATTATGTTTATCCAACTAATCATTGGTTTTATTATAATTATTACCAAATATCATTTGCGATATCTTTTATATACAAGTCTTGCTAAGGTTAGGTGCTCTGGCTTCACGCAGTGTCCAAAAGTTAGATAAGAGTTGGTAATAATATGCAGTAATTCAATTATTGGTATTAGTTTGAATTGGGAATTTTCAAACTTGGTAATCATTTACATTCCACCATTATAAATATTGATTAAGTAAAACCTTAAATTACCTCTAATCTTTTTGTCTTAACGTATCACTTTGTTAAATTAAGCACCAACTCCATCTCATCAATAGAACGTCTGATAAAATAGGAGACGCCTCACTTAAGTTCATTCCATCAAAATTAAAATTAAAAAAATGAATAAAATAAAATTTATTTTAATTCACATATACAAGATGATTAAAAATAAATCCTTTCAAATAATTTAATGAATATTTTCAAATCTGATCATCATATTTATGACACGTATTTGAAAGAGATGTATTTTTAAATTAACTTTTTTTTTTTAAAGATTTAATTGAATCTCTCCTTACTTTTCGGTGATTTTTCCGATATATCACCGTCCACCGCTTTTTTTTCGATCAGGCATCGTTCACACTATATTTCCCGATCTAACACCCTTTGCAGAAAGGTGCGCCTCCTGCAAGCGCACTTAACACTGATTTGGTGCCAAGTGGGGTAAGGCGCGCCCCTTGAGGCGCGCCTAATGCTGACATGGGATACACGTGTGTATAGCACGGCCCCTGGGGCGCGCCATAGGCCACGTAGGGTATAACGCGAGGCAGGGGCCGCGCCTTACCTGTGAATCTGCCACGCGTCAGTAAGGCTCCCCCCTATGGCGCACCTTAGGCCATGTAGTTGTTTATCAATTAATAATTATTGTACTTTAATTTGCATTTACTTCAAGTTAATGTTATTCGATAACCGCTGATGAAGATTAAAAAAACGATACAATTATACGAGATTGGACGTTGGCGTTATATTAACGAATAACTGATATTAACGATACAATAAGTATTAAATGGTAAATGATAACCAAATTACAATAACTAATATTAAATGGTAAAAAACAAAATTAAGCAAAACAAATTAACAAAATGTCCAACAAATTGAACAAAATAAATTAAAATAAATCCAACCATATTAATGAATTAAAGTAAGTATTAAATGATAAATAATAAAAAAATTACAATAAAAAAGTCCAATAAACAACAACAAAAAAAGTACTAAATACAAATATAATAAAAAAACAAAATCTATCGATGCATGCGACGCGAATGTGTTCCGCAGGGCGGTGGTTGTCGGTTTCGAGGAGGATTTCTTCGTATCACTGGTTGTGACTCCTCGCTGTCATCATCATCATCTTCGTCGTCTTGAGAAGCTAAATTTTGTTGATAAGGAGCTGATGACGATGAAGCACCTCCATAGAATAAGGACCTTAGAGGTGTATGACTGACTATCCCACCGGCCTGCAAAAACTGGGAAAACTCATAAAACTCAGACATCGCTGAGTGTGAAAACTGTACAGGAGGTGTCTGCGTTGCGGCCATGGATGATGAGGATGAACCCGCCAAATATCTAGCATATGAACCCCAAGTCGGATATGCAAACATAGACCCATAATAGCCTCCAAGAGGGGTCATAAAACTCTGTGAAGGTGGCAGCGGCGGCGGGGTCATAAAACCAGGTGAAGGTGGCGGCGGCGACATCTAGTAATGGAAAGGCGGTGACGGCTTCATATGTGGCTGCGGTATGTAAGTCGCTGTAGACGGTGGCTACTGTGAAGGTCCTGCTGGTGCAGCTGAGGATGAACTGGAAGCACCTGCTCTCCGTCCACGAGTCGGGGGATGATGGTGCTGTGTCGGTGAACGTCTCTGTCGACATCGTGGAAAGGTCCGCCCTCGTGCATCATCGGGAAGCAGAAACGGTTTCCCATTTCTGTTGAACCACTCATAACAATCATCACCAACCGTCAAGTCATCAACATAAATGGGCTCTCTACGTGGAAGGAGCCGATGTCGATCCTCCCATAACACGACCAACTCATGATGCCTCACCAGCCAATCTGTATGTCGCCTCTATATATGCTATGCAACTCGTCTATATTGCGAGGAGCTTCCGGAATTGGTTGAAAACAACCAAATTGTCGGAGCACACGATCAGTGGAGTGCTACTCGATGGTCGCATAATAGATCAAATGGATCATCGCCATCCAAACATCTGATGGGCCCCTCAACTCAGGTGGGATCACCGTCTTCACATCATCATTATAATATGACACCCATTCAAACTAAACCAAATATATATAATTTTTATCAAAATAATAATCTAATTATATAACTATAATCTAAAATTGATTTTTAAACATTAAAGTTCATACCTGTGTGTCAGCCATCTGATCGATTAGCACCATAATTTTTTCTAAATCATCAGGTAGCTCCTGATGATTTTTCCTGTCAGTAGACCACTTATTCAAGGAAAAATATTATTATACACTGTATAAAATTATTAATATACAAAATCAATTTTATAATTACCTCAAGAGTAGCGGAAATAAGAATGAATTCTTCACAACGGGACATAAAAAGGGCAATCGATACCATGCACAAGACTGCAGGAGACATCTGCCGATAACATTACGCCTATAGTCATTGGCTCGACATATCTCCCTATACAGGAATTACGCTTGTAGTCAGTGGCTCGATACATCTCCCTGTACATGAATTACGCCTGTAGTCAGTGGCTCGACACATCTCCCTGTACAGGAAAGCCAAAACTGTCGAGCCCCAACTGAGTGATCCGGCCAGACGAAAGTCGATAAGATGTCGCAACCTCATACAGTGAACTTGGTTGCGCGATTTATCCGGCATCAACAAC
The DNA here is from genome assembly GCF_006381635.1 of Hibiscus syriacus. Taxonomy (NCBI): domain Eukaryota; kingdom Viridiplantae; phylum Streptophyta; class Magnoliopsida; order Malvales; family Malvaceae; genus Hibiscus; species Hibiscus syriacus. The sequence continues at coordinate 3,210,075 of NW_024062808.1, read as the reverse complement.
CCTCCTATCAGCTGCAGTATGCATGCCCGTGCATATATTTTAACTTCCTCATCTGACGCGTCCTCGTTCAACTCTCGAAAATTGTCATCTAACCAATTTAACGGTATCCGACCACCGTTAAAACTTTCCGAGACACGTCATAGATTATCTCGACATAAAGCAGTCCAGGAACCCTACGCGATCCCCGATATCACATCTCCATCCACCGGAAGCCCCAGGTGCATAGAAACATCCTCAAGTGTAATCGTGCACTCTTCGCACGGAAGATGGAATGTGTGGGTCTTCGGCCTCTACCGCTCTACTAAGGCAGAAATAAGGTCTGGTTCTATCTTACAGTGACCCTAATATCTACCTATGTAACCGAATCCAACCTCTACTAAATACGATAAGACACGACTAGGTATCACTAACTTAAGGTTCCTAATAAAAGGATCTAATACACGGTCATTCTCCTAAAATTAAATAGTTACAAAAATTAATTCTTAATCTAATAATCATGCATTAAATAAATAAAAAAACTTATTACTAATAATTTTAATTAAATTAAAATGTTAAAATGTTACCGTATCAATAAAGTGTCGAGATATATGATTTTCATCCAAGCGAAGTAGACCATCTTTCATTTTATATCTGTAAAAAAATTAATTAAGTAAAATATTAAATAAATTAAATACTTAAATAAATTAAATAAAAAATATTAAAAATATAATAAAATATACCTTAGACAGAGATTATAAGAGTATTTGAGAGAAGTTTAGAGAAATTGAGAGAATTTGGTGTGATGAAAGTGATTGAGGATGGGGGTATTTATAGGGAGGGATTGGGGTGTGAAACGTCGGGGTAGGTGGGTAATTATACCTAAGGCACGTCGCAGGGGGCGCGCCTTACTGACACGTGGCAGATTCACAGGTAAGGCTCGACCCCTGCCCCGCGCTATACCCTACGTGGCCTAAGGCGCGGCCCCTGCCCCGCGCTATACCCTACGTGGCCTAAGGCGCGCCCCAGGGGTCGCTCTATACACACGTGTATCCCAGGCGCGCCTTTCTGCAAAGGGTGTTTGATCGGGAAATATAGTCTGAACGGTGTCTGATCGAGAAAAAAAGCGGTGGACGGTGATATATCGGGAAAATCGCCTTACTTTTCTATACATCTCGAAACTCAAAAATGAAATATAAAAATGGGTTAACTACATGGATGGTCACTTATGTTTACGTTTTGTCTACTTTTTGTCATTGATTTAAAAAACATAAGATATAGTTACTTTCAATTTTATTTAATTAAGATATAGTCACTTTCGTTTTTATTTAATTCAGACGTGGTCACCCCGACTTAACTACCATTAACAACATTTAAATATTTTGATATAATCACATATTTAGCCTATATTATTTACATATTCTCTCAATTTAGTCATACCTTTAATAATTTAAAATAATTATATATTTTTAAATGAAAATAAAAATAATTTTTTAAAATTAAGTTAATAGTAAAATATATTTAATAAATTAATATAAAAATATTTTTAAGTTAATATATATATATATATATATATTATAATCCGAGTCACGAGTATCTAGTTCATAATTTTTTTATTTTTTCTTTAAATTATATTTTCCCATCAATTTGGCCCTCAAAATTGTTCAGTTACATCATTTTATACCCTTCCCATAATTCAAAGGCTTAATACAAAAATAAGTGCCCAAATTTTATCTCAAAAAACATTTTAGTGTCTAAAGAAGTTTTCGCTAAAAATAGGTGACTAATATTTCTAACGTTATACTTTTAGATTCTCACAGTTAAAAATCACCTTTAAGTGGCACGTGTCACGTTCTAATAATTTTAAAAATTTATTTAAAATAAAAAATAATTTTTTTGTAAAAACAAATCACCCAGCAGCCCCCAAACCCTCTCCCACCCCATGCCTTCTCCCCTCCCCATTTCCCCTTCTATGTCGGCCTGTCGGTGAGCGATGACAATCACTATCACATAACCGACACTGACATCAACCCCGATTAAACTCCCATTGACATTTTGTAGTAACATGACACCGTTTGTTGTAGAGAAGTATTCAAAGTTTCGTCAGTTTTTAAACTACCGTTGTCTTTCTTCGTCGATTTCTACTGATTTCGACATCCAAAAGACTCATCGCTGGCACCATTTGAACCACCGCTCAATTCCAATCAAACTCAACCATTCGGCAACGACGATGATATCTGGGGATGGTTGGCGACTCGTTTTAGAGTTTTTTTTATATTGTTAAAAAGTTTGGGGTTTTTTTGGTAAATAAATAAAACTTTTTCTTTTTTTCTTTTTTTAATTAAAAATAATATTTTATTACTAAAAAATTACAAATAATATTTTATTACTAAAAAATTAATCGGTAGACACCTAAAAGTATAACCGAGAAAACGTTAGATGCCTATTTTTAGTGAAAAAATCTTTAGACACTAAAACGTTTTTCGAGAAAAGTTTAGACACTTATTTTTGTACTAAACCTAACTCAAAACCTTAAATTATAAATCATAAACCCTAAACCATAACCATATTATCTCTAAATCATAAATCTCAAACACTAACTTAGTGTTTATAATTTAGGTTTTTAAGTAAGGGAAATGATATAAAATGATATAATTAAACAACTTTGATGATTAAATTGATACGAAAATACTATAAGAATAAAAATAATAAATTGAGCCTATTATAGAGACAAAAGTGACCGTTAGTCCAAATGGCCAAAATGAGATTTTCTAGAAAAAATAGTGAGATTGCGTCTTTGATTTCTTGTTAACGCGTAGATCTTAAAGTTGTGTGGATTAAAAAATCGTCTCAGTTAGATACCCGAACACAAAATTATAGTCTTTCAAAATTCCACACTACATTATAATTAAAATAAAATAAAATCTTAATTTCATTGAACTCAACGTTTAACCTAAAAGGGGAAATTTTGAATTTTTTTATTTTAGTCACAATACTTTATTTTCTTACAGTTTGATCTCAAATTCCAAAAAAGAAAAAATCTAACAAAGTCGTCGACCATTGTCGATGAGTTTACCAATATCGTCTTCATCCGTTATCGAATTTATAGGTCACATTAGAAACTAACCCAAACCCTTAAATAAAATTTTAAACAGAACCATTTCGCTAATTTTTCTCAATGATAATATTTCTCCAATTTTGCTTGGTTTCTAATTTTAAATTAACCCAAATTAAAACAACTACTTATATAAAGTCACAACCTCCTAATAACGATTACACGTTAGTATCTAAACTTTATTTTTTAACACCATTAATAGCAATGTTTATGTGGCATAACATGTCAATTTTTTAATTATCGCATCATTTTTTTATTTAATTCGTCAGCATTTTTTAATTAATTAAAAAGATAGATATCATTCTTACTTCAAGTATGAATTGAACTTAAGGTCCCTTACATGAGAAAAAAATCACTTGTTCATTGAGCTAAGCTAGTCATTTGGTTAAATGTCACCACAATTTTTATTTAACTTGTATAATAATATGGGTGTGATCTTACCAGCACTAATGACTAGCTAAACTTAATGGTTGAGTGCCTTGCATTTCATGCTAAGAGCAAAAATAATTTCTTTTATTTTATCCCATAGTTGGTGACTAGTGCCACCATTGAATAAATTTAATTAAAAAAATTGACAGATAAATAGAAATGTGATGTGGAAACTAAAAAAAATTGACATTTCATTCCACATCAGCATTGTCATTAATGATTTTGATTTTTTTTTAAATTTAGGTAATAAAACGAAATAAAAATAATAGTGTAAGTACTAAACATATAATTTACCCTTTTAATATTTAGTTAAGACGAACAATTTAATTAATAGTTTATTCAATGTGTAATATAATGACGTGTTGCGGTGTACGGCGTACGCGGTAGACTCATCCACGATTATACACAATATTATCTATTTTGATTTATTTTTTAAAACATTTCTCCATTGATTGTATATTTCTACTTTCTTATTTTTCTATTATTTCCATTTTCCCTAAATAAACTCAAAATTAAATATACAGTAAAAAGAGGGAAAAAAATAAATTACTGCAACAGCGGGGTAAAAAGTAAAGGCAAAAAAGGGTGGTGGATGATTGAAAGGATAAAGAAAGAAGGTCAAAAAGTTTTGGGACCCCAATGAAACCAAGAAAACTGGCTCGCCTTTGAGGGCGGCCGAAGCCTACCGGCCATGCGTTGTCCTTTTGATTCTACCTGTGTTAATTATATATATCCATTTTTTTCTTTTTCTTTTTTATATAAATAGATATATAAATTAATATTTTTTTAATATTATAATAATAACAGTATGAAGTAAATTAATTAGAAAATTATATTTGTTGGTTTATTTTTCAAACATTAAAATTAGAATTAAAATTTTTAAAAAATATAAATTTATGAGGAGAGTATTTACGAGTTAAGAAAAATATTTTTCATATATGGCTTTCGATAAACACGAATAAAAAAAGTTATTATATTATGATAATAGGCTAGGCGTGTGATAAGACTGTGTTAGGATTTGGGATTATTCACTCACATGGGAAAGCCGATTTTATTTCAAACATTGATGTGATTTTCATATTACCAAAAATAAAATAAAAAAGAACTTTGATTGTTTTAGAAATATATTCATTCTTAAAAATAAAAAAAAATGTTTAGCGTAACCAAAATATGCTCTAATCCACTGATATGATTTTAATATTATTAAAATAACCAAATATATAAAAATACATAGTTAAAGAAAAAAAATGGAGCTTAAATCTTATAAACGATACTATTAAGAGATATAAGTATAATATCTTATACTTAATTCTGTGGGATTGTCTTATTCGACATGCTTAAGGTCAAAGATGCAAAGGAAGAAAATGGGAAGTCAAAAATTCTGTGGGATTGTCTTATTCGACACTTAATTCTCATTTTATGTCTTACACGATTACACTTTGAAGCATTTGTTCATTGGCTACTAATTATTTAGAGTAGTAGTACTATTTCCACAAATGGGAGCATCCATATACGTATGTGTCAAATACATTTCGTTATTGGTATTTCTTTTCTTACCTGAACGGACCCATTTTTTTTTAATTAATTACTGATATTCAATTTACTAATCGATTAATTTAAATCGAATTTTATTAAGGTTCATTGTAAGGATAATCTTTTTAATACAGTTTGTTCTATTCATAGACATCAGGATTCGAATCTATAACCTTATTTTAAAAAAAGTTAGTATCCTATCTCATTGGATCATCTGATTATTAGATAACTATATGATTTTGATATTATAAAGCAAAGGTTAAGAACAGAAGTAGGAGGATAAATTTTAAACGTAATCGAATAATAACCCATAACAACCTCAAAGACCTTCGGTTTCGAGAATAAGGAACTAGATTTGGGTCCTAAATTCCCTATCCAAGGCTAACTTGTGTGGTTGCAAATGTTGTTAATGACTATTGTTAGGGACTTATCCAGCAATTCGATCGAGAGTCGAGTAATGCTCGACTTGTGCTAGTTAAAAAGATTTATTGTTTGCCTCTACTCATTGCTTGTTAAGATTGATAAAAAAAATTCGACTTATGCTTGTTAAAAAAACTTATTACTTGACTTGTTCTTCGCTAAATTTCGTAGAAACTTTACTTTATTTTTTAATTATATATAAAATCTAGTAAATTTATGATTATTAATTAATAATTTAGTATCTTTATTGTTGTTTATTAGAAAATTAATAAATTAATGAATTAGCATCTTTCTTATTATCTATTAGCAAATTAATAATTAATAATTAGACTTTTCTTAATAAAATGATTTTTTGAGGCAACTACTAAGAATTATAGAAAAATTAATGAGTTGCTCTTAAGCTTATCCGTTCAAGTTGGACTTTACTCGAATCAACTCATTAAGTCTCGAGAAATCGAATCAATCTGATTCGAACATTGATAAAAATTTTAATCAAATTAAATTCGAACAACTCGCTCACGAGCCACTCAACCCATTAAGCACCCCTGATTACCATCATTTGTCCTCATTGATGAAAAATCAAACACACATCACACATTAGTTTTTGTGGACCCTTTCATGCGAAAGTGTTAGTTTTGAGTTATCAATTTCATGTGTACAATAGGAAGAGTTTATATCATGGGTGTTACCCACACTCCATGTTTTTTCAATTTAATGACTACATTATTTTTGTGTGGTCCATAAATGGGTGTTTGTCCTATAGGCTTAAAAATTTGGACCACTCTTCCAAGGATTAAGTCCAATGAGAGTCCCCCATTAATTCTTTTGGCCATTTTCTTGATTTTGATGGTTCTTTATCATTTCTTATTTAACACTAATATTTTTTGATATTGATTGATGATGAAATAATTTATATAATGTCGCCCTTAGGACAATTATCTTTTATGTACCATTGAAACATATTCATAAATCAACTTCTTCAATCATATAAGCTCAAAAGAAATTACCATACATTTTGTGATTGAAAGTTAAATAGTTAGGTATTTTGGTTATATTAATAAAATTAATATGAGTTTAATTTTGATTTTAGTTTTTTTTATTGTATTTAATTTGAGATTAAATTTATTTCATATGAAATTATATCTATTTTATAATATTATTTTAGAAGTTCAAATTGTAACCTGAAATTGTTTTTGTTAAGGTGACGAAAATTATTATTTTATTGTTATTGATTGCACAAACAAATCAGGTGAAAACTCAGACAATCTTAATTTTCTTATAAAAGAAAATCCATATCACTATTTTAATTATTAGTTTGGATTTATTAATTATATTGTAAAAATAATGATCAAATAATGTTAAATTAAAACAAGATGATTAAAACCAATAAGGATTGATTTAAGTGATAAATAACTTGATATCGTTTAAGCAAGATCTTGAGTTTGAGTCTTTGTGTATGCAGAAAGTCAGGTGTGTGACATGAGCCGGTCTGAATTAATCAAGTCGAAACCTTGGAACCATGAGAGCAAAAAAAAAAAAAAAGATGATTAAAGGTATTTAAACCATAATTAGACCTAATAAAATTCTTTAATACATAACCTTTTATATAATGTGCAATCTAATACATTAACTTTGATTTGGTATAAAACTTTGCATTTAATTTAATTTTACGTAAGTCTTTTTGACTCTATTGTGCACATTTAAAATAATTAAGTAATATAAAAAAATAATTAAGTATATTTATTTTTGGTATATAGAGAAATTAGCTTCTAAATTTGTACAAACGATCATCTTATTCTCTATTGTTTTAGCATTTTATTCTTAACGTTTTAATTTTTTGTTAAAAATAGTCTACGTTGAATGTAAATCGTTAGTTGACAACACATGTTGTTGACATGATATTTTTAAATGTATTAAATTGATGATGTGACATGTATTACTACATTATTTTGAGTGACATGATATTTATCACATCATCACTTTAAATGACATGACATATGCCACATCATGAAGTAAGATATAATAAATTGTTTTTATAATACATGAAGTAAAAATGAGACTACCATGATAACGGTTTGAATGATATATGAAAATTATATGAATGGTTTGGGTTTAATCAAGTGGGCCTTTAAGGGTTAACACATTGAAAAAAATTTAATTGTTAAAAAAAAGGGGTTAACAAATTATTTTTATTGGAACTCGTCACCTTAAATAAAAAAATATTTTTATTAGACGTAACGAGTTTCATGAACACTGTAAAAAATACTATAAATCTTAAAATAAAAAATCGGATGCCCTAATGGGTTAAATAAAAAACCCGAATACCCTAATTGGCAAAAAAACTTAAAAAAAGCCTAATAAAACCTGAAGAGGCCCAAGCATCTTTAAGCCCGCAAAATTTAAGCAAAACCCTACCTCTCGAACCTATTCCTCTCGCAGCTTCTATTTAAAGTTCCCTTTATACATTGTAGCTGATGAACAGCCGCGTCTTCGTTTTTCTTGTCGTTTTTGTTCTGAATATGAGTCGAGTCTTGCGAGTTTGAAATCTGCCATCGTCGTTTTTGTTCTGAATCTGAGTCGAGTCTTGCGAATTTGAAATCTGCCATCGTCGTTTTTTTTATTATTATTTTTTTCAAATATACGAACAATTTGGAGGAATTTATTGTTATTTTGGTTTGTTTATTGAGATTTAAGAAGTAAAGAAAGAAGCCGATGAGGAGAAGAAACGAGGCAAGAGCTGCAACAACAAATACAGCGCATCGTGTAGATCCTTCTGCACGGGTTGTTGTTTGCTTTGATGAATGTGCCAAAATGCTAATCTGAGGCTTTTTCTTCATTCATTTTTCATCTTTAACTTTTCTCCTCCCTAATCAGTTTTTAATCACTTTTTTTCACTTTTAATTTGATTTTCTTCTTCGAAGTAAATTTATCATTTAAAAAAAAAATCAGATCTACAAATAAAAAGATGTAATCAATTTAATAATACTCTTTTAATATTAAATTTCAAAATTTAAGGCACACATGTTATAATCGATTATTGACAAAAAATATTATAAAATTTAAAATTTTATATTGTATCGATTTTATTTATTTTCGATTAATTTGATAAATTTATATCGTCGAGGTATTTGGCGAAATGATAGTTTTCTGAAAGTTTTATTTATTATGGCTTAAATTACAAAAGCTACCCAATTTATGTTATTTTTTTCAATTCAGTTTCTAACGTTGTTACTTAATGTTTTATTCTGTTATTTATTTAGTTGTTTTGAACGTCAATGACATCAACTTTTTCGTTAAGAGACATTTTGTAATTTTAGAAATTTTATTTAAAATTTAAAAATTAAAATTGTATACATATTATTAAAAAGAAAACAAATTTTGAAATAAACTCAAAATTTTGTAAGCCTTTATTTCAATCCCTAAATTCACATGGGTGCCTTTTATTGTTGACGAAGTTTCACTCGACCTCTCTACCCTTTACGACCAAAACTCTCATGAAATCGTGACTGATCGACGATTGATCATTGACGAATTAATGTTTTATACATGTAAACCCTAGAATGAAAATCGTGATCCCACGCGATTCTGACGGTCAATTGACTGTTAATCAATCACAATTTCATGGGGGTTTCGGTCGTAAAGGGGAGGGAAGGTCGGGTGGAGCTTCATCGATGGAAAAAAATTGATGGTTGACTTGGGTTTAGGGGTTGAAATGAATGTCTTCAAAGTTTTGGGTTTATTTCAAAATTTGTGTTTTTAAAAAATATATATATAATTTTAATTTTAATTTTTTTTTGAAATTATTAGGTTGTGACACGTGTCACTTAACAACCAAACTTAATAGTTCGTCACTGTTTTTGACCCATTTTGAGTAAAAGAATGAAACATTAGCTATTAAATTAGAATAAAATAAACGTTAGTCATTAAATTAAAAAAAGAGACATATTGAACACATTTTTGTATATTTAAGCCATTTATTATCGATAGATTAAACTTTAAATACAAAATTTAAGTCTTAAGGATGTATAAGGTCTATTTTTTTTTTAAAAAAATTAATTTTAATCTGATTAAATTTTTATATTAACTAATTAAATCAATTAAATTAAAAATTAAAATTTATATTAATTGAAAATTTCGATTAATTTTTATCCTTAGTTTATATTAATTAAGTTTCATGTTATCTAATATGTGACGCTTAATGTTATCTGGTGACACATTATTTTTAACGTTTATCATGTAATTATCTTAAATGATTTTTAAAAAGTTAAATTTTAATTTAGATATTATTTTAAAATTTTAAAAAATACGTTAGTTATATATTTTGAAAAATATATTTACTTAAAATTAAAGTTTTATAAAACATTATTAAAATGATAAAAAGATATTTTAAAACCTTCTAAATGTTACATAATTATTTGACAAATTATAATATAGAATCATTTTTATAGTATTAACAAATTATTAAAATTTGAAAACTTACATCACTACCAGGAATAATATCTCTCAACCAATTAGCTTTCGTCAAAAAGAAGTATTGTTGACAACACCCTCCTTACTCAAGAATTGGTGAGAGGATATGGAAGGAAAACTTTCTCTCCAAGATATGCCTTGAAAATAGATCTACAAAAGGCTTTTGACTCTCTTAACTGGGGTTTCATTTCTTCCATCCTTAAGGCTTTACAGCTCCCTAATTCTCTCATTGGTTGGATTGAAACCTGCTATACTGAAACACGATACTCCATTTCTTTCAATGGAAGTTTGATTGGTTTCTTCAAAGGTGCAAGGGGAATAAGACAGGGTGACCCCCTTTCTCCGATCTTATTTGTTCTTGCAATGAATGTGCTTTCTAGAATCCTCAACATGGCTGTTGCTAAAGGTTTGTTTGGATACCATCCCAAATGTAAGAAGATCGGCCTCACTTACCTTTCTTTTGCAGATGATCTACTAATATTCTATAAAGGAAACATCGATTCTGTTACGGGAGTCATTAGCGTCCTGGACCAATTATATGAAATGTCTGGTCTAAAACTTAATGCTGCCAAATGTGAATTGTATTCTACTGGAATCTCAATCTGAAATCTCGACCATATCCTACAATCAACAGGATTCAAACATGGTTGCTTGCCAGTCAGATACCTAGGGGTTCCTTCAGTCACAAGGAAACTCACTGAAAAGGAATGCGTAGTTTTTATCGAAAAGATCAAACTTAAGCTCCATCACTGGTCGGCAAAACACTTGAGTTATGCAGGCAGATTAGAACTAATCAGAGCTGTACTTTTCAGTATAACAAACTACTGGTGCAGACAATTAATTCTGCCGCAGACTATTATTTACAGGATTGAACAACTTTTCTCTAGATTTTTCTAGAAAGCTACTGATAATGCATCCATTGGAGCAAGAGTCAGCTGGCAAAAAAATTGTCAAGCCAAATCTGAAGGAGGACTCGGATTAAAAGATATCAAAACATGGAATAAAGCATGCATGATTCAACTTATCAGGAACATCCTTGTTGGAGAAGGATCTTTGTGGGTAGCTTGGATTAAAAGCTACGTAATCAAGGACAAAGACTTTATGTCCATGGAAGATATTGCAAATTCGAGCTGGTGTTTCAGGCGCCTATTGAAACTCAGGCCAAATACCATCCCTATTTTATCTACAGGTTCACAAAAGACAAATGACTTATGGAAAGAACTTTGGGTAAAAAGAGCTAAAGTCTTATGGCACAAATTGATATGGTTTCCACTACACATTCCAAAACATAGCACGATTACATGGATGACACTTCTTGACAGACTCCCAACTAAAGATAGGCTTTTAAGAATGGGAATCATCACAGACAACTCATGCATATTATGCAATGAGGCTACGGAGATTAGGGACCACCTGTTTAACGAATGCCCTCATGCCCTCATACTGTATCCTTGTGGAATGATATCCTGAACCTCTCCGGCTTATGCACCCCTCCTTTACGATGGGAGAGCATGTTAGACTGGGCCTGTAGTACTTGGAAGGGTAAGTCTCTCCTCACTACTATCCTGAAACTTGCTTGGTGCGCTTTAATCTATTCACTGTGTGAGGAAAGAAGCCGAAGACTATTCCAAGGAAACAGAAGAAGTGTGAAAGAAATGTTGAACTCTATTCAGGAGATTGTACGTATCCAATTGAGAGGAAGGAACATAAATAGATTAGATAATATTAATATTTACCTTTGTAATCGTTGGGGTGTTGACCACCCAATAATGTTGTAAGTAGGCAGTCCTTATCCCAATGTTGGGATAATTTTTTGTTTCCTGTATCCCACTGTTGTGATTTTTCTGCAGAAGAATTATGCATATATGATAATAAAATTAAATTTATCAAAAAATAAAATAAAATCTGAAAACATATTTTATAATTTTTAATATTAAAAATTATTATTAAATATTACAAAAATATCCAAAATTTTGTATGGAGTAAGAGTTGTCTTGGCTTGATAATTGATATGTTATAAATATTTTTATTAATGGATTCGTGAGTTTACAATTTCGGTCGTGATTTTAATTTTAGGTTTAATGGTGCTTAAAAATATTTTTAAAATATAAATTATTTAAACTATAAAGAATTATTAAAAATATTAGAAAGTTATTTTTGTTAGATGAATTGTTATATTATAGTGTTTTTTTCTTCAAAAAATGTTTATTATAGAGTCATGAATTCTTCCGAGGAAGAACTATTACCGCGTAAAGTAATTCTATTGGTAACGAATTGTTAATCATAATATCATAGATCTCTCATTTCAAAAATCTCTATCAGATATTTTCAGATCATTTGGAATTCTAAATATCAGTTTAGTTGATATCAATTAGAAAAATAAAATTAAAGATTAAAATGATTTTTTTTCGTGATTAACCCAATGCAAAGATTAATCGAGTCAAGTTAATTTTTTTTAATTATTTAAGTTGACGAGCATTATTTTATGATTTAAATTTAATTTAATCTAATTTTATTTTCAGGTCGATTCGTATTTAAGAAATTTGAATAGAGTTCTCTGAATTTCTATAAAAATTTAATTATAATTATTTATAGTATTATAATACTGATTGGTTTCAATTTTTTGACTTTCTCTAACCATATAAGTATGTATTTATATCTATATATAGGAATATGATATGCTTACACTATGTAAAACTAAAAAGTTTTATACTAATCTATAGCCATTAGATTTAAATAAATAACTGACTTAGGTTTAATTAAAATTTATATCCCATAAATAAATTTCTTTTAACTCAAAGTAAATTAATATATCTTTTTATCCCAATCCCAAATCTTGGACTCTAAAATCTTAAACCCTAAAATATTTACACTAAATTTTAAACCCTAATCCTAAATTTTAAACCCACAATCATAAACACTAAAATTTAAACCCCAAACACTAAATCCTAAAGCTTAGAACTTAAATCCTAAACCCTAATCCCTAATCCTAAAAAAGAAAAAAATATTGCTTTAGTATGAGTAAAAGAAATATTTATTTATGTATGGGTTATAAATTTTAATTAAGTCTAAGTCATATATTTATTTAAATTTAATGACTATAAATTTGTGTAAAACAGATTAATTTTACATAGTGTAAATGAATCCTAACTTATATATATATATATATATATAATATTCTTTTCGTATTATAATATTATTTAATATATCAAATACAAACTAAAATTACAAAATATATTTATAAACAATTGCAGTCAAAAGACCATATTGAGTAAAACACAAAGTTAAGAGATTAAATTAAAAAAGGAGTACATCTCTAGTAAAAATATATGAATTGAAGTTACATAAGTATTTTATTATTGTAGAAGCATATGGTTCAAATTTGGTCAAAAACCTCTGTATGTATGTGAACTCTATATCCTTATGTTTCAAGTATGCATAAGACATTTTTCTGTTTGAAGCCTCCTTTAGTCGATTACGAATTAGCCAGACTTTTTCCTCGGTCTCTCTGATTAGGTCGGAACCCACTATCTTACCGTCACTGAGCTCTCTCCAACATGGCAGAGTCTTACACTTGCACCCATACAAGGCCTCATACGGGGCCATCTGAATGCTCGATTGAAAATTGTTGTTGTAGGAAAACTCCACCAAAGGCAAATGATCATCCCAACTACCCTCAAGATCTATAATGGTTCATCTAAGCATGTCCTCTAGGATCTGAATGAAACGTTGTGACTGACCATTTATCTGAGGATGAAAAGTTATGCTGAAGTGTAGTTTGGTGCCTAAGGATTCATGAAGGGCTTACCAGAAGCAGAAAGTGAATCAAGGATCTCTGTCTAATATGATGGAAGTCGGTACCCCATGAAAAATCACAATCTCACATATGTACAGTTGAGTCCATATGTACTGGAAAATAATGAGCTAAGCGGTATACGATGAACCAAACTGCTTCATGTCTCAGTTTGGTCATTGGTAACCCAGTCATAAAGTTCATAGTTACCCTGTGTAACATCCTCAATATCGGGTTAGTGACCAAATTGTAAAATTTTAGAATTTGGTGATAAAAGTAGAATAGTTGAATAGTTCAATGATTTATTTGGAAATATTTCCTGAAAGTTGTTAGTAATTATCAAAGGAATTAAAGGGAAAAATGGTATTTTTATCTAAAAGATAATTATCTTATCTTTTTATTAAGAGATAAGCATGTGGGGAGATTTATCTGGAAAACTCTTCTCCCTTCTTCTTCCTCCTCCCCATGAAAGCTCAAGGCAAAGGTAAGATTTCTTTGTTGTTGATTATTAGCTGAAATTTAAGTTGGGTTTTGGTCATTAAATGATACTTAAGCTTAAGGAAAGCTTAAGTTGTCTTAAAAGCAAAAGATGAAGAAGTTATGAAAGATTAAAGAGAATGGGGTTTTAAGTGAATTTCTGGAAAATAGTTGATAAGTTGAATTTGAAACTAAATTTGACTTGTCATCAACCTAATTAAGGAATATGGAGTGATAGAATTGGATTTAAAACATGTTGAAAATTGGGTATGATTCTTGAAGTTCATAAAGAGGGGAATATTTTGAGGTTTAAGATGAGATAAATGGATATAAATTGGTTTAAGTATATATATATGTGAGTTAGGAATATGAAAGGAAATGAAACATAAAGTATTAAAGCTGGAAATAGTGAATTTTCGTGTTTGAATAGTGATTTATGGGCAAAATTTATAGATTTCAAAAGGGGTATCGATACCCTAGGCAAGGTACCGATACACTCTTAAACGAAAATAACATTGTAATAGGGGTATCGTACCCTAGGCAGGGCATTGATACCTCAGTAGGGGTGTACCAATACCCTATAGAGGGTACCGATACCTACGTTAAATAAGAAATGAAAGTAATATTCCCTTTAGTTTGAGAAAGAAAAGATTAGAGTATATCAATTGGAATATTGATATGGATCTATTTATTGTTATGTAGATATAGAAAGTAAGCTTGTTTCGGAACAATCAAAGAATTAGGATCGAATCAAAGCAAGGCCAATGTGAGTGCAAATTTAAGTTGTACTTATATTATCGAATAAACATTGGCTTGCGATGAGCCAGTGATGGAGTTACTATGGTAAGAAGTGACTCCTAAAATGTTATTTGATTTACAATGCATGCATAAGTTATATGTGTTTACATGATTCAAGAAATGATACATGATTTATATGTATGAATGAGTATATGTGTTAACATGTTATTATGTATGTTATATGATTTGTATAAGTATATGTTAGTGTGATAAGTCATGTGAAACAATACAAATGATCTATATGATGGTATAAGAATATGAATATATAAGATAAGTTATATGGTAAAAGTTATGTACTTAAATGAAACTACGATATGTGGTAGATGGTAAATATCTAAGAAGACATATGAGAAAAAATATAGGAGCTATGTGGAACTGAACTAAGTAAATGGATTATATTAATATATAAAAGAAATAATATAAGTGATAGGTGTTTATAAGTATGACATATGTTACATGATTTAGGTGAATATAAGAGAATAAAGCATAAGCTATATAAAATGATATGAGTTAGTATATACCTATATGATATATGTTATTAAATATGATATATTTGATTATGAGAAGAAGATTATAAATCATGTCAATGTAAGTTTATAAAATAATATATATGTTTATGAGAAGTCATAAGAATAAAATATGAATAAAATGATATGAGTTATATGGGAAATATATGTGAACGAGATATGATATACATATTTATGTGAAACAATGCAAAGTGATATGAGCTATATGATACATGAATATGAAATCATATGAAAAGTACATGAATTACATGAAAGTAAACTACGTGATGATATGCACATGTGATATGTGACAGAAGTGAAGAAATATGTGATCATAAGAGCAATGATAAGAGTATATGAATATATGAAGCATAAGAAAAATTGCCCATGTTATATGATACGAGAGCTATAGGTATAGTTGGCATGCCAAGAGTCGAGGGTCTACGCGGTCCTTCGGGATATATACAGTATACAGAGGTCTTTCGGCACAAATAGATAGGTCCTTTGGGAAAATTTTCATATGCCACTCAGTGGGACTTATATGAGCTGTGGTGACAGCATAGGCGTACAACCTCAATGTACTCGAATACCTTAAGTTCTCAGTAATGTACATGGGCCTATAAAAGATATCAAAAGTGGTTGTATTATTATATGAAGTTATGTGTGTTTCTTTGTGAAATGATATATGAGTTACATGATATACCGAAGTGATAGGTACAAGATCATATGATAAATGGGTTAATGATAATGGTAGAGATCATGATAATGAGGTTGATGTTGATAATGATGGTATATATATATGCATGTATACATTTTGTTATGTGAAATGTTCTATGGTTTTATTATATGTTTTATGTGCCTCACTAAGTCAACGACTTAACGTGTGATTGTTTCACTCGTAGGTTCCGAGAATAGGAATAATGATAAAAGTTAAGCAAGACATGTTAGTTTTTCCTTTCCAAAGATCAGATCATAAAAGAATTGAATAGTATGTATTTTGTAATACTGATATTGGTTGGCATTTAAATAAAGATTTGAATACGACATGCTCTGATTGAGTTTTGGAATGTTTTAAACTTATTTATGTAAATGGTAAATGTATAGTGAAGAAAGATTAAATTTTATGAGTTTTTATACAAGTGGACAAAATTACTGTAGCAAGGGTATCGATACCCCTACAACATTCTTGAAAATTTTTAGAATCGATGTTGTTCACGGTACTGTTCATACCATATAGTACTATTCATAAAAACGTTTCTTTCCTTAAATTTGTTATAACGAATATAATTCCATGATATATTATCGTATTTTCTTAATATAAGTTTAAACATTTTGTATTTTGTAAGAATATTGTTTTAAAAAGTCAATGTGACATTTCAGACTCGTATCCGGGTCGGGTACTGGTTGGGGGTGTTACACCTTGTCCCATTTCCACTGAGGTATCTGAATAGGTTGGAGTAACCCTAAGGGAACCTGGTGTTTCGCTTTAACCTGCTGATACACTAGAATATAGCAATAAACTCTGAACTTCCCTTTTCATGCCCATCTGTAACGCCCTGATTTATGGGTTGATGGTTTTGGGTAAACTATAGTGTGTATTAAATATGCCAAGGAAGCCTTATGAGTGTTGGTCTAAAACATGGCTTGCTTGGTTTGGGCTTGAGCCCATTATGGCTTAAAAAATGGTGTCTTTGAAGTGAGTATGAAAGGAAGAGGACTAGAAGTGCAATTTACCCCTAAATTTTTTCAAAGGCTAAAATCATTTTATTACAATGAGGTCATAAGTGCAAAGGACTCTCATTTTTTTTCCATCTTTGTCTTCTTCCTTACCACATTCAAACTCCATTCTTCCTCTTATCTTTTGTAGATTAAGCAAATATGATAACTTTGTAAACCTTTCCTCTCCAAATCGAAAATTTAATGTAAGAAATAGAATCCCCATCCTTCAAGCTTTCATCCAGGTATTGTTTTGTAAGATTTGGTAATGGGAAACCATAAGTGAGAGTTTAAGATGAGTTTTAGGTTTTAGGGTTATTTAGTACTCTAATATATTTTTAGAGGTTATGAAACATGATTCTAACCTTCTTAAGTCTGTAAATGAGTGTGTAATTCATCTCTTACTTTCTTATTAGTGCAAGAAATGAGAGAGAGCTCCAAGGGAAGAGGAAAGGAGAAACTTGCTCTTGGATAGCTTCAAGGTGATTTTCCCAACTTCTATTTGAAAAATAATACACTTTTAACCATTCCATACCGTTTTTAGATCAACATGCGTAGCTTTGTTGCTCATATGTGTGTATGAGCCATTTGTGTACACTTGGGGGGTTCAAGTATGAAAAATGGAGATTTAGTGTTATTCATGTATAAAATATTAACCTTTCATGATCCTTTAACTATATATAAGCTTTAAACACCATTAGGGGGCCTTGGGGTAATTTTAAGAGTGATTTGGAAGAGATTACACGAGAGAAAATAGAGTTTTTGTGTTAAGGGTATCGGTACAAGAACAATACCGAATTGCCTGCTGTGAGGGGGATAAAATTCAAAAAGTTTGAAAGGAGAGTAACGATACCCCATCAAGGAGAATCGATACTGTTCGTATGGTATCAATACTCGAGAGCTGGTATCGATACTTGGGAATCTAAATTAGATTATAGTATACAATTTTGGTATCGGTACCCAAGGGAGTATTGATACCAAGGGTGGAGTATCGACCCTAGTAGAGTATTAATATCGGAGTATTTTTCAAAATATCAAAGGCAATTATGATATTAGTAGCCACGGGAGTATCGATACCGAAGAGGGTGAGTATCGATACTCCTAGACGAATATCGATACTGAGACTATTTTTCAAACATCGAAGGCAAATTTGGTATCAATACCAGAGGAAGGGGAGCACCGATACCCATGGAGTAGTATAGGTACCATCATGAATTATTGGGTATTGAGGTTAGTTCGAGGTAGAGAAACGAAGTTGAGATTTTATTTAAAGGGGCCACTCATCCATAAAAATACAAGTGAAAACCTTAATAATTGTGTGATAACATAAGTTTTAAATGAGGTAAGATTCCGTAAGACTTATGTCTTTGTTTGAAACTCGGGGAAACATTGAGGACACCATATTTACTTGAATAATGTTAGTGTGATAGTATAAGGATGATTTGGATAAATCCAATCAAGTGCTTGTGCATTTTAAATGCTAGTTAGATGCTGCGTCGATGCAATGTGACCCGATAAATCTCGAGTACTCTAGAGGAATAAACTAGCTGAGTGAGTTTTGATGCTATGTGTCATGGAATCAGCTTGAAATATAGGGAGACACTGATGCTTTTTAACCCAGGTCTCGCCTAAGGTTCTTAAGTAAGTAAATAGGGGTGTGAGTTTTGTGATGTCAAGTAACCCCAAGCTACACCATGATGCTTACTTCATTGGTTGTATTTGTGTATGTAATTGTTCATAACCATAATTTTAGCATGCTTATATGTTGAATGGATGTAGTATAGTAGGGTTATTTGTGTGACATTGAGCTTGTAAGCTCAACATATGGAATGTGTTTCCGTGCGCAGGTTATTATGTGCTAGTTGAAGAGTTCGACACCAGGCTTGGATTTCTAGACTTGTCCTTCTTGCAGAGTATGACTCAAGTATTTTAGTGGGTATATAATATCATATACCTTTGTTATATATTTGATTCGTAAACTCTTTCATATTTTGTTTATGTATTTTGGAGACTGATATTGGGAGCTCCACCATATTTTAAATACTTATATTTTGTAAACGTATTATACTTCGATTTCTATGTCATGTGTGAATGTTAAATCAATTTAATGATTTTCAAAAAAATGGTTAGCCACTTAGGTGGTTCCGTGTGACATTCTAATCCACTGGGTTTCACATCGAATTGGATCAGGGTATTACACGAGCCACCAAAACAACTGACAAAGTTCTTGATATATCTTATTATTGTCTAAGTGTACTGAGAGTGGAATACAATATGCCTCATTGGAGAATATTACTACGCAACTGAGTATTTTTGGGTACACACGCTCGACCTCTAAAATACAACACATCTCTATCACGTAACATGAAACCTGGAGCCTTGTCCTAACGAACCTACTTAACCTGAATCCTGAACCGATCATCTGAACTATGTAATATCTTAGTCTCACCTACTAATTTTGGTTCGACTCACAATTCAGATAACAATTTGCCTTCACTGGTTAAACTTAAACGTGCTATGAGGGCTCGCAACTTTTTCATTAACTTTTTGCTTGAGGCGTCTGCTACTACATTAGCCTTTTTTGGGTGGTAGTCAATCACACAATCATAGTCCTTAAGCAACTTGACCCATGTACACTGTCTCAAGTTTAACTCCTTCTGCGTGAGTATATACTTGAAGCTCTTATGATCGGTGAAGATGTAACACTTCTCGTAAAAAATATATTGCTGCCAAATCTTCAAGGCAAACATCACAACTGCTAGCTCTAAGTCATGGGTGGGGTAATTGTTCTCGTGAGGTTCAAACTGAAAAGATGTGTAAGCTACAACCTTAACTTCTTAGATTAATAAACATCCAACCATTCAACGAGGCATCACTCAAAATTGTGAAGTCTGTACCTGACTTGGTTGGGTTAATAGTGGGGCATGGGTCAATATGACTTTTAACTGTTCGAAGTTCTTCTGTCGCTTTTCATCCTAGACGAAAGGGACTCTTTTATGAAGCAGTTTCGTCAGTGGAACAACTATCATTGAGAAACCCTAAATAAAATAAAGATAGTATCCGACTACACCTAGGGAATTACGCATCTCTGACACATTCTTAGGTGACTCCCAATTAACTATGGCCAATATTTTCTGGTACTCAATTTGGATGCCTTCTACTGATACGACATGGTCCAAAAAGGAAACCTCTGGAAGCAAAAACTTACAATTCTCAAACTTGGCATACAACTGTCAGCTTCAGAGTGTCTGAATGACGATGCAAAGATGTTGATCATGCTCTTCCTCTAATCGGGAGTATAGTAGGATGCCGTTTATAAACACAACCACAAACTGATCTAGGTACGGGTGAAAGACTCAATTCATTAGGACCATGAATGTCGCCAGGGAGTTGGTCAGTCCAAATGACATTACTAAGAACTCGTAATGATCGTATCTTATTCTGAAAGTTATTTTTTCTACATCCACATCCTTAACTTTCAACTGGAAGTATTCTGAATACAAGTCAATTTTAGAGAATACGGATGCTCCTCTAAGCTGGTCGAGGAGGTCGTCTATCCTAGAAAGCATATATCAGTTATTGATGGTTAACTTGTCAACTGTTTGTAGTCAATGCATAGGCTTATCGACCTATCTTTTTTCTTAACAAAAAAGACCTAAACTCCCCATGAGGATATGCTTGGTCGAATGAACTCTTTTTTATCAACTCATGAATATGAGCTTTCAACTATTTCAACTCTGTCAGTGTCATGTGATAGGAAACAATGGACACCATAGCTGAACCATGTATTACCTCAATGTCAAACTCTAATTCACGCTAGGTTGGTAAACCTGATAATTCTTCTAGGAACATGTCGAGAAAATATTGCACTGCTCGAATATTTTCGAGTGTTGGAACTGAAATTCGTGTATCACCATATGAGCCAAGAAGGTCTCATATCCCTGATCGATCATCCGCTGGGCTTTTATGACAAACAATATCTTAGATTGGCCAAATGTCCCACTCAAAATTACAAGCTTGGTACCATCGTCTGCTCTGAGCTTAAGTTGTATGGTGTTGCATTTCAAACTGGCGTCGTGCTCGGTTAACCAATCCATACCCAAGATCATGTCGAACTCTCTGAATGATAACTACATCAAGTTTACTGGGAAGGTCTGACCCTGAATATCTACTAGGGATCACATGTGAATCTTTTCAAAAGTTTCAAAACTACCTTCAAAGTATCGAAACTCCTTAAGATTATCGAAACTTGTCACACGTCCTCATTTTAAAATATGTTTTAGACCTATTTTTTTTCCAAAACCCTTTATGTTTCTAACTCAAGTCACTCGTCCCTCTCCTTTAAATCCCAAAAGACCTTCATTCCCATCGCTCATCCATCGTTCTTAGTGGTCTCTATCAGTCTGTCGGCCACCGTGGTGTCTCCGGTAATCACCCATTGTCTTTATTTTGTTTTATTTACTCATTGAATCGTTTTTTCACATGAATCCATTTTGTTCCAATGTTTTTAAATCTTTTGATTTTAATTGTTATTTCACTCAAAATCAAGTTAATTTCTATTGATTAAAATGCTTTGCCCATAGATTATCTTGATTATTTCATAGTTATCTTCAAAATTTTTGAAAAAATTTTCAACCTAGGTTTTGCATTTTTTTAGTAAATATCCAAAAATTACTTGAATTTTTTTGTAATTAGGTTGTTAATTAGTGTTATATATGTGCGTTTTATTTACAGGTTGTCTGCCCATTCATCAAATTTTATTCGAACTATCGTTTTTATGTCTTCCCTTAACCTGTTCAAAAAAATTCCTAAACCAAAATTTCCCATGCTTACCTATTATTTTGTCTACAAAAATGGCTCCCAAAACTTCCCTTAAATGTCCTAGAGGCAGTACTTCATCCTCTTCATCGAACTCCTTTGAGTCCCTCTATTTTGAATCCAACGAGGATCGTCGTAGGTTCAACCAACACTTATGTAATAGACAAATTCAATAGGAACATAAATTTGATGAAGAATTTCTGTTCTCAAACATTTACAGCTTCATTTTGCTTCATCTTTTTACCATTTGGGAGTGGCTCGATCTTTTGTAAATCGTAAATGTCATCTATCCTAATCTCGTTCGAGTTTTTTTCTCTAACACTGCTCTTATTCATGAAGAACCTAATCTAAATCTTACTCCTAGAAGTCAAACGCAAAAGGTTATATCTATTAAATACTATCTCATGGGTCAAATTATTGAGCTTACCGTTCAATTCATAACCGATTATTTAGGAATTCCTTGTGACGGTCCATACGATGGGAATGCTCCCTTCACATTGCTCCTCTTCAAGGTCACAATCCCACTCTTTTAGCCTTTGAAGAGTATCTCTTGCACCTCCTTGTCACTTGGTTTCTCCACCCTTTAGGTAGAAAAGCCACTTATATGCACGACTTAGACTATTTGTGTATTTACCATTTTCATTCTCAAACTCATCATCACCTCGCTCATATCATCTTTATCGAACGTGTCAATACCATCTCTAAAGGTCTAGTGTCTAAACGCTCCTTACCTTACGCTTGTGTTCTTAGTTACATATTCACCAAGCATCAGGTTAATTTTTCCAATGACACCAATGTTCCTCTTTCGAGCCATATCGACTTCACCTCAGCTAAAAAAATTGGGTATGGCTTTATCAGAGGTGAATGGGTTTGAATTCGTCAAGATCAAGCCGAATATGCTCCCAAAGTTGATGCCGCTCATGGGATTGTTGGTCGTCCTCCCATCACTAATGAAATGCTTTACAATTACACGGTCGATCAATTTGAGGCCATTAAAGCTCGTCTTAGCGCCTTGGAGGCTCATTTCTGGGATCTTCATCCCCCTTCCGGTCCTTTTTTGTATCTGAAGGACGACGACGACGACGATGAGAATGGTGATGATGATGAAGATTGACCATTTTATTTCATGTTGCATTTAGGATTGTTGGATTTTTCTATTATTGCATTTGGATGTTTATGTTGGATTTCATTTTGAATTTCATATTTTGGGATGTTTTGCTTATGTTGAGTTAGTCAAAACTTCCATTTCCATTTCCGATATGCCTCATCTAGTAGGTATGTTACATTGGGAAAGCTAAACAATCTCTGATTATTTTGGTTATTTATGTTGGATATTTTGGAATGTTATTTATGCATATGATAAATATATTTTTGCTTATTATATGTTGGATTATATTTATCTTGCCTTATTATGCTCTGATCGTTTCTTCTTTTTGTAGATAAATGATTTTAATCTAACAAAAAGGGGAAGGAATAATTGCAAAAACAACTTTTGATTAAAACTGATCGTTTTTTTTATATAAATTTTTGTTTAAAAATTTTATAGTATCAAATTGTTTTTCAAGGGGGAGTTGAATGAAAATTTGAATGATATATAATTTTAAAAAATCATGACAAATTTTGAATTAAGAATTTTTTTACAAAAATGTTTTGTTATATAAAAAAGGGGTAGATTGATAAACATAAATGATTTTGATATAACATTAAATATAATAATTTTTGTAAAATTAATTTTAAGTCCCTTAAAAATTTTCAAAACTTTAAAATGAGTCTTTTAAGTTTAAATTATATTAAAAATATCATTCAATACTTTAGAATAATTTCCAAAGTCTTACATTTCTCAAAATGTCAAAAATTACCTTTTTAAACAAGCATTGACCAGAAGTTTTAAAAATTATACAAGAGTTTCAAAACTTTCCAAAACAATAGCCTAAAAAGTTTTGAAACTTTCATGTAGTTTCGAAACTTTCTTTAAAGTTTCAATACTTTGGGTCCAACAGTCATATTTTTCAATTACTCTTTCGAAGAGTTTCAAAATTTTTCCAGAGTTTATAAACTTTGTGTGCAAGTAGCCTTAAATGCATGAATTTAATACTTCAAAAGGCTCCAAACTCCCTCCAACAACCATAAATGGCTATAAATCAGTAAGAGCATATAAAAGGGGTCTTTAAACAACCAATAAAAGATAAGAAATCTATTCCAACAATCAAAGAGCATTTAAAGCCAAATTTGTAATCTATTTTGTCTTTCTTACATAGAACACTATTCCATTCTTTGTATTTTTCATTCTAGTGTTCTTGGGTGTGTGAGCCTCAATTTGCAAACATCTTATCTTGTGAGGATATTCAATAGTTTGCTTCTTTTTAATTTCTTCTTAGGAAGTGTTGTACACTTGAGATTTTGGGGTATAAGTCTAAGTGTGTTGTAAGGTTACACCTTGTCATAAAAGGTTAGAACAAATTAGTGTGTTGAAATTGTTAGTGTGGAAGCTAAGGTAGTCGATGTAGATTTCATTGAAGAAGTTGAATCACTTTAAAATTGCTTGTTTCAATTTTTCATTTTCTTGCAAAAAGCTTCCATCACTTTTATAATTACAAATTCACCATCTCTTGGTCATTCCATTGATTTGATTGACTCAATAGACTTAAGGCACCACTTAGGTAGGCTCCAACACTTCGACTAAGGTAAGTCCTTATTAACCCAATGTGCTCCCTTAGGTGGCTCTTACACCTTATGGGCCTAAGGTAAGACCTTAGAGATACAGTTCTAGAAAAATGCATATTGAAGACACTTCAATTTGGGTAAGTCCTTATGAACCCAAGGTGTTCCCTTAGGTGGCTCCTACGCCTTATGGGCCTAGGGTTATAAATCATGGGATTGCACAAGAATATGAGTTATGTGTTCAGTTTTCAACCTTGATGAATAATGCTTAAAATATTTGGCCGTTTGGGAATGCTTATGGAAGTTCTTTTGGATTATAATTTTGTTCAAAACGGAAAAACAATCTTAAACATCTCATTTTCATCCAAAGATTCACGTTTGAAAAAGTTATTATTGACTCAAACCAATACCATAAAAAAACGATACTTTTTCGTTTGATAAACTCGCTGGAAAAGTTAGTTTGGAGAAGCTTTACCAAACGAAGCCGGACTCAAAAGGGTATAACAAATGGAGTGGGCGAAAATACAATAAGAGGAGACTTAGGATGAAAAGACGACAAAAGATATTTAAGCCGAATTCTTGTGTGTATCTTAATTGCTCATTAAATTGATAATGATAATTGAGGAGCGGAAAACATATATTTATATTTGAGTCTCCTTACAAGCGAGGATGTCTTAATCTAATATTAACTCCATGGACTAGGATTAAAAAGCTTATCCTTAAAACAAAGTCCTAGTACAATGAGTTGTATTAATTAAAAGTTGGACAACGGATTGTATTATTAACTAATTCGACTATTTTTTTCCAACTTTTATTCTTGAATCTTAATTTAGATTTCTTTTCTTGATGAATTTGTCCTATCAAATGTAAACTTTTTGAATGACAACAAACACAATTCCACGTTGGAGATATATATATGTATATATATATATATCAAAGACAATGGATTGCGTTCAAACTGGAGCCTTCCAACTAACGGAACCCAACTAAAGAAACAGTCACCAATGGAATGACTCAATATACTATTTGAAAGCATCCAAGAAGTTAACAAAATCGGCACAAGGGATAATAAGAGCATTCACGCGATTAAGGAAGCTTAAATCAAGAACAAAGCCAATATAACTTGATTGGTGCTGTCCTAAACATTGCCATGCCAACATATATTCCAAGAAATAAAAACAAACATAGTTAAAAAAAATGCAACAAATTTAAAAGAACTTTCCCATAGCATATCCAAAAACTAGGCCTAATATCATAAAATAAAAATAATATAATAAAACCCAACTAAAGAAGCAGTCACCAGCTTTGCTTTTGGGTAATCTGATGGAACCTGGGCTGAAACCATGCGCCTTGTTTCTTGCAAACCCTGCTGTTTTGATAGCGCACCGTCTTGTTCCAACGAAAATTGTCAAAAGGTACATACGTCCCACAAATTGAGACTTGAGACATATCATCCAATGCCAATAGTTCCGTCAACTTCTTCTCACCCTCCCGCCTGAACCTTGAACCCATCTCCGAGTCACTATAATTTACTCTCCAGTGGTAGAACCTCGAATTCTCAATCTCGAGAAACACCATCAAATACCGGTCGTCGATGAAGTAAATCTCCCCTTCATGGTAAGAGACGTGTTTTATGTTCCTACGGATCAAAGGAGCCAGTTTGTGCTTGGTCCAAGTGGTGGCTCCGCGACGTATCATGTACAATTCAGTTTCGGTTTCGGTTTGTCTGAGGACGCCCACGATGCAGTTGTTCGATGTCGGCGGAGCCGAAAAGAACGCTATGTGGTTGGAGATTTCCGAGTGGGGGAACGTCGCCGGAATGTCGACTTTGGCACGGGACAAAACGCAAAGGAAGAACACCAAACCTTCGCAGAATAGTAGGAGCCACCCTTGGCTCGATGCTAGGCAGATTGTTCCGTTCAGTTCCGGGACATCAATGGTGTATTTTTTAGTGGAATTTTCAGTAACCAATGAGCATGTAGAATTATCATCACCGTATAATATGAACCACGGCTCTGTATCCAGTATGGCTTCGACCTTGTCCAAGGTGTCGGATGAGGCCGCGCGCCAGTCCTTGCAGACGGCTCGGAATCTGATAAGCTCGATTAAGGCTAAACGATCAGCAATGGATGGTAAAAGAGGAAGATCAGTCCAGTCCCTCGTTGACTTCTGGTCACGTTGGACGAACCTGGAGACAATTGTGTATTTCATGTTCATCAGTACAAGTTATAGCTAAATATTTTATTGAAAAAACCCTTCATCAAAATATCAAATCAAAGCTAATAAAACGCTAAGTTAATACGATAATAATATAAAAAACCAAAACCTAGATTGAACGCATTAATTGTTAGATATGTTGATCATAGTTCCTAAAGATGAAAGAAGAAAGTAATGGAGTTTTGGAAATACAATACGTTACGCAAGGATTCTGGGCTGAAGAATTCGCCATGGAAAACATGAATATGTGGATGGATTCTCGAGAAAAATTATATTATGTTTTAAGCAAAGGAACCCTACACTCACGAGAGTTTCTTTCAATTAAGGTCTCCTATTCAACAATAACTCAATCCTTATCTTTTAATTAAGGCATGTACTTTTGTATGTGAAAATTTAGGGTAAAGTACAAGAATGGTCCATGGACTATAGAGTGTCGCTTTATTGAATTTTTCGACTATTAAAAGTTATTAAATGATCATTCGATTATAAAATGTTATTTTGTTGAGACTCTTGACTATTAAAAGTTACAAAATGATCACTCGACTATTTATATGTTCCAAACTCGTTTTTTTTCGTTAAAAAATTGGCGATCATCTGAGCTGGACGTTAACCTGTTAACTGAGATATGATAAAATCTGATTCTAAAATCGTTTGAGATGAATTTTGTAGATTGATTGTATGTCTGTTTACATGATGCCGTTGAACAAGAGCTTAAAACATTATGTTTGTCGAGTGATTGCTTGAGAGAAACAACGGTGTTAGTAGACATAATTAAAGTATAATTTTATCATATCTCAGTCAAAAGGTTAATGTCCAGATCAGACGATCGATTTTTTAATGGAAAAAAAAAGATGAGTTTGAAACATATAAATAGTTGTGTGGTTGGAGAATCCTTTTTCAAGTATCGATAAATTTATCAAATCTCTATAATAAGGAGATCATTTGTTTACTTTACCCGAAATTTTAATTTTTTTATTTTAATTATTATTTTACAAGTTGCTAACATCATTATCGACGTAACTTCATTTTATATTTTGTATATGACATATACCAATGACTCTATTTATCTAATATAAAAAAATAAGATATTAATTTAAGAGTCTACACTTGAACCTTAGTTCAGATATATAATTACACATTTTTAATGTATCAAATTAAAAATTGGGTTAAAGTTCTTGTACAGAATTAAAAATTATCATATATTGAGTGAACAGTTTTTTTCAGAATAAATATATTATTTATATAATATTTAGATTATCCGAATTCTATTAATTCAAGCAAAATTATCTGATAAAAAATTATCATATTTTTCTTTATTTTTTTAATTTATACATCTTTGTAAATGTCGCGCTAGAACCATTAATGTCGTTTGATTCGTGCAAAAAAAAAAAATAAATTCAAATATTAATAATTTTGTTTAGTCAGTGAGAAAATCCAATTTGAATTCAGAGTATTTAAAACACAATCAAAATATTTTGTATTAAAGATAATCTTCAAGCTAAGACTCAAAACAATTAATAAAACGGGTGCTTTATAAAATTGAGGCCCTCAATTTTTTGTATTTTTAAATAGGTCTCTTAATTTTTTGTATTCACAATTAGGGCTTTTAATTTTTATATTGTCATAAAAAATTTAGTTTTTGACCCTTTTTTTCCAGTTCTCTTATTAATTCAATTTTGAATTAAATTTAACCAACTTTTTATATTTATAAATAGGTGCCTAATTTTTATAATTTCATAAAATGTTTAGTTTTTTACCCTCTTTTGTCACTTCTCTCATTTATTCATTCAATGTTGAATTAAGATTAACCATGTCTTTCTCTTTTTTTCAAATCTTACTCTTCAATTTATCAAATGTTCTTTAATTTTTAGTTTTTTTCATTCTCAATCTAACAATAAAATAATATACAATTCTTTTTATTTATTTATTATTCAAAATTTGGTTATGTATCACACAGGAATTCAATTTTTTATATTTATTATCTTTTAATTATATTTAAGGCGTTTTCTTAATAAAATAATAAAAATAATATATTTTCACAAAATTTAATCAATTTCCATGATTTATTTGTGTAATATTGAATTAAGTGTTCAAAGTAATGAAACATACTTTTATTTTATAAATGCATACTTCTGAGTTTTCGCTCAGGTTCCCGAAAATATCTGAAACGGCTTTGATTATCATAGTAATTTATTTTGTACTTTCACCTATTCAAATTTAATTCAATCAAGAACATCAAATTATAAATAGTATGCTTTACATTTAAAATCCGAAGCTAGAAAACAAAATATGTGTGTCCAATCTTATAGTTTGTTGTGGGACCAGAGGAACGTGGGTGTTTGGTCTAGTGGTATGATTCTCGCTTTGGGTGCGAGAGGTCCCGAGTTCGATTCTCGGAACGCCCCTATATTAACTAATATCAATTTTTATGGAGTGGAGGCTGAAGCGGAGACACGAGGACATCTTCGTCTAAGACCGAAAACATGTTTAAAAAACCGATCAGCTTTTAGATGTATTAATTTTTTTTAATTTCACACTGAAGTAGTGGATGAATATCATTCTGATGATGATATGGGTCATAATGAAATTGTGCTTGATAGTGAGGATGAAGGACGTTGTAGAATGACTAGTAGAATCCCATGTTTAGATTCTGCTGATTCAATTGACAAACCACTCGGTGCAGGTTAGTTTTTCATTGGTTTTGTTTTAAAAAATTTATTCAATATGATTTTTTTTTGTTATTGTTTTGGTTTAATCTTACGGCGTATAGTAAGAATTAGTAAACAATTTTCTGTTGTTTGAATTGAAGGGAAGAAATCGTCTTCGGTGCATCATAATAGCAGTGATGGAAAACAAGAAGGTGATCATGAGATTGGAATGTCGGAATCCGATTAATCGTCTGAAGCTACTGCACTTTGCTTCGTCGATAACTTCTTGAGCTTTAATATTGTGGATATGTGTCAAGGAGTTGAGGAGTGAACAAGGATTAAATCACCTCGTGTTTCCGGTGCGAAGGGAACTCAACGTTTGACTAAGATCATCAAGCGGGGATCTCCGGCCAAAGAAACGGGAGCCTTTGAATGGTTTGAGAGTTGTTGCCAAGCAGAGGCCGATTCCTTTATCGAGAAAGGTATAGTGTCTTCTGAATTTGGAGGCCGATTCCTGATGAGCAAACCTTGCTGAGTAAACAACTGTCATGGGAGGAATCTGTTACTCTTAAATCTAGGCACTCGGAGGGTGGAGCTACCGCGAAAAAGAATAACGACCAAGTTAGTACACCAATAGTAATGACCAATAATGTCAATGAGGAAAATATGTTGACTTATAAGAGAAAGAGGAAAAGAGTGGTTGCTGATCCACCACCTAAGTTATTAAGTGGCAAGCAGAAATGCTTCGAGCTGCATTCTTATGCCTCTACTGAAGCTTCTGATGGCCGACCGAGTGAACAACAACAAAGTAGTCCAGAAGAGGCTGCAATTGGCAGGCTATTAAGATTAGATTCATGGAACTGCCCCAAAGGAAAAAGATCACTTTGTAAAGTGCCAATCCATTCCAGTGGAGAGAGTAATATGCATGGTTCATTCGCTAGTGTTGCTGGAGAAGAACAGAACCTGGATTCTGTCAAGAGTCAAAAAAATGCCAGGAGATGGTGAAACCAATTCTAGTAACTTCAACATGAAGGGACAAATGTGAACTAACCTCTCTCGCTTTCTTTAGAAAATAATTCTGATGAAATTCTATCGAGAAAGAACTGTTGTGTACAAGTTGCAGGTGTTGTTAAAAACAGTGATTTATCAGTCACAAGCATATCTGCGAGGGACTTGGATGGAGCCATGGCCGCCCAAACTGGGAAGCTAGATTTTGTGGATTCTACATGAATTATCAACGGTTTAAAGAACCATAATTTTGGAGAATCACCAAGAAAGAGTATTGAATCCTCTGGTACCGAATTCAACACCACACTTAGTTGTAAAAAAGTGTGAATATGGCCTCACTCCAATAGATTTTACGCATATCAAAGAAGACCTTGAAACAGAAGCTTACCAAAACCACCACTTTTGAAAGAGCTTATGGGATTAGGAGTTCCCGAGTTAATATCTAATTTGGATGATGATTTAATCAAGCAGCAGAAAAAGGTGTAGCATTTGTTTCTTATTCAGCAGCAAGACTCGTAGATTTATTTGTATTATTATCTGATGTGCTTTTATTTCAGTCAGATCTCTGCACGACTCGGTATTTCTATCACATCATGTTCTATGGATGCCACACATTTCATAGTGGACAAATTTGTGCGTACAAGGAACATGTTGGAAGCCATTGCCGCAGGTAAACCGGTGGTAACACCTCTATGGCTTGACAGTTGCGGACAGGCAAGTTGCTTACTTGATGAGAAAAAGTACATCCTGAGGGATGCCAAGAAGGAGAAGGAAATCGGCTTTAATATGGCTGTTTCATTGGCTCGTGCAAGAGAATATCCACTTCTAAAGGTGATTGTCTGAGGATAGCTTATATATTCGAAACCAGATAGTATCTCATTCGGTTGCTACAGACACTTTTTACATTACGGGAATATCTTATACGCTAACATCTAATACCTCTTGACAGGACAAAAAGGTCTTCATCACCCAAAATGTTAAACCTAACAAAGAGATGATCACTAGCTTAGTCAAAGCAGGTGGAGGGGAGGGGAGGTATGTGTACCTACCTCCATGGGTGACCTGCAGCTATCAATCACTAGCGGTGTTCGACTATTGTCTGTCGTAATCGGTTTTCGTCCGGGCACAAAATTTTACTTGGCGGGAAAACAAAAATGACTAAATAAATGCTTTTTATTAAAAAAAAATATTTTGAGAGTCAACATTGACCTTTTTGGGTTAGGTAGGTCAAATACCTAAAAATAATCTTTTAAAATAGTTTTGAATAAAACATAATTTAAAAGATAAAACTGATCTGCGTATAACAAAAAATTTTAGTAAAAAAAATCGTGGTCGATTACGTTTAGGGAAGGATTAACACCCCTATAACGCCCAAAATTGGTACTCATTAATTATAAATTGTCTCTATTATTAGAAATTTAAAAATTCAAAGATATATTTAATTTATAATCCTGTCATTTCAAACTTATTACTATAATTTTAAGAAAATCTATTAATTTATATATAAATAAGATATTTATTTATAAATATCAAAAAATGACTTCTAGATGCTTTAAGACATCTCTTTTCTTAATATTAAAAAAATAAATATTAAAACATTTATCTAAAATAGATATAATTTATAAAAGTAATATATTTATTTATTTTAAAATATCAGAAAATGGGCATCCAGTTGCTTTAAGATTGTCATTTCTTAATATTGAAAAATAAATATTAAAATATGATTAAAATGATTTAAAAGTAATTTGTTAAATTTATAAATAGGATTTTAATAAAATAAATAGATAAATATTATTTATGATAAATATATTTACATGACTTAATAATAATAATAATTAAATATATGAACATATAAAATTTAAAATATAAATAACCAATAACTAAAATTAACATTAAATATAAAAAATAATAAGAATTATAATTAAATAAAAGTATTAAAATTAGTGGCTAAATTATAACATTTTAAAATTAGATATCCTAATTATTTATTTAATTATTTAAAATTACAGGAACTAAACATGCTATTTTACCAAATTATTACTTGAAGGACTAAAATAAAATTATATAAAATTCGAACATCAAATTAAAATAAATTAAAACATGTTGTTTGATTAAAATAATAATTATTAAAATCATAATGGCTAATTCAATTATTTTACCTATAATTAAATCAATGACCAAATTATAAAGGAATTAAAATTCATATACCGAATTAAAAATATCTAAAATTTGATTCAGTGACTAAAATATAAAGTTATAAAACTGATGGACTACGGACGGGGTTTTAAGATTTAGTAAATTATACACAGGCCCTCCCCAAAACGACGTCGTTCGGGGAGGGGTATTTAAACCCATTTAACCGACCATTTTAGGCCGGTTTTCTCATTTTTCCTTTTCCATTCTCTCTCTAAAACTGAGAGAAGCAATTCTCTCTAGCTTCTCTCTAGAAACCTCTCATCGGAGGTTAGTCGGCCACCAGCCGGCAGCCGTGCTCCGTCGTAAATCTCTACCGCCGACCACAGTTCATGGTGGTCGAAATTCGTGAAAATAACCCCGAATCACCCTTTTCTTATCCTAAGGCCGGATATGGCCTCTATTTCCCCTAAAAATCCCTCGATAACTCTAGATCTACAATAAATCGAGGGTTTTACCTTCGATTTCCGTCGTCGTTTGAGATCTCCGATGGTAAGCTCCTCCTATTTTCTCTTTTATTTGTGGCTGTGGGTTGTTGTTGGTCTATGGTTGCTCGTATCTCTTCCTTTGTTTTTCTTTTCTTTGTAGGTGTGGTCATATAGCCTCGATGAGGCTCTCGTCGGACCGGTCCTAAGAGGGTTTTTCAGTGAGTCACCAAACTATGTGGTGACTCACCTTGTAGCTGTGACGTGGGGGGGCAAATGGCTCTACTGGAGGCTTCAGTGGTGAGGCGGTGTGTCGGCTGTAGGCGTTGGACCACCTGGCAGTATTTGGTTAAAGTAGTGGCGTCAGCAGCAGCGTCGGCCATGATTTCTGGAAACAGCATCGGCCGCGTGGTTTCCCTAGGGTATCATACCCTAGGGTTTTCATCTGGTGTATCTGGGACCGTTGGATCTCATTAGATCCAACGACTGATGATTGAGGTCGGCTGGAGAAATTGATACAAACTCTAAATAGGTTTAGGGTTTGTAGTTGGGTCGGTCTGGGTTGGTCTTTTGTAACTGGGGCGGTCCAATTTTGGGTCTGTAAATAATAATAATAATAATATTAATAAATAATAATAATATAATTATAAAATAATAATAGTAATAAATAAAATAATAATAATAACAAATGGATGAAAAATTAGTATTTTCAGCTGCCCCTCTTTGCTCAACAAGAATAGGGCAAAGACAAAAATATAACAAGTTCTTCTCCTTCTTCAGATAAGTTCTTCTCATTATGAACATTTATGGAAATGTTGATGCTGATCTATCTCCTTTTGTGATAGAATCATGCAAAGGTTGAACGAGCTCTTCTCATTATGAACTTCTTCTTCCTCTTCAGATAAGTTCTTCTCATTATGAACTTCTTCTTGCTTCTCAGATAAGTTATTCTCATTATGAACTTTCTCTGGAAAAGTTGATGCTGATCTATCTCCTTCTGTGATAGAGTCATGCAAAGGTTGAACAAGCTCTTCTCATT
Organism: Hibiscus syriacus; assembly: GCF_006381635.1. Taxonomy (NCBI): domain Eukaryota; kingdom Viridiplantae; phylum Streptophyta; class Magnoliopsida; order Malvales; family Malvaceae; genus Hibiscus; species Hibiscus syriacus. The sequence continues at coordinate 3,175,833 of NW_024062808.1, read as the reverse complement.
ATAAACTTCTTCTTCCTCTTCAGATAAGTTCTTCTCATTATGAACTTTCTCTGGAAATGTTGATCCATCGAACGATGAATTCAAGCAAAAGGTTAAACAAGTTCTTCTCATTATGAACTTCTTCTTCCTTCTTCAGACGAGTTCTTCTCATTATGAACTCTTCATGGTAATGTTGATCCATTGAGTAATGGATTCAAGCAAAAGGTTAAACAAGTTCTTCTCATTATGAACTTCTTCTCCCTTCTTTAGATGAGTTCTTCTCATAATAAACTTCCTCTGGAAAAGTTAATCCATCGAGTGATGAATTCAAGCAAAAGGTTAAACAAGTTCTTCTCATTATAAACTTCTTCTTCCTCCTTAGATGAGTTCTTCTCATTATGAACTCTTCCTGGTAATGTTAATCCATCGAGTGACGAATTCAAGCAAAAGGTTAAACAAGTTCTTCTCATTATGAACTTCTTCTTCCTTCTTCAGATGAGTTCTTCTCATTATGAACTCTTCCTCTGGCAATGCTGATCCATTGAGTGATGGATTCAAATCTTTGCTAAAATCTTTGAAATTCCTGTCAAATATTTAACATGGATAAAATGAATGAAAATGCACCTATTTTGCAAATATATAAATATGATGTATGAATGTTAAGTTCATCTTTATTTGATTTCAAAGTGGTGAATTCGATCTTTCTTCAGTTGTGTAGAAATCTAATAAATCTTTCTTCTTTGAAAAGAGAATCTATCATCTTTGGAGAGTGTAGATGTAGATATGCTTGAAATTTTGTTATGATGTCATAAAACCACTTGAGAACAAAACTCAATGGTATAGGCTCTTGAAAAGTCCGCACTCATGCAACATGTTGATTCTGATAACTACCGTTTCAAAGCCAAAAATTACAGATTGTCCAGAGGGAACCGATTCCCCCCCAAGGGGGTACCGTTTCACCCCTGAATGGTTTGGCTCCGAGAAATTCCAGTATGCTCGGAGGGAACCGATTCCCCCCAGGGGGTATCGATTCCCCCCACTGTTCAACGGTCGAATATTTGAATTTTACACTTAGGAAATCGATTCCCCATGAGGGGGTACCGATTCCCCCCATGCTCTAAGCAGAAATATTAATTGTTTTCACACTTAAACGGCTCCAATAACTTCATTAATGATCCCCAACATTCAGAAGTGATTCAAGGTGTATTTAAGCAAGCTTAGAAGCTATTGATCAATAACAAGAAACAACAAGCAACTAGAATCAAGAGAGAATCAAAGAGAAAGCATCAAACCTCAAGTTTGTGCATTTCAAGCCTATTTTTTATTCAATATTCATTTTGATTTCAAGAACACTACTTGTACTCAATTGTATTCATTCTTGAGTGTTCTTTTCTTTGTTCTAGAATTGTGCAAACAATCTACCTTGTGAGAATTTCCTTGTAAGTTTGCAAATTTGTAATCTTCTCTTTGGGAAAGAGTATTCTCAAGAATTGAGGTATATTCTTTAGGGTGTTGTAAGGTTATCTCTTTGGCCTCAAAAGAAAGAACAAATTAGTGAATTTGTTGGAAAATCCTTAGTGTGGATAGCTAAGGTAGTGGACATAGACTTTGATTGAGAAAGTCGAACCACTCTAAATCGCTGTGCAATTACTTTCAATTTTCTGCAAAAGCTTCCACAAAATTTTAATTGCCAATTCACCCCCTTTTTGGCCGATTACGTCAATTGATTAGCTCAACAATAGAACATATTGATAATGGATAAATGCATGGATGTATATGATTGGTCTATTATGCATGTTTGATTATCGATGGACTCGAACTGAATACAATTTAAGTGATAAATTGGTTAAGGCTCGATTAAATTACATAAAGGAATTAAAAGATTGATAAGAAATGATTTCAAGTACAATGATTAATCTAAAGAGCAAATGACCTCAGAATTATGAAATTCTAATTGTTTTTGTTAAAAGGTTTAATACCAGAATCACCTAATTATAAAATTACAAAATTGAACCTATGGGGTAAAAAATGGCCCAGACTGACCTGAGAGCGAAAGTACCTTGAGAATTTGTATTTTTAATTCGATAAATCACTATTTCTTCTGTTAAATTCACGATCTGCTCGGATAGTCACTAATAACTAGATCTTAACATTCGAAAAGGTACAAGACCTATAATTGTTGATTATCAAGCATCTAAAGACTAAAATATTGGTAGTATTATTCTTGTTTGAATTAGTCAGAAAAATAGAATTATATGGAAAAACTGGACGAAAGGAAAGGACTTGAATAACCTTGAATTGTAATATGACCAAAATACCCTTGCACTGCAAAAAGACCATGATTACCTTTAAGAACAAAAAATAACACTGAACATATATATCTGACCAAATTACCATAAAAGGTACATATATTTAGATTGATCAAAATTACTGAAAAGTCCTTGAGCTACGAAATAACTAAAATAATCTCCAATGTTCAAATGACCAAAATACCCTAAATTTAAAGGAACTGGAATACCTTGAAGTCTAATTTATCGAAAGTAATGCCACTGACAGAGTTGAATTGAATGATGATAATACCCTTAAAGTGTAAAAAGGACTATGGATGATTATGATAATGTATACGACCTGAGAACACATAGTTTGATTCACTTGAACCTTGGAATCACCGATTAAATTCCTGATCTATTTGAAAAACCCAAAAAATAAATTTTTAAATTTGGAAATTTTTAATAAGTCGATCACCTTGTTTTTGAATGATCATTTGAATATTAGATTACTAGAAGTGCGACACGACACTGAAGTATTTAAATAATGGATTATCCTCAAGTTTTAAAATAACTAATATGTTTGGACCCAAATGACTAAAATAACCTTGAATACCAAGATGACCTAAAAACCTTTATGACTTGTATTAAGTGAATTTCTTCGAATTGATTATGGGAACACTGATGAACCTAAATGATGTACTGCCTCTAAAGGTTATGGAGCACGACCTAAATCGTCGGACATTTTGGATACTATTACAACATGGAAATTAAATAAATAACAATAGAATATCTATTCGTCTTCTCAAGAACTGATCAAGGATGATTCTGATATTGATCAGATCAGCTGGTACAGTCAATAATAAGAACTGAATAATAATGAAGTATCACGATATGAATTATTGACAAGTATCATAGTTTTGCAAATTGTAGTTCAATCGGACTCGAAATCCTGATAATTCAATAAATAATCTTAAATACCACAAATCATCGCTCTATCCTTATTGAGTTAAATTACTAAGAATTCTCCAAGAATCAAAATGTCTAAAATACCCCTGTTTGTTTGAATAATGGAATCATTCTTGTCATACTTGAAATATTAAGTACCTATGTTGCAAAATATTATGAATACTTTCTTGATTACCAAGTAGATCTGAACTCTAATGTGTTTTTTTATGTGACATGTAAATGTTTTACCTATTTTAAAGCATGTTTTTTCTGAAATTGCTGATTGACTGGCTTATGAACCATGGCTACATGGTATGTGTTCTCCGATTACCATTTCACTGGAAAATATATTTGTTCCTAATTTATGGATCATGAGATCTACTGGTTACTACTTGAACTATTTTATTGTAACATCATCTGGGTAGGCTGGAGTATGGAGGTTTAGCTCTGATCAAACTGGTAAATCCTTACAGACCTAAGGTAACCCTTGGGTAGGCTTTGAGGCCCCGAGAAACTTTCTTGGGTAGGCTTTCAGGCCCCAAGGCACTCCCTTGGGTTAATCATGGGACTGCATATGGTGTACGGGTATATGACAATTATGTGGTTTATTTCATGGTCACTATTACGAGATTTTACTGGATCACAATCATGATATTACAGTTTACTGTTAAATATGATTTCTAATGGATATTGTATGGGTAGGATTCTAGAGTATGGAGGTTCAACTCTGATCAAGCTGGTAATTTCTTACTGACCTAAGGAGACCCTTGGGTAGGCCCATAGGCCTCAAGGTATTCCTTTAGGGTGGCTCATTTTTTGTGTGCTTAGGGTAAATGGTAAGTCCTTATGGATGCAGTTCTGGGGAACTACATATTGGTGTTCGGTTTGAGGGTTTTATTATGGTTTTAAAAACACGTTTTAAATTGTTACTGTTTTAAAAAGATATGTACCCTTTTCGCTAGTTTTGGTTGGAACACACTAGCCATCCTATTCCGATCTTCTGAAAACTTGGTCCTCTGAATGTTTCCTATGAATTGAAATATTTATGGCTTTTACTTGAAGAAATATCAGTGGAACCTCAGTTCATTAAGAAAACCTGTAGACGGTTGAGTCAATAAGGAAAATTTATGCTTTTCCATTTATTTGCATGTCCTTCAGCATCACTTGGTAGTTTTGTATTACTGAGCTTCACAAAGCTCACTCTTTACTCATCATTTCAAGTTAAAAGAATTGAACCAGTGCATCTATCGACATTAGTAAAAGAGTTCCACCGACGTTAATTGCAGAGTAAATGCATGTGATTAGGGGGCATGTAGGTTGTATTATGTTTTTATATCCGAGTTTGAAATCTGTTTTATTTTTTGATATTGTGAAATTCTACGTTTAATATATAAATTGTTTTATTATTTTACACATTTGAACAAAAATTTCAAATTTTCCTGGATTTTATTGTGGGTCGCTCCGATGGCCCTAATGTGACACCTCGGATCGGTTCAGGTCAACCGCATCGGTCTTTAGGTGTTACATTTAGTGTTAGCAGATCTTAGGTTGAGTCGAGTCTTCTGGGTAGATCGGTCGATCGACTGCCATAGGATGTCTGGTTTGTACATACTCTAGATTATATCTGTACTTTCTGAGTAATAACTCTGATGTTAATAAGTATACAAAGTATCTTATCTGTTATGATTCAATGTGAAAAAATGGTAAGCATTCATCCTAATCTTGGAAGTAAACCTGTGAGTAACATGGGAGATTAGTCATTCGAGAATTTTGACCTGACTTCTGACATGAATTTAAGTTTTCTTACTTCCTAAACGTTCTATGATGATAAGCTCATAGCCAAACTTTATAAGTGAAGTTACAAGATTAAGAAATGTTACCCATGTGGATTGAAGAGTAATGTATTTGGTCTAAGCTTTGACAAGGTGTCCCCCCCAAAGTTCTGCGTTGATGAACTAAATTGAAGAATTTCTAGAATAATTCTTGTTCTAATTTTATTATATTGAAACCCAATAGGCGCTGAGTCATTTTCCTTAATGATTTGACATGTATGAGACTAAAGTAAATGTTAATATACTTGGTAAAAGTGTAAATCTCGAGGTGATAATGCTTGTATAAAAGAAAATATTTATGTTCACATGTTGCACTAAAGCTAAACAAGTATTATTCTGATTAAGGATTGATAACTAAGGTATGTTTGGTTCTACGAGGAGAATTTTGTTCAAGTTTTGGAATTCTGATAAGTAAGAGTTTGTCAAAAATGATTATTCAACTGGTTAAAGTCTAGTAGAGGAATTGTAATCCTATAAAAGCTACATGGGGATATTGAAGAATTGAGGAAAACTTTATTTCTATATTTCTATGACTTGAGTAAATTTTGAGGATGAAATTTCTTTTAAGGAGGGGAGAATTGTCACACCCCAATTTCTTGGGAAACTATTAATAATAAAAGAAAATTTTGAATTTCAAAATTTATTTAAGTAAATATAAGGATAAAATTGCAAGTTTTAGAAACTTGCATCTCAGTTTTGAAACTCTAGGAAGTTCGAGGACTTAATCCTAAATTTTCCTATTTTGTGTTGAGAGAAAAATAAAAAGGAAAATAACCCCCAATTTTGGGAAATCAAATCCTTAAAACCCCTCAATCAAAACTTCACCGGCCTCCCCAAGTACTCGTCGTCCAGCTACCGTTCGACCCATTACTACCCCTGTTCGATTTGTCGTTAATCGGCGACCAAAACCCTCCCTTGTTGCTCCGAATTTGGCCGTTGATCATCATAATTTAAACCGAAGAGGTCCCGTCGAAACCCTCGCCCCTCTATTTGATTTTTTTGATGATTTCGGTCGCCTCAGCCATCATCGTGTCTCATCGCCCCCAACATTTTGTTCACATAACAGTTTCGATCAAAATCCGACTGAGTTTGTCATCCATCATCGTCGTTCACTCCATCCTCCGTGGGTAAGATTTTGATCGTTTGATTCGGTTATTTTCCCATTGTCTTGGCTTGCAAATATGTTTTTTGAGTTATGATTGGTGTGTAGATGCTCCCAGAATAATCAACCGATCACCTCGACCTCCATCGCCATCGCACATGTCACCACACACTGAAAGTGCGCGTGGGGCTTCCTTTCCAGCCGAGACTTCTAGAAAACTAAGTCAACTCGATCGAGGTTACCGAGTCAGTCCAGTCACCTGTTAGTCAATACGTTGAGTCAACTCGGACAGAGTCAACCCGACCTTTTGACTTTGACCCGACCTATTAACTTTGACCTGACCCATTGATTTTGACCAGAGTTGACCATTGACTGGTCTGACCATTGACTTTGACCCAAAAAGTCAATTTTTTTGAAAAGTCATGTTTTATGTTTTTCGACGTCCTGAGTATGATTCCGAAGTCTATTTTCCGAAATTCGCACTCAGTAAGCCATTTTTCAGTGTTTTATCTTCAAATTCAATTTAGTTTTTCGATTAAGTTCAGTTTCTACGTAAATTCCTTTGTTATGTATCCGAGATATTATGAGACGTGGAATTAAAGTTAGAAAGCGATCGAATGAAGTTTAAATGGTCGATCGTTATGGCTCATAAATCGAGGTAATACTTTACTACCTTTTTCATGCTTTATGGAATATGTTGACAATAAATAAATGCATGGATGTATATGATTGGTTTATTATGCATGTTTGATTATGGGTAGACTCGAACCGAATACGGTTTAAGTGATAAATTGTTAAGACTCAATTGAGTTACAAAAAGGAATTGGAAAACTGATAAGAAATGATTTCAAGTACAATGATTAATCTGAAGAGAAAATGACCTTAAAATTATTAAATTCCAATTATTTTCGTTAAAAGGTTTAATATCGGAATCACCTGATTATAAAATTATGAAATTTCCCATATGAGGTAAAAACATGACTTGGACTGACCTGGGAGCGAAAGTACCTTGAGAATTTGTATTTTAATTCGATAAATCACTATTTCAATTGTTAAATTCACGATCTGCTCGGATAGTCACTAATAATCGGATCCTAACATTAAAAAAGGTACAAGACCTATAATTCTTGATTATTAGCAAGCACCTAAAGACTAAAATATTTGAAGTACTAATCTTGTTTGAATTAGTCAAAAAAATTGAATTAAATGGAAAGTCTGGACGAAAAGAAATGACTTGAATAACCTTGAATTATAATTTTACCAAAATGCCCTTGTACTGTAAAAAGACCATGATTACCCCTAAGAGCGAAGAATAACACTGAACATATATATCTGACCAAATTAATAGAAAAGATACATATGTTTGGATTGATCAGAATTACCGAAATGTCCTCGAGCTATGAAATAACTAAAATAACCTCCAATGTTTAAATGACCAAAGTTCCCTTAACTTTAAAGAAACTAGAATACCTTGAAGCCTAATTTATCGAAAGTAATGCCAATGACAGAATTGTATGGAATGACAATAATACCTTAAAGTGTAAAAAGGACTATGGATGGCTATGATAATGGAGACGAACTGAGAACTCATATTTTGATTCACTTGAACCTTAGAATCACCGATTAAATTTATGATCTATTTGAAAAAGCCCCAAAAATAAATTTTTACATTTGGAAACTTTTAATACGTCGATCACCTTGTTTCTAAATGATCATTTGAAGACTAGATTATTGAAAGTGTGACACGACACTGAAGTATTTAAATGATGGATTATCCTCAAGTTTTGAAATAACTAATGTGTCTAGACCTCAAATGACTAAAATAACCTCAAATATCGAGATGACATAAATAACTTTATGACTTGGATTAAGTGAATTCCTTTGGATAGACTATGGAAACACTGGTAAACCTAAATGACATACTGCCTCTAAAGGTTATGGAGCATGACCCAAGTCGTCGGACATTTTGGATACTATTACGATGTGGAAATAAAATAAATACCAATATAATACCTATTCATCTTTTTAAGAACTGGTCAAGGATGTTTCTGATATTGATCATATCAACTGGTGCAGTCAATAATAAGAAGTGAATAATAATGAAGTATTACAGTCCAATGATTGACAAGTATCATAGTATTGGGAATTGTAGTTCAATCGGACTTGATATCCAGATAATTCAATATATAATCTTGAATACCACAAATTATCTCTATATCCTTATTGAGTTAAATTATTGAGAATTCTCCAAGAATCAAAATGTCTGAAATACCCCTATTTGTTTGAATAATGGAATCACTCCTATCATACTTGAAATCTTAAGTAACTATGATGAAAAAGATTATGAATACCTTCCTGATTACCAAGTAGCTCTGAAGAATATCTGGATCCTCTAGTGTGTTCCTTACGTGACATATAAATGTTTTACATGTTTTAAAACGTGGTTTTTCAAAATTACTGAAATACTGGCTTATGAACCATGGCTACATGGTATGTGTTGTCTGATTACCATTTTCACTGGAAAATATATTTGTTCATGATTTATGGATCATGAGATCTACTGGTTACTACTTGAACTGTTGTCTTGTGACATCATCTGGTAGGTTGGAGTATGTAGGTTTAGCTCTGATCATGCTAGTAAATCATTACAGACCTAAGGTGACCCTTGGGTAGGCTCTGAGCCCCGAGAAACTTTCTTGGGTAGGCTTTCAGTCCCCAAGGCACTCCCTTAGGTTAATCATGGGACTGGATATGGTGTACGGGTGAAGAGCAGTTATGTGGTTTATTTCATGATCACTCTTACGAGATTTTACTGGATCACGATCCTGATATTATAGTTTATTGTCAAATACTATTTCTACTGGATATTGTATGGGTAGGATTATGGAGTATGGAAGTTCAGCTCTAATCAAGCTGGTAATTCTTTACGGACCTAAGGAGACCGTTGGGTAGGTCCATAGGCCCCAAAGTATTCCCCTATTGTGGCTCTTTTGTTGTGTGCTTAGGGTAAATCCTTATGGATGCAGTTCTGGGGAACTACATATTGGTTTTCGGTTGGAGGGTTTTATTATGGTTTTAAAAATATGTTTTAAAATGTTATTGTTTTAAAATTATATGTACTCTTTTCACTGGTTTTGGTTAAAACACACTAGTCATCCTATTCCGATCTCCTGAAAACTTGGTCATCTGAATGTTTCCTATGAACTGAAATCTTCATGGCTTTTACTTGAAGAAATATCAGTGGGACCTCAACTCATTACGAAAAATTGTAGACGGTTGAGTAAATAAGGAAAATTTATGCTTTTCCATTTATTTGGATATCCTTCAGCATCACTTGGTATTTTTGTATTACTGAGATTCCCAAAGCTCACTCTTTACTTATCATTTAAGGTTAAAAGAATTAAACCAATGCAACTATCGACATCAGTATAGGAGTTCTACAGGCGTTACTTGCTGAGTACAGTGCATGTGATTAGGGGCATGTAGGTTGTATTCTGTTTTTATATCCGAGTCTGAAATCTGTTTTATTTTTGGATATTGTGAAATTCTGCTTTTAATATATAATTTGTTTTATGATTTTACACATTTTAACAAAAAATTTAAATTTTCCTGGATTTTTATTGTGGGTTGCTCCGGTTGCCCTAATGTGACACCTAGGATCGGTTCGGGTCACCCGCATCGGTCTGTGGGTGTTACACTCATTTTGTAATAACAATACTTGACCCTTAAAATATGACACAATTCTAAAGATTCACTCGACATCTTCACAAATTTAAACTCTAGATACACGATTTTGAAGATAAAGAGTTTGAACGATTCTAAAACCCTAGTTTTAGGAAGAATAAGGGAGGATGAGTGTGAAATGGGAGGAGACGAGTTTTAGGAAGAATAGGGGAGGATGAGAGTGAAATAAGAGGAGAAGAGTTTTAGGAAGAATGAGGGAGGATGATATTTTAGAAGAGAAAGGGGAAGAGGAGAGTTTCAGTAGAGAATAGGGAAGGTAGATTGATGGTAAATTTTAGGTTATACTTTATGTTGAAATATTAGTTTAATATTAGGATTAAAATATTAGTTTTAATATTTTATTTATTTTATTTTCTATATATTTGAATTTTAAAGAAAAATGAAAATAATCAGTGTCGCATGTCAGAATATGAATGGATAATAATTTTTATTTAATGTTTGTTACGACCGAGGTACCTAAAGTAGTAACGTTTTGTAACGTTAGACACTTGGATGATTCAAAAAAAATTAGGCACCAATTTAGGAAAAACGATATACTTTAAGAAATTATTTTATAATTAAGCCACTTTAAAAAAAATCTTTTAAGACAAGTCAAATGATTATTCGGGTAAGTATTTAAGTCATAATTTGACCTAATTTTCATTTTCAAGTATTTTGTTTTTTAATTGCCTTTGTTCCCTCTCTAAACCCTTAGGGTGCATTTAGTTTACGGAATGGAAGATTAACAGTGGGAATGTAAGATTACTAGGGAATAGGATTACTGAGAATGTTGTATTTTGTGTTTGGTTGGCTTAGCAGGAATGTAAGATTACCGTGTTTGGTTAAAAGAATAAAAGATTATTGGAATGTATATTTGACCAAATTGTTCTTATTATATATTTGTTTTTTTAACAAGTTGGAAAATATTTATATATTTTCTTTAAAAAATTTAAATTCATAAAATTTATATAATTTTTTTTACAAAATTGAAAATATAAAAAGGTTTAATGAAAGGGTAAAATTTTATTTTAACCCTTGAACTTCATATAAAATTGTAATTATAGATTTACTTTGTAAATCTAAAATAGTTTAAGGATAAATTTGTAATTTAACATTCGTAGAATTTTTATTATTCAATGACAGAAAAAGGATATTTAAAAAAAATTAAGGGCATTTTAGTCCAAAATGCCGAAAATCCAACAATACCTAAGGAAATGGAGGTAATGACATTCCCGGTAATATACTCAAAAAAATCCAATATTGGTAATCTTACATTATCGGGAATGAGATTCCCGAGCTAACCAAACAGGGGAATGCGGATTCCATTTCCATGAGAATCCCACATTCCCCCATCCAAACACCCCCTTATGGGATTCAGACCGTGGTTGTATGAAGGTTGTTGAAGCAATCAATCAAATTTAGGACTGAGTTTTTCAATTCGAGTTTTTCAATTTATGGTTTTGGTTTCGGTTTGATTTTAAAAAATAAATATACAATTATTTTTCCATATGGAAATCATTTCAACCGAATTAAAGAACGTAAAATAAAATAAATATCCAAAACAAATTCATTTTGAATTTATTATAAGACTAACTTAAATTAATAAAATCTTAAAACTAATAATATTTTTATGGATTTAAATTTATATATTTGCACTCAATTTAGGCTTTAAATTTGCTTTCCTAAGAGGTTGAGTTTGAAAAATAGTAAACATAAAAAACTGCATAACCAAACTGAACCGACAATCACGATTTTTATGCCATTCATTTTCGGTTTCAATTTTTAAAAACTCACATAGTGCAATTCAATTCAGTTCATATTTTAGTGAAACCGAATCGAATACACCTGTCCTCAAACCACTCAATGATATGAACTTAATCTAAAATTCCCTCTTCAAAATGATTGGAACGGTTAGAGGCTGTATTGGAAATGAAGTTCAGAATTACTTCCAAAATGAACAAATATAATATTCCACAATCCATAGAAAAATATCATCATGGTTTCTAGGTACGGAGAAGTCAAATGGAAAGCCCCATTTAGTTATTCTACCCGGAGTTTCAAATCGCGATCGCAGTCTCATTTTCGGTCATTTCGTGTTTACAACAGGCGCTGTTGGCCGCTATTACGGGTGTATCGGGTGTAGCGGAAGGCAACACTACCGCTATTTCATGTGTGCTATTGCGGTCGTGGACTGCTATTTGAAACCTTGATTATACCCAGTAGAAACTGTGAATGTAGAAAGTATTAACATTTCCTCATGTGTAAGCATTTGGGTTAACATAATCAAAGCGTTCAAGATAAGACCTTCCCTATATATTAATCTTCTAACATTCAGCTGCAGAATCTTGAATTATTTAAGGATTTTGGTTTAGATTTGTCGCTCAATGTTGTGACCACTGCAGCACAAAAAAGGGACAAGCCCTAGTAAGGACTGCAGGACCAATAATCACACTCTGATCACACAGTCACGGTTCATAAACCAATATTGTGTACGACATGTTCTGAGTGAAGGTTGATGAACTTGTTCCCAACGGTGAGAGGCAGTTCAAGTTGTTGAAGCTTATGACACACCACCACTGATGTCCTTGATAATTAACCACTCGAATGAACTGTTTCCACTAATGAATATTCAACTATAACGGAATATCATCATAACTAATGGGCTCGGTTCGTCTTGCCTGCAAAGTTATGTAATAACTGTTAGTAAAGAAACCGTAAAATCAAATCGTTAGTAATAATTGGACAATAATAAAAGAAATAAACAACAAACGACTATTCATACACCCGAAGATCAGACTGAACAGCAGCGGCGCTACTCTTTTTTTAACACGGAAAAGAAAGCTAAAAAGCTTTAGAGAAAAAGAATCGTAGAGAGGAAATATGTTTTTTTTTTTCAATTGGACGACGAAAATGAGAAAAAGAATTATGTATTTATAGGTTCTATTCACATACACAAAGCATAAAATAAGGCTTAATCCACGCAATTGTTAAAGTAGTTGGCTTAATACATTCGTGTAACAAATATATCAGTTAGAATTAATCCAGTAATTAAGCCAAATAAAACACACAAGAATGTATTAAAGATACAGCCAAAATCACAACTACGAATTTGCTGAACAACAATGTGCACATGCAAAGGTTTTGTCTTTATATATTCAACAAAGGAGGGATAAGAAGACTCGATACTCTTCCCATGGGGATGTTCCCTCCCGATTCGGGATACAATACTCTTCACCCCCATTTTCCAAGTTTTCAAGACAAAACCAAAACCACAAATACTTGAGTTTCAAAGCGAATAATATGTAGCAGTTAAGGTTTCAAAGAAATGTGGACTTAGATCGGTAGACTGATAATCCATACTTGAACATAAAGCAAAGGCTTCCCATGATTCATGTTTATAGAAAAGGTGAGAGGAACATGTAAGTTGAGACTTAAGACAGGATGAATGTTCATAGATTTAAGCCTTGAATTTTACTTATAAACAAAATGATATCCTATCCATTAAAGTAACAAAAGAGAGTTTTGGGGGCAGATCAGGTCAGATCATTCTTCAGTCAACTCATTGGAAGAGAATGCAGATGGAAATTCGATGTGCTGTTGAATGATGGTTAGGAGATTGGAACGTGGTGAGATATTATGCAGAAATTGTGGTCCTGAGAGGCAGTACAATTTGTTTGAAGTTATGAACTCACCACTTACCAATATGATATTTCTCTAGTACCCGATATTCAACTAGAATGCGCTATCATCAGCAATAAGTTTGATATTTATTAAGCATTTTCTTAATTATTTAATTTCAATAGGATGAAATGGAAAGGGACATACGTAGCCGGATGAAAAAGACGACTTGGGAGAGTTAAGTAAACGAGCAAAAGGAACACTGATAATGCAACAGCAACAATGCCTGAGGCAGTGGCACATGATTAGGATTGATGCAGCTGCAGTTTTGGTTGTTGGGTTTGGTCCATTCCCATTTATAATTAAAGCTTTTATCTTTGGGACCAAAATCCACTGTTGAATCTGGTTTTATTTTACCATTCTTTGTTTTTACCTGCCGCACTATGTTGTACGAACTGATGGAGATTTAAGCTTCTGCTTATTATAACCAAAATGCTTGTCTCATCTATTTCACCATTAAGGATTTGCTTGATTAAGTGGAAATAAAATAAAATTGATTGAAAATTAAAGGAGTAGAAAGATGGGAAAATTTAAAGAAAAAAGTAATTTTCTTTCTCTTCATTGCTTGATAGAGGTGAAAAATAAGAAGAAAAAAAAATACAAAGTTTTGAAAATACACATTTTAAATTAATTTGATATTTCCAAGAAATACGATTGCATTCTCTCGATCCATTCTTGTCGTCAACAATGTACCAAAAAGAGCAAGACAGAGAAAAAGGAAGACAGAGAACAAATTATTGAAGTCTTATTTTATTACTTGATTTGATTTTGAAATTATTTTTAAATAGAATCAAAAAGATCAATTTTCGAACCGAGTCAAATTTTACTCAATCCCAGTCATGTACATATCAACACTAAAACAACATAACACATTACCAAAATAGAAATAAAAAAAGCCTTTGCCTAGTACCATTTATGGATTATTGTTAGCTACCTTAATTTAATTATAGTGGCCATTTTTTTAGCTTAAAACTTTTTTTTTGGCACAAGTAGTGGAAAAAATGAAAGAAAGTTATGTTGGAAAGCAACAATCCAGCAATGGGTACTCAATTTATTTGTGTTTTCAAGGCAACATTTTCCATAATTTTCAGCACTATTCCTTTTATCCCATGAGTTCTTCTCGTGTGGTTGAAAAATCATTAGGCCACATTAAAATGATGAGGAAACATATTTAATTCGTTTTAAAAACATTTATAATATGATATATTTGACTTAAACAATATAATTAATTGATTTAACTAAAGCAAAATTTTACAGCGTTAGGCGAGCGGCGATGAATACTAACAATTATGAGCACCGATAAATTAATTTATAAAACGATAAAATTATAAGGTATTCAACGTATAATTATATTTTAGCTAAAAATATAATTGTAATTTTAAATAAATCACAATATTAATTACATTGTTTTTTAATATTTTTATAATTAGATCAAATAGTAACCCCAAATTACAAAACCCTTTAATTTTTTTTAAAAGCTCTAATTTTCTCATTGTCGCCGTCGCCCACACTGCTGCCGTAGGTTTTGTCTTACTCCTTCGATTGAATCGTTGTTGTTTATCATTCTCAACGTGTATGTCGTTCACCTCCGTTCGCGCAACCAACCCGTTAAGGTAAGCTAGATTAATTTTATTTTGAATCAAACTTGGTTTTTCGTCCAAGCTGTCACTGACGGGTGGTGGTTCACCGGATGTCGGTGCCTTCACTGGCAGTGGCCATGGTTGCATAATTGATTTTATAATTTCTAAACACTAACCCTAACCCTAACCCTAACCATAACCTGTTAGTAATGCTCAATTTTTAACAGTCTTTTAAAGGATTTTAATTCTAGAATTAAATTGTGATTTGGAAGTGACTATTTTGCCCTCACTATTTAGCCTATAAATAGAGGACAATTTCATTCACTTTGATACATCCCAAGCAAAACATTTGCTTTGAAACACTCCTCTATAGTGAGTGTTGTTTGAGTTGAGATAAGAGCAATACCACCAAAGTTCACTCCAGTTTTCGGGTGTACGAATTCTTGGAGAGCCGTGTTAACCTCGGGGGAACGGTCCGCCTACTGCAGCGATTACACACATCGGGGCGAATTCGTTTCTAAGACAGTGGATTACCACGACACGGTTATCATTCTGATTGATTATTTTATTTAATATTTTCCAGTCAGTGCTAACGCCTCGTTTTGCAGCAGTCTATTTTACCAATAATTTAGAAACGAATTCTTTACTGCTGCTAAATACGCCAACAATAAGATCCGCTGGGCATAGATTACCAAAAAATGTCGAAAGTAAGGAAATTGAGCCTATGGATTCCGGTTAGTCATTTCATTTTTGTTTCCTCGGTAATCTTGCTATCAAAAGGAATTTGATAGCGTCATGATAAAAAAAAAATGGTGGTTGCTAATGTTTAGAAATTTGTTATGCCTTAATTTCATGATTAATTTATAATTATTAATAGCAGCAGCCAACATTCATGATAGAGGTTACTTCCATGCGTTAAAGGTTGGTAACTTCTTGATATTACTTTATAATTAAGTTTGAATTGAAACGTATTTTTATCCAATTAATTGGGTTGAGGTTATATACCTATTCAAACATTGCTATGCACCTTAAATTGGATAAGGTGATGCTGCTACATTATTAAACGATAAAGTATGAATTAAAGCTGAGAAAATGCATTTCATGGGGGGCAATTAGCGTGTTTATATGCAGTTTTAATGAATTGGAAAACTACTGTTAGTGACCAATATATATATATATATATATATATATTTCTTTTATTAATGGCCATTTCTCTTAAAGCATATAGGTTAAAATGCTTTAAAACGTACTATACTTTAAACGTATTATTAAAGATGATTTTTCTTAAAACTATGAGGTTTTGATTCTTTTGATGCTTTATGAGTTTAAAGTATAGGAACAATGAATGATAGTTTAAACCGGAGTGTAATGGTTTATAATATTAATTAGAATAATACCTTGTGGTTATGGTATTAATGTTCAACGGATTCTTGTGATTCAAATGGTTTCAATGGTGATATGAAACGTTTCAAATTGAATGTATTATTAAATAGCTATATAAATATTTGTTAATAGCTATATAAATGTTGATGTATTCAATTTTGAAATTTTCATGCTATAGTTAAGAGGTGACATGATTATAATGTTATGAACATTGACATTTTGATATGAGAGATAATGCATGTATGATATTTGTTTCATGTGGAAATATAAAATAACTTATTCCCATGTGGGGGTAACTTAGTTCCTGAAAACTAAGGTGAAAATAATTATAAATATTTTTTACTGTACTAATAATTTTCTTTGAGAAATTTGTAAAGATACAGGAAATATGTAATATTTAGAGAAATATGGAGCTGGTAAAGCTGAAATGAGAAGATTCTCCAAAATCGAATAGTTGTTAAATTCGATTTGATTTCCACAATCTCTTGAAGATAAGAAACCAAAATCCTAAAGATATGGATCTTATTACTATCAGTAAATTATTTTTATTTTATCATTGCTAGTAAAATATTTTTGTGACTAACCATATGTAATCTTCATTTGAATTCAGAAGATTCAAAAGAGATGGTGGTTCAGATGAAGTGATTGTCATGATAGATTTTGGGTCCTAATGCAAAGGCTGAAGTAGCATGCATGGTGAGGATGAACAAGTCTATTTGGAAATTATGATTCTACCTGCGAGGTCAGACTATTGTTACTTATTAATTTATGCTTATAATGATGCATGAATTAGTATAGATGTGCCTTTAAAATAGTCTTTAAAACTTAGTGGATACTATGAAATGAGATCAAACCACTATTAAAGACTAAGGTAGTACTACTAAGGCTAAGGTAATAGTTTGAGCCCAAAATATATATGCTTAATAAGATACTATTGTGATTAAAAGTATCAAAAATGATTCTTTAAGAAGCCTTAATAAAGAGAAAATCTATAAATAATTTATTGGAAAGTAGTGTGATGAGTATGAAAGTGCATGTCTAGGATTGGTTATTGGTACTTAAGCGTGCCTAGTGCACCACCTCTCTTTTATAGAAACCTACCTGGTGCATTGTTCATTACTATGCTCACTATTCCAATACTATGACAAGATAAAAACTCTTAAAACTTAGTGTAGAAGTTAAAAGAGTGGAGATTAATTTGGTTGAGTGGAATACCAAATTTAGTCATAGTAAATAAAATATATGATGATCTCTTTAAGGCTAATATGTTGAATATCATGAATGAGAATATGATAGAATCTATTGCTACTAAAAGTATGTTGTAGCTATTAAATCTCTTTAAGTGATTTTCCTAAGTAAAGGAAAGAAAAGAGATTATCTATTTCAGAATTTGTTCTAAAATCTCTTGTTTTAAACTTGAGATCATTTTTCCTGATGTTAGGAAAAAATCGAAATTCATTTTGAATGAGGAAAAGTCATAAAGAATTTCATATTGGTTTATGTATTTTAATCTTAATGATTTGTAACTTCTCAAAACTTTGAGAATATAATTATGTGTAAACAAAACTTGAGTTTGTTAAAATATAGTTTTATGGCTAAAACTCATAACAAACTTTACTCTAGTATGATTGAGTATTTGTTTACACGTTGTTCAAGACACTTATGGATATACTAAAATGTTAGAAATGTGAGGGTGTCTTAAAATGTAGATTAAATACATAAACTCAAATAGAAAATATTCTATCCAATTCTTCTAGTATTTCTGCTAGGTCTTCTCAAGAAATTGATTTCGAGCCTAGAAGAAGTAAAAGGCTATTTGGACCAAATTTTATCACTTCCTTTATTTCTGAGATAAATGATTTAGACTCTCTTTCTGATCATATAGCTTAAATATTATATGAGGATCCTAAAAAAGCTATAAGATCTATCGATGCTAGCTTCTAGAAAAGTGCTACTAATGATTAACTAGAATCGATAATGTCTAATCATACTTGGGATTAGTTGACTTGCCTAGAGGATTTAAACCAATATGTAGCAAATGAATCTTCCGGAAGAAAATGAGACCAGATGGTTTGATCCAGTGGTACAAGGCAAGACTAGTTGTCAATAGGTTCACTCAAAAGTTTGTTTTAGACTACTTTGATTCTTACTCTCCCGTTATGAACATCTCAACGATCCGTTCATTATTTGCACTAGCCTTCATTCATAAGTTGCGAGTACATCAAATGGATGTTAAGAATGCATTTCTGAATGGAGATCTAGATGAGGAGATCTATATGAGAACAATGGTACAAGAAATTTCATAAAACTATACTTAGTTTTGGTTTTGTTGTGAATGGTTCGGATGTTTGTGTGTATTCGAGGATGTTTGGTACTGATTACGTCATCATAAGTTTTGTATGTTGATGACATGTTGATTTTTAGTTCTAACATTGAGTCCATTAACAAAACAAACAATTTCTTGTCCACAAAATTTGAGATGACGGATATGGGAGAAGTTGATGTAATCTTAGGAATCAAAATTACTCGAAATGGATTTTCTTTATGTCAAGCACACTATCTTGAGAAAGTGTTAAAAAAATTTGACATTTTTGATGCCATCCATGTTCGAATCCTTGTGACACTATCATATATCTCTTTAAAAATAAAGGAAGTAGCGTTTCCCAAACAGAATATACTAAATTAATAGGAAGCTTAATGTTCTTAATGAACTATACTCGGCCTGATATTGCTTATGTTGTGAGTAGACTAAGTAGATATACTCATATTCTGAGTGGTGAATACTGGATTGCTCTTATACGCTTACTAAAGTATCTTAAGGGTACTTTGTATTGGAAACTTGAGTTTGTTGGCTATCATGCGGTACTAGAAGGATGTTGTGATGTCAACTGGGTTTCTGATAATGATGAGGTAAGCTCTACGAGTGGGTATGTTTTTACTTTAGGTGGAGCATCAATCTCGTGGAAATCATCAAAGCAGACTTGTATTGCTCGTTCTACCATGGAGTCAGAGTTTATAGCTCTTGACCTAGCTAGGCAAGAAGTCGAGTGGCTCAGAAGCTTGTTAGCAGATATTTCGTTTTGGGGAAGATCGACTCCTCCGATTTCTTTGTTGTGTGATTCGCAAGCTGTGATATGTGTACAATGGTAAGAAAAGACACATTCGCATAAGGCATGAATCAGTTAGACAATTAATAAAGAATGGAGTGCTCTCTTTAGAGTATGTGAAGTCGGAAAGGAACCTAGCAGATCCTTGGTCTTAGATTTGTCGAGGGGGATGGGTCTAAAGCCCATTGGTTGAGGAATTCATGGTGGATACCCAACTTAGTTATCTAAGTTCCATGTGGTCAAACGAAACCATGGAAAGACTCATAGTGCACATTCCTAGTGCCTATCCCTATGATGAATAATGTGCATGCCCAGGATGAGCTTAATTGCTCTTAATAAATTCATAGCCCAGGCTTTGGGTGGTCTTAGTGAGAAAGACTTGATGAATTTACCGATTTTGGCTGAATATCTATTCTTAATAAGTTCATAACCCATAGTTGAGTGGGTAGTTCTAATCGCGAAGGACTAGATGAACTTATCGCTTGAGAGGATGAGTTTTATTAAACTCTTAATGAATTCAAACCCAAGAGCTTGGGAGTTCCTAATGAGAATGACATATTGAATGCGAGTTCCTAGTGAGAAGGACATATTGAATTCACCGAATTATGAGGTTGAATATTTATTCTTAATGACTTCTTATCCCAGAGTTTGGGTGGTTCATTAATAATGAACTTGAAGAAAGTCACCATACCCTTTGTGAGGTTGAGCTATTATAAAAGCTCTTAATTATTTCATAGCTCAATTTGAGTGGTTTATGTTGATATAAACTTGATGAAATAACCTACGTAAGTGAGAATGATTAGCCACCTTCTATGAAAAACGTTGGGCCATTTTTTTAGTACACTTATTAGAATCCTGAGGAAAGAGGGCTAAACATATATACGCTTTTGTATATATTCTTTGTAGACGCATCGAGAACTTTGGTGGATGAAGGGTTTAGTTGTATGTTATGAGTTTACCCCAATCTTAGAAAGTTCCAGACTAGTTTCACTTATCTAAGAGAAGGATTGCTCATCATCACTATGTACTAGTTCCATATACGTTCATTAGTACTTAAGCAACTAATCTCGCTATTGCTCTTCTCATGTTTTAACTTCATTGCTCTCATCTTTACGAAAGAATTCTTTCGCATTAGTGGGGGAATGTTGGTAATTCTCAATTTGTAACAGTCTTTTAAAGGATTTTAATTCTATGTTTAATAGAATTAAATTATGATTTGGAAGTGAATATTTTTCCCTCACTATTTAGCCTATAAATAGAGGACAATTTCATTCACTTTGATACATCCCAAGCAAAACATTTGCTTTGAAACACTCCTCTATAGTGAGTGTTGTTTGAGTTGAGAGAAGAGCAATACCACCAAAGTTCACTCCAGTTTTCGGGTGTACGAATTTTTGGAGAGCCGTGTTAACCTCGGGGAACGGTCCGCCTACTGCAACGATTACACACATCGGGACGAATTCGTTTCTTAACTTTTATCTTATTTGCAGTTACGATTTATGGTGTTTTGTGTTCTTCTAGTTACGAATTATGGAGTTTTGTGATTTTCTTCCCCTTTGCTTTAACACAGTGTCAATTACAAATACTAACTTGTCTGACACAATTTCAAATTCAAATTAACATAAAGAATAAGTACTTACTACGCAAATGAATCTAGCTAGTTATAAGAATAATCAAAAGAGGTGAATATGATGGTGATGTCTTGGCATATTCAGGTTCCACTCAAATCTGTTTATAGCAAGCTTGTGAACAAATTGTTCGTAATAAATATCTTCAGTGAAACCTACTCTTGGAAAATATTATTTGAATGATTTCCTCAAATTTAAAAATCCAAGAGGGATTCCAAGTGTATCGATATGGTATAATTGTGTAAAATTTCAGTATGTTTCGACATAATTGACACTTCAGGTGTATCGATACGGTGCAACTACATTGAAATTCAAGTAATAGAATTTTACAATAATCCAATAGAAAATGAAGGTATCGATATGATTTCTGTAGCGATACTGTGCAACTACTTTGAAAATCCAAGAAACAATAGATAATACCCTATAATTCTAGTCATAATCTAGTATAAAATGTGGGTATCAATACCTGCTCTGTATCGCTACAGTGGGACTACCTTGAAAATAAAAGTAGTCACCAGTACTGATACTCAACACGTATCGATACCCTATAAGTGTAGAAAAAATCCAGTATAAATTAAAGGTATAGATATGTGGTTCGTATTGATACGGTTGGATGATCTTAAAAATTCAACAAACAATCGACAATATCTATACCAATGTGTATTGATACCATGCAATTCAAGTCATAATCCAGTATAAAATGAGGGTATCGATACGTGATCTGTATCGATATGGTGGAACTGCCTTGAAAATCCAACAAACAATCGAGAGTACCGATACTCAATGCATATTGATACCCTATAAGTCTAGTCATAATCCAGTATATATTCAGGGTATCGATACGTGGTCTGTATCGATGTGGTGGGACATCCTAGCAATTCTAAGAAACAATCGATAGTATTGACACCCCATGGGTATCAATACCATATAATTCTAGTCATTATCCAATATAAACTGATGGTATCTGTAACAACCCGGATATTTTCAAAATAATATTTAATTGAAATTGGAGGTTTTAATTGTGAAAATCGGTAAATTGTGGGGACTAAATTGAAAGATTTTAAAACTTGGAGCTTGTTTTAGAGTTAAAGAAAATTTAGGGACCAAGCCCTGAATTTACCCAAAAAAGTTAGGTATGTTATGTTATAAACGTAGTTTTCTGTTTCAAATAGAAAACCATACCTCAATTGCTCCCAAATTCCCTTCCCCCTACGCTGGTTTCCGACTTAGATCCCGACGCCGTTCGACCTCCAATCGTAAAATTGAAACCACCGTCGTGTTCATATTCGACCCATGAACAAAACCCAGTAAATCAATTATAGCGAAACGCTGCCAAACGACGTGAATTTCGAGTCAAAGTCTCGACATTTTTTTAGCACTACCGCCGAGAAAATCTTAAATTCATCTCCGATCGTTGATCGATTTTCGACACCTCCCGCACCATCGTGTTCCTTGTACCGCCTTTTTCTGTAATTTTTAGACCCTCGGAGGAGGCCTCACGCGCCACACGCGCCGCCGTAGGGAGAGTGAGTGGCTGAAACCCGGTTTGACCGGTTTTGAACCAGTTTTGACCGGTTTGACCGGTTCGAACCGGTTTGACCGGTCTGACTGACCCGACCGACCCGACCCGACCCGACCGTTGACCCGACCCGACCCGACCGTTGACCGTTGACTGTTGACTTCCTTTGACCAAAACTTAAAATGGCTTTGACCGACCATTAAACGACCGTTAATTTTTTCCGAGTATACCTATTCTGATAGTTTTCGACGTCTCGAAACCGTTTCCGAAGTCTGTTTCGTCAAATTCAAACCCGAAGGCCTCCAAATCGATGGTCAAAGTGGTTGACTTTGACTTTGACCAAGAATTTAAATTTTTGAAAAGACATACTTTATGTTTTTCGACGTCCTAATTCCGATTCCGCAATTCGTTTGGCCAAATTCAAACCCGAAATCCTCCAAATTGATAGTCAAACCCTAAAAATGCTTATATACTTAAGAATTTAGCTTTGAACAATTAAGTAAGATTTGGGGCTGATAAATAATGATTGTTTGAAGGTACAAGAGACTCTCCGGATCGTTCGACAGCTCGACCCAGCTCTTCTAGATCAATTAAACCACGTGTGCCAGTATTCACCCGTAAGACCCGTAAATTTTATGATTTTAGAGATTTATTTATGTTACCCATAAGTAATATAGTGTTATTATAAAATAGGTTCGAAAACTGTAGCAGAGCGTGGTGAAACCAACAATCAGTAGATCTACTATTTGAACCTATTATTGAGGTGAGTTCCCTAATTATTACTGAACTATTTTATTGGTTTTAATATGAGGTACACTGAGTTCTTTGGTTACTGTTTTATTGATGCACCAATTTAATGTGATGATTTATGGAATTTGTGTCACGGTGCAATTGAACTTTTGGATTGAATTACAATAGTATAGCTCTGATCAAGCTAATAAACATAATGGGCCTAGTGTGACTCTTGGGGCCCCAAGATGCATTAGGTTGGCTTCCCTTGCTGTGTGCTTAGGGTAAGCTATATGGACTTGGACTTACGGGCTTAAAGATACAAGCTCTAAAGCTTATCCTTAGGTTGGCTTTCTTTTTGCTGTGTGCTTAGAGTAAGCTATATGGAAAATAGTTTTGGAAATTACTGATGGTGTACAAGAAAAGAGTTTAAACTATGATTTTCAAAAGTTAAACTCTTTTATGAATTTATGAGATTTACTAGACTATGATTTGTTTAATGTACCTATTGTGATTTTAAGGTAATATTGGGACACACTGAGCCTAGCTCACCTTTCAAAAATGTTTTTCCCCCTTTCAGATACTGTTGGTTAGATACCCCGGATTGAGCACTTGGAGGATCAACATATCTCTTGAAGTATATTTGATTGTAATGTTTTTATCATTCAGGTTGACTTTATTTTGGTGACATGGACCTTATTTTAAAGTATTGGATTTTATAGTGATTACACTTTTGCTATTAATATTCGGTTTAACGTGATTTTGAATTTTTTTAAGACATGTTTTAAATTAATTTTTTTACTTATTGGTATTATATTTATGAGTTGGGTTTTGATAGTATAATATCATGTAATTTATAATGTGATTTTACAATGATTGAATAACGGTTTCAGAAAATGTCTTTAAGAATCATGTATGTGATCCACTAGACTTAATCGAAACGCATAGGCCGGGTCTAGGGGGTTACATTTATTGGTATCAGAGCTTTTGATTTTTAACCCTCGGACTGTGTATGAGTCCACATTGAAAATACGGTTTTGAAATATTTTACAAAACAAGTTACGAAGGCCATGTCACAAGTTATTAAGATTTTAACTGTGTTCGAGACTCCAAATGCTTGTCTAACCCTAAGTTTTATCTCCTATAGTAAACTCGAGATCCACCAAAAAAAATGAGTGCTAGACGTGGTCGTCGAACTAGCCGTGGGCGAGGTCGAGTGGCTAGATTTGCAGATCCGATCGATGAGATACGGGTAGATCCCCCACCTCCGATAGGTGATCATGCTCCTACGACCCTAACGAATCTGCCTCCTGCCGCTGGTATTGGAATGACTACACCGATCATAGGAGCGACGAATATTGAGTCCGAGCCTACCAGAGTTGCATTAGATGAGAATTTTGGTAGATTGTTTCTGCAATTAATACAGGGAGCAGTCAGAGCTATTGGTGTTGTATCCGAGGTTCCTATTTCACAGACTTTGATTGCCAATGGAGTTAGAACTTTTGGGGGACAGATTGGTGGAGCTCCTACTGAAGCTGAGGATTGGCTACAGGATACAGAGAGATGCATGGATCAATTGGGTTTAGATTCAACTAAGAGATATCAGGGTGCTGTGGCGATGTTAGATGGCAATGCCTACACTTGGTGGGAGTCAGTGACCAGTAGTGTTCCTACCGATCGTTTGACCTGGAATTTCTTTAAGGATTGCTTTCGGAGTCGTTTTCTGGGAGAGCGCTACTTAGCTCAGAGACGTCAGCAGTTTCAAGACCTGGTTCAGGGAGACATGATTGTTTCTGAGTATTAGATCGAGTTCTTGAAGTTGCTGAAATATGAATTCAGTATGGTACCTACTGAGAGAGATCGATGTCGTAAATTTTCCCTTGGACTCAGATACGAGCTGCGTAGGAAAGTTGTAACCCATCAGGATGATATATTTGATGTGTTGGTGGGCAGAGCCAAAGATGCTGAAGAGGTGGAGGTTTTAGCTTCTGGTAGAGAGCGTGTTGAACAGGAACGATCTAAGAAATTTTCAGGCCCGATGGAGTCATCAGCACAGTCCGGGAAAAGGTCTCGTACTTCAGTTCCTCAGAGAAGCAATACACGTTTCAGGCCTGCAGCGTCCTCACCATTAGTTGGCAGTCGAGGCGGTTCCTCGTCGTATTATCATGGGTTCCTCTGTGAGTATTGCGGTAAACAACACACAGGAGAGTGTCGTAAGAAGATGGGTCTTTGCTATCAGTATGGATCTAGTGGTCATTATCGGAGGGATTGTCCTCAGCTAGTTTTGTTTAAGCAGACCGCTACCCAGACTCCTGTACGTTCTCAGACTACAGTACAGACTCCAATTAGAGATCGTAACCAAGTAAAGGCTCGTGGTTCAGCGTCCAGGACTAACAGTAGATCCCGACCTCAGCAAAATAGATGGCCAACAGTTTCTGAGGCTAGACAACCAGCTTTGGTTTATACCACTAGACGTCGGGATGACAGAGATATGCCTGAGGTTATTGCAGGTACATTTACTATTTATTCTATCCCATACTTTGCATTACTGGACAATGGCTCCACTCACTCCTATGTATCGAGCTTGGTATCTCGAAACCTTCAGATTCTGATCGAGAACACTGAAAATACTGTTACAGTTACGAGTCCAGTAGGACAAGCGGTATTAGTGAATAAAGTATTTCGGCGTTGAAGGTTCAGGGAGAAATTTTTCTCGATGATCTTATGGAGCTTCCTTTAGAGGAGTTCGATCTAATTCTTGGGATGGATTGGTTGAATAAACACAAGGTAAATCTGGATTGCGAATACAAGCGGGCTACTCTAAAGACTTCAGATGGTCGGACTGTTATGTTAATTGGTGAACGGCGTGGCTATCTCTCTAATATAGTTTCAGCGATGGAAATTGATCGTATGATTCGGAAGGGATATGAGACTTTCATTGCTTGTATTTTGAACACTAAAGGTTCATTGTCCATGATCGAAGAGATCCGTACAGTTAGCGAGTTTCCTGATGTCTTTCCAGAGGAGTTGCCTGGTTTACCTCCTGATAGAGAGGTAGAGTTCGAGATAGAGACTTATCCGGGATCTGCACCTATTTCTATGGCACCTTATCGCATGGCTCCAAAAGAACTTAAGGAGTTGAAGGTCCAATTGCAAGAATTATTCGATCGAGGATTAATTCGGCATAGTACTTCACCATGGGGAGCTCCAGTTCTGTTTGTGAAAAAGAAGGATGGGTCACTAAGATTATGTATTGAGTATCGGAAGTTGAACCAGATGACGGTCAAGAATAAATATCCACTACCCAGGATTGATGAATTATTTGATCAGTTGCGAGGAGCTACTGTATTCTCTAAGATTGATCTTTGTTCGGGGTATTATCAATTGAAAGTTAAAGGATCTGATGTTGCAAAGACGGCCATTCGCACTAGATATGGTCATTATGAATTCTTAGTGATGCCTTTTGGTTTGATGAATGCTCCTGCAACTTTCATGGATTTGATGAATCGGGTGTTCTGACCATATTTGGATCAATTTGTGGTGGTCTTTATTGATGATATTCTGATCTATTCTCGTACTGAGGCAGAGCATGACGAGCATTTGAAGATCGTTCTGCGGACTTTGAGAGAGCATCGTCTATATGCCAAACTAAGCAAGTGTGAGTTTTGGCTTCAAGAAGTGTCGTTTCTGGGGCATATTATTTCTGTGCGAGGTATTCAGGTCGATCCAAGCAAGATTGAAGCTATTGTGAATTGGAAACGACTCAAGAATATCTCTGAGATTCGTAGTTTCTTGGTCTTGGCTGGTTATTATCGACGTTTTGTTGAGGGCTTTTCGATCATTGCTTCTCCTTTGAAAAAGTTGTTAAGGAAGAATATATCGTTTAACTGGGGTGAGGCACAACAGGAGAGCTTTGAGAAATTAAAGGCAGTATTGACTCAAGCACCAATATTGATTCAACCAGAGTCCGGGAAGGATTTTACAGTGTATAGTGATGCGTCACACTCAGGACTCGGCTGTGTTCTAATGCAGGAAAGTAAGGTGGTGGCTTATGCATCTCGTTAGCTGTGACCGCATGAGTGTAATTATCCTACTCATGATTTGGAGTTAGCAGCAGAGATTTTTGCCTTGAAGATTTAGAGACACTATCTTTATGGAGAGAAGTGTTACATTTTCATGGATCATAAGAGTTTAAAGTATCTTCTGACCCAGAAGGAGCTTAATTTGAGACAACGACGCTGGCTAGAGCTTCTAAAGGATTATGATTGCGTGATTGATTATCACCCTGGTAAAGCTAATATTGTAGCGGATGCTTTGAGTCGAAAGGCGGTAACAGAGTTGAGATCTTTAATGGCCAGGATGAATTTATATGACGATGGCACTCTGTTATCATAGTTACATGTTAAGTCGACCTTGGTTGATGAGATCAAAGCTAAGCAGCCCCTTGATAGCTCCTTGCTTTCCATCTTTGAGCAAGTAGAGCAAGGGACAAGCTCAGATTATGCCCTTGATCAGGATGAAGTTTTATGCTTCAAAGGTCGGTATTGTGTGCCGGATGATGCTGAGTTAAGGCAGACTATCCTTACGGAGGCTCATAGTAGTCTATATGCTATGCACCCCTGTGGAGATAAGATGTATCGGAATTTGAGAGAGATGTATCATTGGGTCGTCATGAAGAAGGACATCTCGAATTTTGTGGCGAGGTGTTTGACTTGTCAGGAAGTTAAGGCGGAACATCAACATCCATCAGGTTTGTTACAACCTATCAAGATTTCTGAATGGAAATGGGAGCGTATTACTATGGATTTTGTTACTGGTTTACCTATGACTCCTTTGAAAAAGAACTCAATTTGGGTGATTGTTGACAGACTTACAAAGTCAGCTCACTTCATTCTTGTACGGATAAATTATACGTTGGACAAGTTGGTGAGGTTGTATATTTCAGAGATTGTCAGATTGCATGGTGTTCTGTTATCTATCATTTCAGATAGAGATTCAAGATTTACTTCGAGATTTTGGAAGGCGCTACATACGGCTTTGGGTACGAGATTGAATTATAGTACCTCCTTCCACCCACAAACTGATGGTCAATCTGAGAGAGTAATTCAGATTCTGGAGGATAAATTACGGGGTTATGTAATTGATTTTCGTGGTAGCTGGGAGAACTTTTTGCCTTTGGCAGAATTCGCTTATAATAACAGTTACCAGACCAGCATTCGTATGGCACCCTATGAAGCACTCTATGGGTGTAGGTGTCGCACCCCGATTTGTTGGACTGAGTTGCGTGATAGGAAGACTTTGGGACCTGAGTTAGTGCGGGAGATGGAAGACACTGTCAGATTGATCCGTGACCGTCTGAAAGAGGCATTTGATAGGCAGAAATCTTATGCAGATCAAAAGAGGAAGGATATACAGTTTGACGTTCAAGATCAGTTTTTTCTCAAGGTATCTCCATGGAAGAAAGTATTGAGATTTGGACGTAAGGGTAAACTGAGTGCGCGATTTATTGGGCCGTATCGTATTCTGAAGAAAGTTGGATATGTTGCTTATCAGCTTGAGTTGCCTTCCCATCTTAGTCGTATTCATGATATTTTTCATGTGTCTATGTTAAGGCGATACCGTCCAGATCCAGATCACATCATTCAAGTTGATGAGGTAGAGCTGAGACCTGATTTGTCATATGAGGAGGAGCCCATCCAGATCTTAGAAAGAGATGAGCGAGTTCTTCGGAATAAACGGATTCCAATGGTCAAAGTTCAATGGAGTAATCGAGGCCCCTCAGAAGCTACTTGGGAGACATTGGAGTCAATGGAGGCTCAGTTTCCTCAACTATTCTCATAAGGTAAATTTCGAGGACGAAATTTCTTGTAGAGGGGGAGAATTATAACAACCTGGATATTTTCAAAATAATATTTAATTAAAATTGGAGGTTTTAATTGTGAAAATCGGTAAATTGTGGGGACTAAATTGAAAGATTTTAAAACTTGGAGCTTGATTTAGAGTTAAAGAAAATTCAGGGACCAAGCCCTGAATTTACCCAAGAAAGTTAGGTATGTTATGTTATAAACGTGGTTTTCTGTTTCAAACAGAAAACCATACCTCAATTGCTCCCAAATTCCCTTCCCCCTACGCCGGTTTCCGACTTAGATCCCGACGCCGTTCGACCTCCAATCGTAAAATTGAAACCACCGTCATGTTCATCTTCGACCCGTGAACAAAACCCAGTAAATCAATTATAGCGAAACACTGCCAAACGACGTGAATTTCGAGTCAAAGTCTCGAAGTTTTTTTAGCACTACCGCCGAGAAAATCTTAAATTCATCTCCGATCGTTGATCGGTTTTCGACACCTCCCGCACCATCGTGTTCCTTGTGTCGTTTCGAGTCCGCCGGTGTCAACCTTAGTCTCCGTCGACGGCGACGCGTGAGGGGGTTGAGCAGTCAAAGATTCGGCCGAGTTGAAATCTAGCTCTCCGTCGTTCAAAAACTTGAACCGATCTTTGTAAGTATCTCGAAATCGCTCAAAATAATTTTTAGAAATTTTTCCGTAATTTTTAGACCCCCGGAAGAGGCCTCACGCGCCGCCGTAGGGAGAGTGAGTGGCTGAAAATCGGTTTGACCGGTTTCAACCGGTTCGAAACGGTTTGACCAGTCTGAACCGGGCTGACCCGACCCGACCCGACCCGACTCGACCCAACCGTTGACCCGACCCGACTGTTGACCGTTGACTTCCTTTGACCAAAACTTAAAATGGCTTTGACCGACCATTAAACGACCGTTAATCTTTTCCGAGTATACCTATTCTGATAGTTTTCGACGTCTCGAATCTGTTTCCGAAGTCCGTTTCATCAAATTCGAACCTGAAGGCCTCCAAATTGACGGTCAAAGTTGTTGACTTTGACTTTGACTAAGAATTTAAATTTTCGAAAAGACATACTTTATGTTTTTCGACGTCCTGATTTCGATTCCGCAATCCGTTTGGCCAAATTCAAACCCAAAATCCTCCAAATTGATAGTCAAGCCCTGAAAATGCTTATATACTTAAGAATTTAGCTTTGAACAATTAAGTAAGATTTGGGGCTGATAAATTATTATTGTTTGAAGGTACAAGAGACTCTCCGGATCGTTCGACAGCTCGACCCAGCTCTTCTAGATCAATTAAACCATGTGTGCCAGTATTCACCCGTAAGACCCGTAAATTTTATGATTTTAGAGATTTATTTATGTTACCCATAAGTAATATAGTGTTATTATAAAATAGGTTTAAAAACTGTAGCAGAGCGTGGTGAAACGAGCAATCAGTAGATCTACTATTTGAACCTATTATCGTGGTGTGTTCCTTAATTATTACTGAACTGTTTTATTGGTTTTAATATGAGGTACACTGAGTTCTTTGGTTACTTTTTTATTGATGCACCAATTTAATGTGATGATTTATGGAATTTGTGTCACGGTGCAATTGAACTTTTGGATTGAATTACAATAGTATAGCTCTGATCAAGCTAATAAACATAATGGGCCTAGTGTGACTCTTGGGGCCCCAAGATGCATTAGGTTGGCTTCCCTTGTTGTGTGCTTAGGGTAAGCTATATGGACTTGGACTTACGGGCTTAAGGATACAAGCTCTAAAGCTTATCCTTAGGTTGGCTTTCTTTTTGCTATGTGCTTAGAGTAAGCTATATGGAAAATAGTTTTGGAAATTACTGATGGTGTACAAAAAAGAGTTTAAACTATGATTTTCAAAAGTTAAACTCTTTTATGAATTTATGAGATTTACTGGACTATGATTTGTTTAATGTACCTATTGTGATTTTAAGGTAATATTGGGACACACTGAGCCTAGCTCACCTTTCGAAAATGTTTTTCCCTCTTTCAGATACTGTTGGTTAGATACCCCAGATTGAGCACTTGGAGGATCAACATATCTCTTGAAGTATATTTGATTGTGATTACACTTTTGCTATTAATATTCGGTTTAACGTGATTTTGAATTTTTTTAAGACATGTTTTAAATTAATTTTTTTTACTTATTGGTATTATATTTATGAGTTGGGTTTTGATAGTATAGTATCATGTCATTTATAATGTGATTTTACAATGATTGAATAACAGTTTCAGAAAATGTCTTTAAGAATCATGTCTGTGATCCACTAGACTTAGTCGAAACGCATAGGCCGGGTCTAGGGGGTTACAGTATCGATATGTTCTACGTAACAATAATGTGGGTTTATTATGAATTACAATGATATATTTTAGTAATGATACGATTGGTGTACTGGTACCAATTTAATGAGCGTACCGATTCGATGGGTTTATTATGAATTTCAATAATATATTTTGGTATCGATACGAGTGGTGTACTGGTACCACTTTAATGAGCGTACCGGTACGCTTTAGTAACCATATCGGTATGCATGGGTCTTGAACCTATAAATAACCTCTTATTCAATTTTTACCCAATATTTATCAAACCATAACCCTAAGAATGCAACTTTTTCTAAAACATTCACCCATTTATCACTCAAAATTCAAAATCATTCACAATTTTTGCAAGGCTTTCAAGGGATTTCATCTCCAAACAACAAATTGTGTATACCCATCACATCTTTGATATTTTTCCTATGTATTATTTGGTGTTTTATTTAATTTTCTCCACTAAGTTGTTTTTTATACGTTTTTACATCTTGATTGAATCTTTTTAGGATTTTAGGTTTTTTCATTTAGGTTGAATATCTAGGTTCAATTTATTTGAATATATTATTTGGATGTAAGCTTTTACATTTAGATTTAAAATCTAAAATGGACTAAAATTGATGATTATTTGTACAATGTCTATTGTTTTTGTAGGAGTTTAATCTAAAAATGGCACCAAATTTGAAACTTAGAACTGAACTTCATCATTCAGACAACCGTCTTCGAGTCAACCCGTAAATGAACCTCAACCTCAACCTCAACCCATTTTATCAAGTTCTTTTGACACATGTTTTAACGAACCCAGAGTAATAAACCAAAGGGAAAATTTTGAATTTTTTCAAAATTTTATTATTAGGGTGAGCGTGTCCTTGATTTTTTAATTTATATCTGATCCTAATTTTAACTTCCCTTATCTTGGTCTTATGAGGCGTTGAAAATTTCTAACCTTTCTTTAGCTTAATCTACAATATTTCCCCACGTTAACCCAAATTTTTTTCAATGCTCATTGTATTGTTAATGAACATAGTAACAATGTTATTGCCGTAGAGTCTTATCTTGTGGGTAAGACCTTTATGCTAGACACCGAAATAATTGTCAACCAACTAAGTCTAGAAAACATTGGTATTTGTGATGGGAATCAACCTATTCATGTATTTCCACCCCGACTCTATTATTACCCTGAACGCCCATGACCACTTTCTCCATTTGATTATCACTTGGTGTTTTTGTCCATCTGATGGTAAGTATTCTACAATTAGGATTGTCGATGCGTGGTGGATTAAGTTATTCAGTACTAGGCAATGCATCAATCTTGCTCAGATAATTTTTTTGACCTGGTTTACATCTTCAACAATCGTCTCACCTTTATGGTCACCTCCTTTTACTATAGTTGCGTCTTAAGTCATATCTTCATTAAGGAGAATATATATTGCTCGGTAGACATTCCTTTCCCTATAGGAAATCAGATTGACGACTCATCTCTTCGAAGGGATCATTTTGAACTCATCAACAATGAATGGATTCTTTACGCTCCAGCTGCAGCACCTTGAACGAGTCATCAGCCAATTATTCCAACACCTCAAGGAGAAGTCTCTTTGGCATTGATTTCAGAGTTGATCATTCAGATGAAGGGTCGCATTATCCATCATTTCGATTTAGTTGATGATCATCTTGACATCTTGGAGTATTCGGTTCAGCTCTTTCAAGATGATAATGAGGAAGATGTTGATGGCGACGATGATGTACCGAAGGATTAGATTTATTCTACGGATTATTTTGGATTACGTTAGATTGTGTTGGATTATTTTGTTGTGGCTATGCCACTTTGGATTATTTTAGATTGGATTTGTTGGAATATTTACAGCTTTATATTTATGGATCATGGATCTTGAATCTTTGTGAATATTATTTTGAAAATTGTTAAATTTTATTTTGGATTTCTTGCTATTATTTGACTGAGTTCAAACGTGAAAAAATATTAAATGATAAGTCGAAAATATTTGAGGGCACGTAAATAGTGTTGATAAAATCACTTGAATGATGTATTTTAATAAGTTAATAAAATTTTTCAATTTTGGTCTTTGTGTACCTGATACGCTTCGAGTATTGTTTTAGTTGTTAATCAATTTTTTGGAATCAACACATATTATGATGAAGAATTTATTGCTGCAATTTCAGAATAAAAAAATCATAACACGTAAAATAATACTCAAATATATGTCATGCTTTGAAAAATTTAATACACAAATTATTCACCCTTGAAGAAACTACAGTGAAAATCCATAACTTCTTAATCATGTATAGGCAATTTCCGCAAATTGAAAAGATTAATTTCATTGTGGTTACTTGCGACAAGTTTTGTCAAAGTTCTCCGTCCTTCAAATCCCATCTGTTGCGTCTATACAATAAATTTATTTATAACATCATTCAGTATCACACAATAGTTAAACAAAACTACACAGTATGCTTTACAGTGAAACTAATCTTCGACCAATCGCTTTTGATGTTGGCTTCTATATACTTTAATATGTACATGCCACAATCATCTTTGAATTCAATATCAAATAAAATAATTTATTAAAATAAAATACACATACCAAGAAATAGTAACTTTAATTTTAAATGTAAATCACGTACGAATTTGGCTGCTTCTATAATCCAATAAAATGAATTGGAAATTTTGAAACATTTTCAAATAATCTACCCAAATGAGCATGACTCTTATACATAAGTGGAACTTTACTCAACTGTTACAATAAGTCAAAACAACATTTAGAAATGTATAGTTGAAAACTACACGAATTCTATTAGTTTGCATAAAAGAATAAAGAACTTACAATATTTTCTGTAATATTTTTACGGACTTTATTGACGCCAAGAGAGTCTGAAACGTAAGTATGTCCCTCCACAACATCAACAACTAATAAAAATCAATGATTTCCGGTTTCATTATGTAAAGGCACATATACCTGTAAAATCATGTGAGTTAAAAATCATTATCAACTACATACAAGCAAAGAACAAATTATAGATATAAATATGCATGTTCAACATGACTACTATCAATATGCATAAAGTCCTCTATCTATCGGGTATGAAATTTGAAAAGGCCAGTATTTATCCCCATTTTTTAAGCATGTATGACATATTCGATAAGGATACTCTGAGAAAAACAATAAATATAAGTGTCAATAAATCATAAACTTAAAATTATTTGATCCCCATCCCATAAATTATTTTTTACCTAAAAGGAAGAGGCAAATATAACTTCTTTCACGTAGGTGTTTCTCTCAAGTGCAAATCGTACACATACAGATCGATAAACTATTAAATATTTGAAAAAATACAAATAATTAAATTAATATCAGACAAAATAATTAGTATTGATAATGTAAAACATTAAAAAAATTACATTGTAATACCCAATCATATAACCATTTTTCTGGAAAAACAATATGAGCATTGGCGATGTCTGATAAGTGCTTAATTTAGTTAATATTTTTCTTTTAAATTACTCTTCAATCATTGGTTTTTGTGTCTTATTTGTTCGTTTTGATTCATTTTTTGTGCAGGACGTCAGATTCTGGAAATTGCACAAAAAAGAAAGAATTCTTCAGTTTTTTTTTATTTTCGGAATCGAATCTGGATTAGTGGGCATGAATTCGGGCATGAAACATCCGACGATACGATGACGTCAGCACCTTCTAGAAGACCCAGTCAACATTTCTAGAAGAACGAATGGATTGACCGCACGTTTCTGGAATTCGGATTTGAATTAAACTCAAGTTTAGGATAATATTTTAAACATTATAATTTATCTTTGTATTTTAGTTTAAATAGATGTTAGTATTTCAATTAGGATTTAGGATAATATTTAGGATAATATTTTATTTTATCTTTGTTTTAGGTATTTTAGTTTAAATAGTTTTAAGTGTTTTAATTAGGATAAAAGATATTATTTTAGGAATTATCTTTAGCTTTTTTTTTTAGGAATTTGAAGGCTATAAATACCCTCTTATGGTGAGCATAAAAACATATCTCTCTCATCTGATAATAAAATCTTATTTTTCTCTCTAGCTTTCTCTCTATTTTTCGCATACTTCCTTTATTTCCCTTTAAAATTTTATTTTCAAATATGCTAAGTATAACTTTGATCATGCTTACCAAAATTTCTTTTAAGCCGAGGGCTAAAGCGAAGGCTCAATTCCAAACGTGAGAATTGTAAGGTACTTAAATCGCTTCGGATTTTTCTCTTTATTTTATTGGTTTATTTTTCAAATCAAAACGATTTTCAACATTGGTCTGGATATTGTTATGGTTAACGTTAGAAGAATGATTGGCTTATTGAAGCACATTCAACTTCCTGAGAACACACTTAGCAAAATTATTTGCTAAGAGGAAACGGAGATCGGAATCAGTTATTGTTGAAACAAATCCGAGTCGACAGCGAGGAATTGTTATTATAGTACTTACCTAAATTTCTTTTAAGCCGAGGGCTAAAGCGAAGGCTCAATTCCAAACGTGAGAATTGTAAGGTACTTAAATCGCTTCGGATTTTTCTCTTTGTTTTATGGGTTTATTTTTCAAATCAAAACGATTTTCAACATTGGTCTGGATATTGTTATGGTTAACGTTAGAAGAATGATTGGCTTATTGAAGCACATTCAACTTCCTGAGAACACACTTAGCAAAATTATTTGCTAAGAGGAAACGGAGATCGAAATCAGTTATTGTTGAAACAAATCTGAGTCGACAGCGAGGAATTGTTATTGTAGTATCCGACGTGAATCTTGAAGTAAAAATTAGTTTCGATGATCCGAGAAATTTGAGCCAAAGCTGAAGTCAGAGGCTGCTTTTACAATAAGTTTTCTTTATCCCTATTACTTTTATTTATTTTTAATCTTTATCTTCTATTTCTTTAAAAAATTTAAAAACCCTCCCATTTATATATATTACTATTAATATTTATTAATTTATTATTTTTCATTTTTTTAATTATAAATATTTATTTTATTATATCTTTTCAACTTCATCCGGAACTATATTTTCTTTTAAATCAAGAAACAATTTTACTAAATCAGAAACACCACAGTCCCTTTGGATCGACCCTGCTTCTTTATACTACTTTTACTTTCTATTTATTAAGAAGTCAGAATTATTTTGATAGAAAAACGACGGTTATCAAATTGGTGCCATTTCCAGGGACTAACGACAAGTACTGATTTATTTTTCTAGTTTTTGATTTATGACCAGAAGAAACCTAGGTGAATTAGCATATCTAGATCCGGAGATTGAAGCACGAGCACGAAGAATCCACTCAAAAATGCTTCGAGAGAGAAAAAAACAAGAAGAACAAGAGCAGGGATCATAAACATAATCAAATCCAGAAACAAACTCTAAAGTAGACACATACAACAAAAATCAAATCCCGATGACAGAAGAAGAAGAACAAATGATCCGAGAGCTAGCCACAGCACCTGTCACTCAGATGCCATTATGCATCACTTTTCCTAGTGGCGGGACTATGTTTCAATTAAAGACGAACTTATTCATCTTCTTCCCATCTTCCACGTCTTTCCCACTGAAGATCCACATAAACACTTGTTGGAATTCAACATGGTTTACACTAGCATGAAACCACAAGGAGTTACTGAAGATCAAATTAAATTGAGGGCTTTCCCTTTCTCTTTAGCCGATTTGGCTAAAGATTGGTTATTTTATTTGCCTCCAAATTTAGTTAATTCATGGGCTGACATGAGTCGAAATTTTCTTGACAGGTTCTTTCCAACGGCTAAAGCAAGCAAATTACGAATGAACATTCTTTCCATTCAATAAAAGAGCGAAGAAAGTCTTTATGACTACTGGGAGTGCTTTAAAAAGCTTTGTGCACGTTGCCCGCAAAACGGATAAAGTGAGCAAATATTAATTCAATACTTTTATAAAGGCCTTTTACCAATGTAGATGAAAATGGTAGATGCCGCCAGTGGAGGAGCATTAGTCAACATGACCCCAACAATAGCAAGGGAATTGATTTTAACCATGGAAGTCAACTCTCAGCAGTTTTCAAGTGAACCCAGCTGACGGGTTCACGAGATAAGTACAATTTCTCTTGAAAATAAGTTAGACAAATTAACTGAAGTAGTTAATTCACTTGTTGCAGGAAAATCTGGAGCAATAAGAGCATGTGGGATATGCACAAAGCTAGACCATCCGACGAATTGTTGCCCGCTGAAACAAGAAGGAGGGAATACAGAAATCAATGTCGTAGGGAACTTTGTAGGATGGTGAGACCACCCAAACTTCAGCTATGCAGCAAATCAAAGGCCAACTTATCAACCAAGACCTCATCCTCAATAGCAAACGCAAAAACCATCGTTGGAAGAAATCATAGGAAAGTTAGCAATTTCACAAGAAAAGCTAGTTACATCCTAAGAAAAGTTCATTGCATCCCAGGAAAAATTCCAAAACTGAACCGAGACACATCTTCAAGAGTTGGATAATCAAGTGAGCCGACTAACTCAAATAGTGAGGAAATTGAAATCACAAGGAAGACTACCTTCTCAAAAAGAGTTAAATCCAAGAGAGAATGTTAGTGTCATCACACTTTGAAGTGGAACAGTTATCTCACCCGAAGTTCCAGCAGAAAAAGCCACACGTCAGAAAGAACAAGAAGAAATGGCACCTCTAGAAATAGAAGGTATGTATGACTCACATCCTTCTCTTTCTTCTCATGAAATCATGCCACCACCCTTCCCATCAAGGTTGATGAAGCGTGATAAAAGAGCTGAAGAAAGGTAGATTGATGTATGGTACTTGTACCTTTTCAAATGATTGCGGATCTAGAAAGGAATCAAAACAACCTACAAAGTGAATGGCTCAAAATAGAATGGTTAA
Source organism: Hibiscus syriacus (assembly GCF_006381635.1). Taxonomy (NCBI): domain Eukaryota; kingdom Viridiplantae; phylum Streptophyta; class Magnoliopsida; order Malvales; family Malvaceae; genus Hibiscus; species Hibiscus syriacus. The sequence goes on along the minus strand of NW_024062808.1, from coordinate 3,137,272 downwards.
GGGTGGTAGACGTATGGGTGAAATGGTAGGCTATTTAAATAATGAGTAATGGAAGCGAAAGATAGTTGATAAGGCTATGGTTATGGAGATGAAATAAAGGGATGGTTGTGAGGATAGTATCTTGAAGAAATCTCAAAGAAGAACTAATGCTATAGAGAGCAGAGACCCAATCTTTATATTGCTTCTTCAAGGGGTGGTGTTAAGTACTTTGACCCACTAGTTATATGAACTAGGAACCAGAAGTATCAAGATGAAAGAAAAGGGGTTGACGCCACAAGTATAAAATACTTGATAAGTCGATAAAAAGTCACCAGGACTTAAGAAGAGAATAATCTCACTTTAATTGAATAAAAGGTGTTGTTACAAATGATGGAATGTTTTCCTATTTATAGGAAATGGAGAGACATGGCCGAATAAATACAAGATGATTCGGCCAGCCTATATATCTCCCTATAAAGACATAATTTAAATGCTAAAAGAGAGGATGGTTCGGCCCTAGATGGAGGGAAATGATCCTTGGCCGAATAGTTCTTGTGTCTCCTCAAGTTGGCGCCAATTTGGATGGAAGATGATGCTTGGCCGAATAGGTAGAGGGCTCTTCATCTTGGCGCCTAAATGAGTTCACATGCAAGGCACATGGGGGCTGGTCATATGCACGGCACATGGATGTTCTAGGAAGCCTTGTGGTGCAGCCATGTGCATTGGATGATGGCTGGTCATGTGCTTCTTCTTAGGCGTGCATGTGTCTCCTCCAAGCTAACTTGAGTGTTGAGCTAGCTAGCAAGCATGGGGCTGTTTGTGAATGATCTTCCTAGCCGAGTCCTTTTGAGCTCCATAACAGTATGTTCAGCTACATTCAGCTTCAAATAGTCCAACTTGCTAAGTTTAGCTAGCCTGAAGCTTCTCCAGCTGAATCGAGCTTCCCTTAGCATTCCATGAGTTGCCTTGTACTTTGTGAGCTGTTTGTGAGCTATGTATGACGTCCAAATCATTCACCAAGCTACCTCAACGTGCATCACACTCCATTGTACCTATATGTGCAAGGAAACAAGGTAAGTTCATGGTATTGAGCTAAAACGAGCTAAATACCTTGCTGCCATGTTTGTTTATGGTAATGTGAGCTAAGTATGATGGTCATGAGCTAAGTACATCATCTCCTAATATGTGTAAGATAATGTATAAAGCCTAAGAGTTAATATGAATGCAAATAAACTAATGAAATGCATTATAAGTATGCTGCCTTGATGTATATATAATAATCATGCTTAATATGATAATAAAACTATCCTAACATGCTTAACATATTAAAATAACAATGTGTAATATGAATTCATACTAAGTTACTTAACTAATATTCTTATCATAAAATGTATTATAATAGCATATATTATAAAGCTAATAATAAGTAAATTCAATATAAAGATGTTCAAAAGTACTCCCTTTGTAGATGAAAACGTGATGATATCATCCCCCCTTCTTTAGGGCGATTTGTCTTCAAATCGAGTTCATTCTGTCCTTGCATAGCTTCACGCCTCTTTGCTAATAGAAAGTATTCTTTGAACGTTTGTGTTCTTCCATTAGGTACATTTTCGTAAGATTTCCTTTTAGGTCTTTCTTTGGAATATGATTTACCAACAGATACCTTTTGGGAATGATCTTTATCTACGGATATCCCTTTTGGAAGTGACCTTTTACGTGATTGGTCCTGAAAAGTGAGAAGAGAAAAGGTTTCATATGAAGGGTTACTTACCTTTTGAAGTTTAAACCCATTGGTGAAGAGTTGCGACTTTAAGTCCCAAACATCACCATTGTTCGTAGAAGACCCTTCATTTTTCAGCATTGAACCATCATGTTTCTCTATGAAGAAGTTTGGCTTCTTGTTTTGTTCCTCTTCATTCTTTGTTGGGGTTTTGTCTTTGCGCCATGCTTGTACACTCTTTCTCATATGCAACTGATCTTGTTGCACTTCTTTGGGCGTTAAAGGCATCAAGGTCACCTTGCGTCCATCATGCTTAAAAATGTATTGATTGTGAAAACAATCATGAATAGCCCTTTTATCATACTACCATGGTCTCCCAAGTAAAATGTGGCTAGCATGCATAGGGACAATGTCACAAAGCACCTCGTCCTTGTACCTACCAACTGAAAAAGGAATTAGAACCTGTTTGGTAACATTTAACTCACCTCCTTCATTGAGCCATTGGAGTTTATACGGAGTAGGATGCTTTGACGTTGCTAATCCAAGTTTTTCAACCATAAGAGTGCTGGCTACGTTTGTGCAACTTCCTCCATCGATGATCATTGTGCAAACCTTATCCTTGACATGGCACCTTGTATGAAAGATATTGTTTCTTTGAATATCCTCTTGGGATGTTTGTGATTGTAGGAACCTCTTTGAAACAAGCATTTCACCATGATCTGCATTTTCTTCCGTTTCTTCGTCTTGTATTATTTCAGGTTCCTCATCAAAAATAGGCTCATCAGAATCTGATACAATATCTCCATTGTCAAGTATCATGGCATTTCGGTTGGGACATTGACTAGCAACATATCCTTTTCCAAAACACTTGAAACATTTGATGTCTCTTGATCTCTCGAAAGTGCTGGTTTGCTTTTCTTTACCCTTGCTAGATTCGCCCATTTGTGCAGATTTGGGTATCTCTGCGCGATCTTTTGGTTGGATTGGAGTTTGTTTCCGGAAGGTAATAGGTTCTTGCTTCCATTTGGTGGCAGAATTTGGACTGCTCCTAGTGTAGGATTTCCTTTTGAGTTATCTTTCAATTTTCATGGCCACATGCACCATCTCTTCAATTTCTACATAATGCTGAAGTTCAACAAGGTTAGCAATATCAATATTTAGACCAGATAAGAACCTTGCCATTGTTGCTTCTCTATCTTCATCCACATTGGCTCGGATCATGGCAATCTCCATCTCCTTGAAATAATCTTCAACGTTCTTGCTTCCTTGTTTCAGATTTTGTAACTTATGATAGAGATCTCGGTGATAGTGATTAGGAACAAACCTTTTTCTCATAAGGGCCTTCATTTCTTCCCAAGTTGTGATGGGGCATTCACCATTTCGTCTTCTTGAACTCACCAACTGATCCCACCAAACTAAGGCATAGTCAACGAATTCCATAGCAGCAAGTCTAACCTTCTTTTGCTCTGTATAGTTTTGGCATTCAAAAATGTGTTCAATTTTGATTACCCAATCAAGATAGGCTTCTGGATCAGTTCGTCCTTGAAATAGAGGAATAGTCACTTTAATGTTGCTGAAGTTGTCATTTTGATTTCGATGAACATCTCTCCTTGCTACTGATGTTACTTCAGCCTCTTCCTCTTCTAAGTCTTCTTCCATTCTAGGGCGATTTACTCTCCGATTGCCTAGAGATACTTCTAATTGATCCAGACGATCTTGCAAAGGCTCCAATTCTAATTTCAGCAATCTTACCATTTCACGCATAACGGCTTGAGTCTGCAAATTAGGGGGTTCTCTTTCTGGGGATCGTCCTGAACTCTGAGACATGGTTAATAAATAAGAAAAGAATAACATGTGTAAAAGACCTTACCAGAATATACTCTCACAAAGCCTCACGAGTCACTCCAAGAAAACTTGATGTCACTCAATCCGCTCGTGTTTGCACTCTAGGACTTTAATGGCTTTTACTTGTCCTCTTCTGATCTCACACACGCTCCAGCCTTTTTCCCTCAATTCTCTTGTCTCAAGTTCTAATGAACTTTTACTCAAGAATATATCGAGTAATTTCACTTGTTTGGTGTCGGCTGCAAATGGTTAGTAGGAATGGAAAGCAAATATAATTGAAAAAGGTGGCTTAGAAATTAGAAAGAAGAGAATGAAAAGGGTTACTTACACAAGTCACTTCACAACCTTCTATCACCACAATCAATTTTAAAGGCTTACTTGAAAATGCTTGGTGATGAGAATTGTTGATGAGTGCTTCCAACTTTTCTTTATTTTCTTTGCTTTTTTTCTTCTTTTTGAGTGCTTTGACTTTTGAGTCCTTCAATTTTCTTTGCCGATTTTTTTTTCTTTTTTTTGACTTTGCACTTCACTTTTGTACTTCTTTTTGTATTTTTCTTTTTGTTGTTGTTGCACGTTGCTTCTTCCACCAAAGCTCTGATTACCGCTTGATGTATGGTACTTGTACCTTTTCAAATGATTGTGGATCTAGGAAGGAAGCAAAACAACCTGCAAAGTGAATGGCTCAAAATAGAATGGTTAAGGGTGGTAGATGTATGGGTGAAATGGTAGGCTATTTAAATAATGAGTAATGGAAGCGGAAGATAGTTGATAAGGCTATGGTTATGGAGATGAAATAAAGGGATGGTTGTGAGGATAGTATCTTGAAGAAATCTCAAAGAAGAACCAATGCTATAGAGAGCAGAGACCCAATCTTTATATTGCTTCTTCAAGGGGTGGTGTTAAGTACTTTGACCCACTAGTTATATGAACTAGGAACCAGAAGTATCAAGATGAAAGAAAAGGGGTTGATGCCACAAGTATAAAATACTTTATAAGTCGATAAAAAGTCACCAGGACTTAAAAAGAGAATAATCTCACTTTAATTGAATAAAAGGTGTTGTTACAAATGATGGAATGTTTTCCTATTTATAGGAAATGGAGAGACATGGCCGAATAAATACAAGATGATTCGGCCAGCCTATGTATCTCCCTATAAAGACATAATTTAAATGCTAAAAGAGAGGATGGTTCGGCCCTAGATGGAGGGAAATGATCCTTGGCCGAATAGTTCTTGTGTCTCCTCAAGTTGGCGCCAATTTGGATGGAAGATGATGCTTGGCCGAATAGGTAGAGGGCTCTTCATCATGGCGCCTAAATGAGTTCACATGCAAGGCACATGGGGGCTGGTCATATGCACGGCACATGGATGTTCTAGGAAGCCTTGTGGTGCACCCATGTGCATTGGATGATGGCTGGTCATGTGCTTCTTCTTAGGCGTGCATGTGTCTCCTCCAAGCTAACTTGAGTGTTGAGCTAGCTAGCAAGCATGGGGCTGTTTGTGAATGATCTTCCTAGCCGAGTCCTTTTGAGCTCCATAACAGTATGTTCAGCTACATTCAGCTACCTTTGTTATCACTTTTAGCAACTCAGCTTCAAATAGTCCAACTAGCTAAGTTTAGCTAGCCTGAAGCTTCTCCAGCTGAATCGAGCTTCCCTTAGCATTCCATGAGCTGCCTTGTACTTTGTGAGCTGTTTGTGAGCTATGTATGACGTCCAAATCATTCACCAAGCTACCTCAACGTGCATCACACTCCATTGTACCTATATGTGCAAGGAAACAAGGTAAGTTCATGGTATTGAGCTAAAACGAGCTAAATACCTTGCTGTCATGTTTGTTTATGGTAATGTGAGCTAAGTATGATGGTCATGAGCTAAGTACATCATCTCCTAATATGTGTAAGATAATGTATAGAGCCTAAGAGTTAATATGAATGCAAATAAACTAATGAAATGCATTATAAGTATGTTGCCTTGATGTATATATAATAATCATGCTTAATATGATAATAAAACTATCCTAACATGCTTAACATATTAAAATAACAATGTGTAATATGAATTCATACTAAGTTACTTAACTAATATTCTTATCATAAAATGTATTATAATAGCATATATTATAAAGCTAATAATAAGTAAATTCAATATAAAGATGTTCAAAAGTACCCCCTTTGTAGATGAAAACGTGATGATATCATAGATCTTAGAGGTGTTCCAATAATTCAAGTCAACATACCTATTCTTGAAGTAATTCAATAAGTACCAAGGTATGCTCGATTTTTAAAAGAACTTTGCACTACAAAGATGAAATTAATAGGGCACGAAAAGGTAAATTTGGGAGAACATGTCTCTTTAATTTTTCAATGAAAACTCCCACCAAAGATGAAAGATCAAGGTATGTTCGCTATACCTTGTAAAATAGGTAATTTTAAAATTAAACGTACAAAGTGTGACTTAGGAGCTTCAATTAATGTTATGCCATTTTCTATTTATAAAATGATTACTAATGAGTGTTTGAAGGAAACAGGAATAACCATACAGTTGGCTGATCCATTTGTGATCTATCCAGTGGGAGTGATGGAAAATGTCTTAGTAAAGGTTGATCTATTATTTTTTTGCATATTTCTATATCATTGACATGGAACATGATATGTCAGATTCTTATTCTGAGGTACTCTTAGGCTGACCATTCCTAAGCACTGCACATACAAAGATTGATGTTAAAAGTGGTATACTGACAATAAAATTTAACAGTGAGATCATTGAATTTGATATTTACAAAGCAATGAAATGCTCGGATCTTGTTGAAAGAATTAATTATGTTGATGTTATAGATCCTTTAATTGATGAATATATTGAATCTAATTTCTCTTATGATCTTTTCAAGGATCCTGAACTTTGTCGTGAAGAGGAAGAAATGGAGTTTGAAAATATTAATTCAATCAATTCTGATTTATCTTTATTTTCTCTAAAACTAAAATTTTACCTTCTGTTTTGTAGGCACCTGAGGTAGAATTGAAGCAATTACCAGAACATTTGAAATATGCCTTTTTGGACGAAAATGGAACCTTATCAGTGATCATCTCAAGTAAATTATGCGAAGGAGAAGAGAAAGTTTTGGTAGCATTGTTGCGTTCTCAAAAAGAAGCCATAGGATGGACCATTATCGACATTAAAGGATTAACTCCCTCGACTTGCATGCATAAGATTAAAGTCGAAGAAAGAGCAAAGCCATCACGAGAAGGACAATGCCGATTAAATCCACTGATGATGGAAGTAGTAAAGAAAGAAATTCAAACACTTCTTAATGCTGACATAATCTATTCGATATCGGATAGTAATTGGGTAAGTCTGATTCATGTGGTTCCCAAGAAAACAGGAGTCACAGTGGTCGAAAATCAAGAAGAGGAGTTAGTGCTAACAAGAGTTCAAAATGGATGGCGAGTTTGTATTGATTACAGGAAGTTAAACTCTCTTACTCGAAAAGATCATTTTCCTCTTCCCTTTATAGACCAAATGATTGAAATATTAGTTGGGAAAACTCATTATTTTTGCCTTGATGGTTTTTCAGGTTTTTTCCAAATCCCAGTAGTGCCAGAAGATCAAGAAAAAATGACTTTTACTTGTCCCTTCGGTACATTTGCATATAGACGAATGCCTTTTGGCCTTGGTACCGCACCTGCCATCTTCCAAACATTCATGTTAAGTATATTTTCCGACTATGTGGAGAAAGGCATCGAAGTCTTTATGGATGACTTCACGGTTTATGGTAATTCTTTTATTGAATGTCTTGATAATTTAACTAATGTGCTTAAAAGATGCTTATAATATAACCTTGTTTTAAAGTATGAAAAATGTCATTTTATGGTTGATAAAGGGTTAATTTTAGGTCATATTGTTTCCTCAAAAAGGATTGCGATTGATAAAGCTAAAATAGATATTATATGCTCACTTCCATACCCCACAACTATGAGGGAAATTCGTTCTTTTCTTGGTCATGCAGGATTTTATCGCATGTTTATTAAAGACTTTTCGAAGATAGCACAACCATTATGCAATCTTTTTCAAAATGATCAAGACTTTGAATTTAATTCAAAATGCAAGGAGCTTTCGATTCATTAAAGGAAAAGCTTATTTCAGCTCCAATTGTTCAATCGCCACATTGGAATTACCCATTTGAATTTATGTGTGACGCATCGAATACTAGTTTTAGAGCCGTTCTCGGCTAAAAAATAGGGAAATAACTACATGTCATAGCCTATACATCCCGAACTTTGGACTCGACTCAGAAAAATTATTCAACTACGGAAAAATAACTTTTTTCTATAATTTTTGCTTTAGAAAAATTTAGATTTTATTTGCTTGGAACTAAATTTACTGTTTTTCTTATCATGCAGCTTTAAGTTATTTGATGACCAAATAGGAAGAAAACCGAGGCTTTTCCGATGGATCCTGCTTTTACAGAAATTTAACTTGGAAATCAAAGACAAAAAGGGTTACGAAAATTTGGTAGCGGATCACTTGAGTTGAATTCCCCTTTCCACATCTGACCCACCACTTAGAGAAGAATTTCATAAAGAAAAATTGATGGTGGCACAAATCATAACCCTATGGTTTGCGTACATGGTTAATTATTTGGACACATGTAAGTTACCATTAGATTTGCCGAGAGCTGAAATCAATCGAATTAAGAGTGAATCGTGATATTATACTCGGAATGATCCTTATCTATGGAAGCACTGCTCATATCAGGTAATTCGACAATGTATTTTCGAAAGTGAGGTAAATTCAATTTTACAATTTTGTCATTCTTACTCTTGCGGTGGTCATTTTGGGCCAAAACGTATAGCCCATAAAACTCTTGAATACGGCCTCTTTTGGCCTAACATCTTTTGAGACTCTTATTTGTTTTGTAAAACTTGTGAAATATGTCAATGTACAGGTAATTTAAGCCATATGAATGAAATGTCGCTTAATTCTATACAAGTTTGTGAAATTTTTTGATGTTTTGGGAAACAATTATATGGGTCATTTTATTTCGTCATTTGGAAATACCTATATTATTTTAGTTGTAGATTATGTTTCTAAACGGGTGGAAGCTAAGGTCACTCGGAATAATGATGCTAAAACTACAGTTAATTTTTTGAAAAATACTATTTTTCCAGGTTTGGCACACCAAGGGCTATAATAAGCGACAAATGAACACATTTCATAAACCGAGTGATCGAATCGTTGATGAAGAAATTTGGAGTAACTCAAAGAATTGCCACCACTTACCATCCACAAACAAATGAACAGGTTGAAGTATCAAATCGGGAAATTAAAACAATTCTTGAAAAAATTGTTAAACCATACCGAAATGATTGGAGTTTAAAATTAACTGATGCACTTTAGGCATATCGAACCGCTTATAAAGGTCCCATTGGGATGTCACCATACCGGCTTCTTTTCGATAAATCATGTTATTTACCGGTTGAGTTAGAACATCGGGCTTACTGGGTCGTTAATTAGTGTAACATGAACATGGATGCAGTTGGTGAAGCTCAGAAATTACACATTCAAGAACTTGATGAAATCCGAAGAAATGCATATGACAATGCTAGGACATTTAAAGAAAAAAAAAAGAATTTCACGATAGTAGAATTTCTTTTAAAACTTGTTCTGTCAGTCAAAAGGTTTTATTATTTAACTCTAAATTTAAACTTTTAGCATGACAGCTCAAATCAAAATGGCTCGGACCGTTTACAATAACTCAAGTATTTCCTCAAGATGCTATTGAAGTTGAAGATAATTCAGGAGTTCGATTTAAAGTCAATGGTCAAAGGTTGAAATCGCATAATGAAAATGCTCCGGTTGGTCTAATCGAAGAAATCAATTTAGAGGAACCCATACTCTGAAAAATCAGGTCGTCGAGCTAACGACGTTAAACAAAAAAGCTTGATGGGAGGCAACCCATTTCATTATAATTTTTGTTTTTTTTAATTTCATTTTATTTTATTTTCGTTTTATTTTATTTTATTTTCATTTTATTTTTAGAAAACTTTAGTTTCATTCTATTTATTTTATTTTGATTAATTTTATTTTATTTTTCTTTGAACAAATTCGAATTATGATCGAATATTTAACGAAAAGAACAATGTTCACGTCTGAAAGTAGGAAGAGGTGCATGTTAGCATACCCAAATTTTCTTTGGTTCCCTCTTCTGCCTAAAATTCCAAGTTTGAAACCATTTTTGTTTCAAATTTATTCTTATGGGCCCCACATTATATATCACTATCCCAACCTTTTCAATTCTATACCAATCCCAACAATCTATCTTTCCACCTTTTTAGTTTGACTAAAACTAAAATTCTTTTCCCTTCTTTTATTCCCCACGCGATAAGCCCCTCCAAACAACTCTACATCTTCTTTCTTCTTGCATTTAACGCCTCTCTACCTCCATTTACTTCTTTCGATCGGCCACCATACCATAAACCCAACACCGCAGTTCAACACCTTGTCGTCTGTTCAACGCTTGTCGTCTCCTCTACAAGTCGATTACTCCACCTCTTCTTACCATGGTAAGAACACGTAACCAAGAGAACCAAGGAGCTCCACTGTCGCTCAACCTTGGAGGACACCGCTACTGCCATGCCGCTCCAGTAGTCGTAATGTTGCAAGTGATTCCGACCCTCTTCCCATGCCACCACCTCCTCAACACGGTGAACGAATACCACAATGATAACCACCGAGAACGGCAACGTGTGCACCCGAAACCGCCATCTTCCCTCTATCTTCATCGCCAATGACCCCAACGTTTTACTCCATGCCGTCGGGTTTAGGAACACGTTCAATGCCGAACGTGGAGTCTCCATCGTTTACTACACTCGAACAACCCGAGGTAAATTTTGAACCTGTCGATATTGTACTAATGTGGCACCCTGTTTTTGGTTATTTTGAAGATTTTAGGAACATATTCAATTTTTCGGGTGATGTGCCACCACAACCGAGTCTCGCTTCCTCATATAGACACGCGCCTTCACCACCACGCCACTCATCCGAGCAGTTGCAACCTACATCCTTTGAAGTAGGCTCGGACAAAACTTAAGGACCACCAAGCGAGACGTTCAATCCTTTCGATGAAAGGAATTGGCGGGGCCGAACATATTCGGTGCCACTCGAGGAGTTGTTGCAAGGATATCTCGATTTTGATGGTGACGACGCAAGGAGTTTCGATAGGATTCGTCATCGCAGGTTTCAAGTTTGTAAGTATATTCCATCACGTACACTCGACACTTTACACTTACGTGATGCTGTGATGCGTTATTTCGATGCTATTGGTTGGACTCCTTATTCGAATATTAGATGTGATACTTACTATGAATTGATCTTTGAGTTCTATACCATTTTTGTTTTTTAGCAGCGTTATGTTATATCTATGAATACACCTGACGTTATTACTTTTCGGCTGCTAAGACAATATTTTAGGATGTCGTTGAATGATTTCAATATCTCTATGGGGTGAGATTCCACAGGATTTTGACATTGACATGGTTAAGAGGCACTCACAGAATTAACAGGTATTCAATTCGATACACGCAATACCAAAGCGTGGCATATTCATGACCCCGCTCTCCACTACATACATCGGTTCCTTGCCTACAACTATTACTGTCGTAATAATACTCCATCTTGTTTGAGTAAGGTTGAAATATTTTTCTTATGGTGCATGCAAATCGGCATGAAGGTAAACTTAGGATATTGGTTCGCTCGAGCTTTTACGCGAGTTGTACGATCCAATCGACCCTTGATTCTCAGACCTTATATTATACATTTAGCATCTCGTTTGTTTCCATTAACCTTTGATACTACAAATTTCACTCATGCTTTTTCTATGGACCTACTTGATGTTAAATGTTTGGATTCAATGGGACTTCTCTCAGGCACTCCCGTTGCCCCCCACATCATACCTCCCGGCACCATTACACCACGTAATGGGCACGTGTATATGAGGCGGACTGAACCTCCTCGGGTAGCCAACTCCCAATTGGATATGCGAGCCAAGATGCAAGACGTGTCTGGTCTCCTTGACGCCATTGAAGCCAACCTTACCAAGGTTCTTTCTTACCTTCTCCTAGGCTCATCTCGACGTGGTCGTGGCTGCGGTCGCCACTAGATTGTGGAGTATTCCTTTTCCCTCTCTTTATTTTTCACTTCAATATACGTTTTGGGACAAAACAGAATAAGTAAGGGGGAAGGATAAACATGTCAAAAGTTTCCCTTAACTTGTTTAATTGTTTGAAATTGAGTTATTCTGATGTTGATATATTGGGATCGTTAGTTTCTAGTCTTGAACTTCGCTTTATACTCTTGTTTTCTTTTGGATTGTGATCATGTTTTGATCGAATTTAATTTTCATGATTGGTGATTGGTATAGCTGGTGAATTTTTTTGTTGAGTATTGATATTTCATGCTTTTGTTGATAGAGATGAACTTGACTCAATACATATAAATTTTCTTATGAGATTTGAGCCTAACGAGCATACATTTTCTTTCTTGCTCATTGTTTGATTTGAGTGTACAAAACTAATTAGGATATTCTAGAACTTGTAATCACAATGCATATCGAGACTACATGTTGAACGTAATGTTTTAATGTGATAGGGGAACCTAGGATAAACCCACTTTTCCCAAAAAGCCTACCCATTTATATATCCAATAGTGAACCACATTTGAGCTTATTTCCCTTTCTTTGTCTTACACTTCATAATTAAACCCGAAGCCTTTCTTTTTATTTTCCTTTCTTTTCACACCCTTGCCGAGACTTGAGATCTTGTATCATTCTTGTTCCACGAAAAAAAAATGAAAAAAATTCATTATTTCGAAAAAAAATGAAAAAAAACAAAGTTGTTCACTCTTTCAAACAGTAGAAGAAAAAAAAGAGAAGAAAAAAGACCCTTCGTTCGAATGAAAAAAGAAAAAGAATGAAAAAAGAAAAAGAATGAAAAATCGATCGTTTCAATTGCATTTCATTTATTCTTTTTTCCTTGTTTTATCTTTCATTGTGCTTCATGTTAATTTGTGGATTGTTCTTAATTATTTTTGATATCTTGTTTTGGTATTTGAAACCTTTCTTTTTGGCCTTTTCCCTACCCTAACCTAAGCCTCGTTACACCTTGTTTAAAGACCCCTTGATTATTGTATTATGTTCATTTTTTATAGTGGAGACTTGATTGGATTCCAAGCCTATGGTAATAGTTTGGTCAGTTTCGGTTTGAGAGATTTCATTCACCCTAAACACTTTGAGTGGATATGTGTGAATCTTTGTGAGGTATTGAGTCATGTTTCATTGAAGTTGGCAATTGATTGGGATATCTTGCTTGCTTTATATTTTCTTAGTTGTGTATTTGCTTGATTGTAACTTGAATTTGGCAAATGTAATGGACTTAGTTCGATTAGAAGTTTAAGGAATAAATTGAAATTAAAGATAGCAACTTATGATTTTGATATATTAATTGATGAATGCTTGAGGACAAGCATTGAATACGTAAGGGGGAATTTGATAAATGCTTAATTTAGTTAGTATTTTTCTTTTAAATTACTCTTCAATCATTGGTTTTTGTGTCTTGTTTGTTTGTTTTGATTCATTTTCTGTGTAGGACGTCAGATTCTGGAAATTGCACTAAAAGGAAAGAATTATGCAGTTTTATATTTTCAGAATCGAAGCTGGATTAGTAGGCATGAATTCGGGCATGAAACATCCGATGATGCAATGACGTCAGCTCCTTCTAGAAGATCCAGTCAGAGTTTCTATAAGCACGAATGGATTGGCCGTACGTTTCTGGAATTTGGATTTGAATTAAACTCTAGTGTAGGATAATATTTTAAACATTATATTTTATCTTTGTATTTTAGTTTAAATAGATGTTAGTATTTCAATTAGGATTTAGCATAATATTTTAAATAATATTTTATTTTATCTTTGTTTTAGGTATTTTAGTTTAAATAGTTTTAAGTGTTTTAATTAGGATAAAAGATATTATTTCAGGAATTATCTTCAGCTTGTTTTTAGGAATTTGAAGGCTATAAATACCCCCTCAGTGTGAGCCTAAAAACATGTTTCTCTTATCTGAGAATAAAATCTTATTTTTCTCTCTAGCTTTCTCTCTATTTTATGCATACTTTCTTTATTTCCCTTTAAAATTTTGTTTTCAAATATGCTAAGTATGACTTTGGTCATGCTTAGCTAAATTTCTTTTAAGTTGAGAGCTAAAGCAAAGGCTCAATTCCAAACGTGAGAATTGTAAGGTACATAAATCGCTTCAGATTTTTCTCTTTGTTTTCTGGGTTTATTTTCAAATAAAAACGATTTTCAACATTGGTATGGATATTGTTATGGTTAACATTGGAAGAAGGATTGACTTATTGAAGCATATTCAACTTCCTAAGAACACACTTAGCAAAATTGTTTGCTAAGAGGAAACGAATATTGGAATAAGTTATTGTTGAAACAAATCCGAGTTGGCAGCGAGGAATTGTTCTTGTAGTAATCGACGTGAATCTTGAAGTAAAAATCAGTTTCGATGATCCGAGGAATTTGAGGCAAAGCTGAAGTATGAGGCTGCTTTTACAATAAGTTTTCTTTATCCCTATCTCTTTTATTTATTTTAAATCTTTATCTTTTATTTCTTTAAATAATTTAAAACCCCCCCTTTTATATTTATTACTATTAATATTTTTTATTTTATTATTTTTCCTTTTTTAAATTATAATTATTTATTTTATTATATCTTTTCAAATTCATCTGGAACTCTATTTTCTTTTAAATCAAGAAACAATTTTACTAAATCAGAAACACCACAGTCTCTGTGGATCGACCCTGCTTCTTTATACTACTTTTACATTCTATTTATTAAGAAGCCAAAATTATTTTGATAGCAAAACGACGATTATCAATGTCCAAATTATTATTCTTGGCCATGCAAACAGTGTTGGATGTATCATTCCAAGTAGCAACAATCGTAGAAATTATGTCTTCTTCAGGCATTAAAAACTCCAAATATTGCTTGTACGCATCACTTATCGTACTCGTTTGTTGGCATAATTTGATAACAAACCACATGTCTTATATTTATATTGCAAGAAAAACATAACTCTTACAAACATTTTTACTGCATTAAACTCAAACTTTAATATGAAATATAACCAATAAATAATTATTTATACATACCTTGGTATTCACTTTAGATGTTCTAGCTCGTTTTTTCTATGCCACATCTTTCGACTTCGAATCATCATTAAAATCTAAACATGCAGTCGAACATCTCAATATTTTTTTTCTGTTGAGACCCATTCATCTTTGATAAAGCCTTAGGACCGTTAGACATTTTAGGCCTAATTGTTTTAGCCATCGGAAATCCTTTAACGTAACTAATTGACTAGGAAATCGATTCTGACTAAATTGGAAGTTAAAAAACTCGATCGGAATTTTTGGAAAACCATCACTATCAGTCTTGTTGTTGTCTTCTGAGTTAACATTAATTTTTTTTTGGCACTACGTTCTAATGATGGAGAAGGATAATCACAATCACAATTAATAAAAGGGGACAAACTTGCTTTTTTAATACCACTCTTGGTTTGATCCTTCAATGGTTTGACACGTAATCCTTCTTCCATGTGTGATTTACCATCTTGTATTGAACTTTTAACATTACTCGGTGTTAATATGCTCACTAATTTCCTAAATTTGTCATTTAATATTTCAAATTGTCCTTTTAAATTTTCAAATTCGCCATGCATTATAGCAAATTCCTTTTCATTTTTTAAACCGAATTAATGAGTGTCTCGATCTTGTGATCACTCAAAAAGAAAAGAAGTTCTAATCCTTTTCTCATGAACAACTTTAGTTTTTTCCTATATGTACATAAAAAAATAAAAAAAATAAAAAAACAATAATCTTAAAAAATATACCGATGAAACAATGCATCACTAGTATTAAAAATTCAGTTAATTATAATGAATGTACCTCGTTCTTGGTCTTCTTCTAACTCATGTCGATATGGCGCTTACACTCTATCATCTTAACTTGTTTTGAGGGAGTTAAGTTTAGATCCATCATTTATATTAAAAAAAATAAATTATAAGGTTGCATAATACGAATCAAGCATATTGTATCGATACCCTACATGAGTGTATCAATACACTTAGAGGAATTAAAAAAATAGATCACAATTATGATATCGATACATTAAACGTACCGATACAGGAGTGCCTGAGTACTGGTACACACTGCCAGTGTACTGGTACACCCTGCCAGTGTACCGGTACACCATGCCAGCGTACCGGTACACCCTTTTCGATTTGGAAATTGGGAATCGGGAATTGGAATGAAAAAAATGATTTCAACATAAGAATTAAGGTGTAGTTGTTCTAATTAGGGTTCTAAAAAGGGAATTTTGGAAATCAATTAGGGAATTCGGGATATATAATTGGAGAAATTATAAAATTAAGGTTAGGGTTTAGGAAATATGGCATTGGGGAAAAAGAATGAGAGGGGCAGTCCCACACCGGTAACCAGGGCCACTGCCGGTGAAGGTGCCGACAGCTGGTGAACGACCACCCACCTATGACGGCTTGGACAAAAAACCAAGTTCAAATCAAATAAAATTAATCTAACTTACCTTAACGGGTTGGTTGCGTGAACGACGATGAATGACTTACATGTCAAGAAGGATGAACAACAACGATTCAATCAAAGGAGTAAGACGAAACCTATGGCGACGGTGTGGGTGGCGGCAACGATGAGAACATCAAAGCTTTTAAAAAAATAAGGGTTTTGTAATTTGGGGCTACTATTTGATCTAATTATAAAAAAATATTAAGAAAACAATGTAATTAATATTATGATTTATTTAAAATTACAATTACATTTTTAACTAAAATATAATTATACGTTGATTACCTTATAATTTTATCGTTTTACAAACTAATTTATCGGTACTCATCGAGCACACAAGAATCCTCCTTTACCTAAATAATTTATTTTACCCATATCTCAACTAATAATCAAAGACTGATTCTCTTTCTAGGTAGGTAAGCACTCCCTAATTATGAGCCTTACCAATAATGTTCACATCAAAATTTTCTTTTTTTTGAAAAACATGTTAAAACTTGTCATAATATTACAGTGTGGCATATATCACAATGATTTCATTGCATTTTGGTGTGCCTTCTTTTTTTAAAAAGATTGATGTCGAATTTTCTTATAGTTTATATAAATAGGAAATATATATTAAAAGAACAATTTTAATAACTAAAACTAAAAGGTGGTTGAAAATCTTAAATAAAATATTTATATTCATTAGTTTATGAGATGTGAGTCATGAATAATATAAATGACAACTCTTTTGACTTGGTAGAAACATATATTCATTAAAAAATAGTGTTATTTTTACAACATTAGGAGCTGCCTGGTAGTGCACGACACCAATCGAGTTCTCTCTTGCTAAGCTAGCCAACTTATCTGCCACAAGTTTTGCCTCTCTATAGACATGACTTGGCTTAACCTGCCACTCACCATACCGCATCTGCTCCCTGATCAACTTCACAATCGCACAACTTCAGTTCGCTCGACTCGTTGCAGAGATAAGATCCACTGCCTAAGCACAGTCAGTCTCGACCATAACTCTCCTAAAACCAAAATCCCAAGCATATTGTGGCACATCATGGATAGCCCACATCTCGGTGTTAAAGAGCCGAACAAACACCTAAACTTCGAGCAAAACCAGAAAGCCAATTACCTTGAGCATCTCGAATAACACCACCCGATGCCGCCATATTATCCGAGCCACCCATAGCACCATCCATATTGGCTTTCACCCAGTTCACGGCCGGTCTTTGCCATCTCGTCAATTCCCTCAATCACCCCCGGCTTAGGTCCTCATTTGAGACAACTGCCACAATTTCTTCCTTAAGTTTCACACATTTTGTAACCAAATCCTCGTACTCACAAAAATCTGATTGAAACACAATTGAGCACCTTCTTTTCCAAATTTATCATAGGCTCATTATGGAGTGACTCTTAAACTCAAAGTACTCGATTCCATGGATGGATCGAGGGATGAGGGCAGTCGCCCCTTGAAAATTTTAAATTATCATATATTTAGATGTTTTTCATTGAAAATTCGTACCTTACCACTTAAAATTTTAAAAGTTTGTCCTCCATAACATAGAATCTCGTGTCATTCTTGTTCGATGTCACTAGTTCAACTGGTTATTAGTTAAAATTTATGTTTTTTTTTTATATTAGATATAGTGTAAAAATATTTAATATTTGACAAAATAATTACTTTAGTTTTTTTTTCTCGAACACTTTAGTCTTAATATTTTATATTAGGATAATATGATCCATAATTGGATAAAAGTTATTAATTAACTAGCAATAAATGTTTAGAATGTGAAATTTTTTTGGTATCCAAAACATATATATATATATATATATATATATATATATATATATATATATATATATATATATATATATATATATATATATATATATATATATATATATATATATAAAGTTAAGTCGATTATAAAGTAGTATCTGTTTTAAACTGTGTTACCTAATTCGCTATTATTGTATTAATTAATATTTTAGAAACCCAAGTAAAGAATAACTCTTTTTATTATTGTATTTTTACTGTTTAATATATTGGTTTAATTATAAATTTAGTCTTTCAACTTTATAAAAACTAAAGAATTATTAAAAGATTATTGTATTTTTATTATTTAACCTATAAATATATTATTAAAAACATTATTAGTGATCCAAAAAAATATCATCACAAATTGTGATGTTTTAAAGAAGTTTACTCCCAACGAACCGAAAACGGTAAAATTAATGAATTGTGAGTGCTCGAATCCGTGACTTTTAAGAACAATAACGATTCTTTTAATTAATGAGATACGTTGGTTCATGCATAATTTTAATATATATTAAATATATAAATGATGAAATGTTCGCATGTTATAATTTTATTTGCGACAATTGTACTAGTTCTTAATTCATACTAGCATAATCTAATAATATATTAATTTTATTATTTTTGGTCATTAAGAGCATATTTAACCACAGAATAACGCTAACAAAAACAGTAAAACACTATAGTATCAAAAAGACAAAAAATAAAATACAAACCAAATAAATAAATGAACCCAAAAATCTCTATTTTCCAGCCTTCTGGTTTTGTATAAAATTTCTTCCCGAAGTACCCCTCCCAAGTTCGTGAAAGTTACGAATCTACCCTTTCCGTTCATTACACTGGACAGTAGGCCTGGTCTTCTCGTTCCCGGCCTTGAAAGGGCACGGCGTCTGTACGGGCGGCACCATGCAGTTATACTGTAGACACAGCGAACTGCTTACAGGAATCTCAGCCGTCGGTTTAATCTCCATCCCGGTCAAATAGTTATGCTGCAAATATAGTATTTGTATGCCGCCGGATAATAACCGGTCTACAATGCTGGCCGGGATCCGATTGGTGAAACGGTTGTTGTTCAGGTAAAGATTATGTACGGTGGAGAACATCGGTGATATCTGACCCGATAGCCTGTTGTGACTTAGATCAACTGTCGAGATTGTCACTTGATCGGCTGGTTGGACGGAACCGGAGAATAAGTTTCTTTCCAACTGGAGGTTCGTAATCGGAAATGAGAACAGCCGGCTGGGAATGGGACCGGGGAACTTGTTCGAACTCAAATCTAGGAAGCTTAACTGGTCGAGCCGGGATAGAAGCCTGTCAACCGGTCCGGTCAGTTGGTTCCATGAGAGGGAGAGGGACTGGAGCGAAGGAGAGAGGAAATCCGGAGCGAGCGAGCCGGTGAGTGAGTTGTGTTTGAGGTCCAACCGGGTTAAGACTCGGGAGAGAAATGGAGGGACCGAACCGGAGAGGTGGTTGTGACAGAGAATAACGTTGGTGAGCTCTGGTAACGCTCCGATGGATCGAGGTATTTCACCGGCGAGCTGATTGTAGCTGAGATCAAGCGTTTTAAGACTTCTCAGTTGGCCGAGAGTCGCCGGGACATTCCCGGAGATAAAATTCCGGCTGATCGCTAAAAACCGAAGCTCCTTCAATTGCGAGATTGACGGCGGCAACGGTCCATATAACCGGCCCGGAACAATAGAAAAGTCAGCAAGAGCAGATAGTTTACCAATGGAAGCGTCGATTTTTCCCGTTAAACCCGGAGAACCGGCACGCGGGTCACCCAGATTAAGTCCCATAACTCTATCGGAATCGCAATGAACTCCAGCGAAGTTACAAGGATCGGAGGTGAAATCCCATGAAGAGAAGAAAGTAGAGCCGGGCAAATCATGTAGGGACTTTCTAATCGACTGTAAAGCCAGAAAATCAAGTGGGTCTAAAATCGCAACAGCCCAGAATTTGCACTGGAACAGAGCAGCCAAAAACAGAGCATAACAAACCATCTTTCTTCTTCCCTGTTTACCCATCGAAAAAACTGAGTTTCCCAGTGAAGCAGAGAGAGAGCTTAAATAAGAACAAAAAGGGAAGATTTTCGGGTTGACGAAGGTGGGATTTTCTTGGGACACAAACGGAAAAAGCTTTTAATGGCGAAAGTATCAGTAATCAAAGATTATATACACTGTACACACATTCAATATATATAAAAAAGAAAAAGAAGCAAAGGACCAAAGAGAAAGAAAGACAGAAGACTTGGTTTTCAATTCTTGATGATTGGGGTTTAAATTTTCATGATTTTGGCTTCAAAGAGAATATGCAGCTTATTTTCTTCAATCTCTGCTGAATGGAACCGGCTAGCTACAAGCGGCGTGAGCGTATATATATATATATATAATGTTTTACTTTTATCATTGTTGTTGTGAATATTTTATTAGTTTGGTTTTATTCTTTACTTACTTCTACTGTTCTGATTTTGTTTCTTTATAGTTGGTAGGTTGGACAATAAACGGTTGTCCGAGCCTACGTGGCATGTAAGAGTTAGGTTCGAGAGACATGTCAGCGGGTAAGGGCGGTGGTTCGAAGCAGACACCACGTGACCATACCGAAGAAGAAAGACACGAGCCAAGAAGCTGACTGGGTTGACATCTCACATGAGGATTACAAGTAGATTGAAAACAGTTAGCTGAAGTATTAAATTTACTTAATTCTAAAAAATTAATACATATATAAAAAAGTGCGAATATTAAATTTTAGATAAAAAAATTATATTATATTACTTAAAAAAACTAAATATATTAAAATTATATTATACACATAAACGTACAAATATTAAAATTTATAAGCTTACAAGAATTTCCGCTTCTATATATATATATATATATATATATATATATTATAGAAAGTGATTAGTTTTATTAAAAATAGAAAATATCTAGAATTACAATAAAGATTTAAAAGTATAACATAAACATAAATAAAATTATAATTATGACATTTTTCTACAAGTATTGACACAAAAATTAGTCACCTAGATCACACAATGACTAAAGAAAGAAAAAGGTTGAAAAATCTAACCAAAATGCTCGAACAAAATAATGAATGTTTGAATCAAGAAGAGGTTGATCAATTACGGACAGTCTATCTCCTTTTATTAATCTTGATTGAGATTATTTCTGATGACTTTTAATGGATGTCAATCGTAGAACTATAATGACTATTTAGGTTGATTAGACTATACAAATCTAATGACCAAACTTTTAATTTTATTGGGTTAACTGTAACCCCCTCAGACCGATGTGGGTAATCCGATCCGATCTAGAGTGTCACATTAGGGACACCTGAGCGACTCATCGTAAAAATAGCGAAAAATTTAAAACTTTTATTAAAACATATAAACTCATAGAATCATTTATAAATACAAAAGTAAACTTTACCAATATTCTGAAATAAAATAGATTTTCAGACTCGTATATAAAACAAAATACAGCCTACATATCCCTTAATCATATGTAACATACTCTGTCAACAACGCCGGAGAAACTCCCTTACTGATGTCAATATTTGCACTAATACTATTCCTTTAACCTGTAATGGTGAGTAACAGAGTGAGCTTTGGAAAGCTCAGTAATATAGAACTACCAGATGATGTTGAAGAACGTGCAGATAAGTATATATTTCCTTATTGATTCAAACATCTATAGATTTATAGGATAAATTGAGGTCCCACTGATATCTCAGGTAGTAACAGACAGTAAGATTTCAGTTCAGAGAAATATTTCGGATGACTGAGTTCAAGAGATCAGAATAAGTTATCTAGTGTGTTCCCGCAAAACTATTGAAAAGATACAGATCTTTTATTTTAAAACATTAGCAGTTTAAAACATATTTTTATTCAAAAACCATATTAATCCCTCGAACCGAACACTCCATAATGTGTAGGTTTCCCAGAACCATACACCCACCTACACAACAAGTAAGGACTTACCCTAAGCACAAAGCAAAGGAGCCTGCAGTAACGGTAAGGTAACTTCCTCCAACAACACCCTCATATAAAACATTTATCAAAAACCATAGTAATTCCTCCAACCGAACACTCCATAATGTGTAGATTCTCCATAACCATACACCTACTTGCACACCTAGTAAATTCCATGATTCCATAAATCAGGAAAAAAATCATATTTACCAATGAAAACAGGAAATCCGATAACACATTTTAGGTAACCATAATTTATAAACCATTAAATTCCATGATTTCATAAATCATGAACAATTCATATTTTTCGATGAAAACCGTAATCAGAGATCACATACCATTTTGCCATGGTTCATAAACCAGTAAATCAATACTTTCGTTAAAACTCGTTTCAAACAAATAAAATCGTCATGTAGTACATGTGGAACACATTAGAGGATCAAAGTATTTATCAGATATTATTCAGAGATACTGGATAATCTTATTGGGCAGAGAAACACGTATCTTCAGTATATTGATAGAATGTCGGAAGTTAGAATCACTATCGGAAGAGTTCATTAACTGTCAGGATCATCAATTATTCAGAATGTGATTTGAGCTGATAAGGAAGAAACGAAGATTCAGAACATTTACAATCTGTGTCGATTGATCGGATTATCGAACAACTCCCAGAACAGATGCTCATCGACTGGTCAATTCATTTTCCTTCCAGGGTATTTACTCTTTAATACCAAAAATTTTTGTCCATAGATCATCTTCAGAATCATCGCTGAATAGATCTTCCAATGGTCTTTATTCATTTTCATGTTTTAACGATATCAGGAAATGCTGGGGTACTTGATTTGTGGTTCATAACCCATAAGAATGGTACACTATGTAAACTCATCAGAGTTTCCAAACTTATCCAGATCACTTACTTAATCCTCAATTGTTGAGGTTACTTAGTTCATTTAGCAGTCAAGTCTATTCTAGTTACTTCGGGGTTTTCCAAGGTAATTCAGACTTTTCTATATTTTGGATATATATTGTACTTCAGTTCAGTTCAATTTGGTATTCGTCATTGATTTGTCTAACGAATATCCACTTCTTAGTACCGAATGCACTCTAGAGTTGAGTTGAGCTGAGTATTTCTAGAATTATCATCGATCGAAACTTGAGGAGACGAACAAACATTCAAGTGGTATATATGCCATTCAGATATTGGCATAGCATTAGCGTTCGTCAACCGGCTTAAGCTGTATTCCATAACTTTTAAAGGCAGTGCAACATCCATGTTTATTTGTATTTCTTAATTAATCTAAGATATTTACTTATTATACCCATAAGGGTATTTTGGTAATTTTGGTGCTCAATGTTAATTCAATCATTTCATAGCTTGAGGATATCCAACCATTCCTGGGTTTGGTGATATTCTTGGGTCATTTCCATTCCAAGGGTAATTTGATCATTTTACAGATCTAGGGTATTTCAATCATGCTCTTCCGTCCGATCCTATTATTTAATTCAAACTTATCATCTATTTCAATTTTTTTTGAATAATTCTGACAAAAGAGCACCCTCAATAAATTGTTCTTCAGGTATTTACTCATAACTCAGAGATTTTCGGGTCAAGTGCCTTCTTAGATTTTACAAACGGAATATAAGGAATTTTCTGTACAAAGATAGGATCTTAACAATTAAATCTATAATTTTTCAGGTTAAGTACGAATTCTCAGGGTACTTTCTCATTCAGAGTCAACTCAGACTATTTTTACCTCTCAAGGGTATTTTCATAATTCTTTAACTAGGTAACTTCGGTATTAAAACTCTTAACAAGGATAAATAGAATTTAGAGATACTAAAGTTAATTGCTTTCCCGGATAATCTCTGAACTTGAAATGATTTCTTATCAAATTTCTAATATCTTGTACAAGCCATCTTGGGGTTATGAATCAGTTATCCAGATTTACTAAGAAAAATAGCATTTTCTATACACATCATTAGTATCATTGGATCAATATGCCTTCTCTAATTACCACTTAAACCGTATTCGGTTCGAGTCCATACATAATCAAACAGGCAAAATAGAGCAATCATAACATCCATGCATTTATCCATTATCACATGTTCCATAAAGCATACAAAGAGGTAGTAAAGTATTACTTCAATTTTCGTGCCATACTGATCGACCATTTAAACTCCATTCGAACGCCATCGATCTTGAAATCAACTTCCAAGAATTCCTCAGATACATATCAATAGAAATTTCATCAAAACCGGAGTTTAATTACAAAAAAAACATATCGAATCAGGTGATTAATCAGTGAAAAATAGCTTACCGAGTTTGAATTTGACGAAACAGACTTCAGAATCGGACTCAGAACGTCGAAAAACATCAAAGATGACTTTTTGAAAATTTTGATTTTTTCGGTCAAGGTCAAAGTCAAACGGTCAACTCAGTAAAAGTTAACGAGTTGCCCAGTGAGTTGACTCAGTCAAGTTGACTCAACGCGGGTCAAGCGGATCGGGCAGGCGGGTTGGATCCGGGCAACCAATTTCAAGCTTTCCACTAGGCGGTGAACTTTCCCCACTCTTAGGGGTAGCACGTGCAGGGCCGTAGAGGGTCAACAAAATTCCACAAAAAATTTTAAAATTATTTTAAGGGATTTTGAGACACTTACCAAGCTCGGTTCACAATTTTGAACGACATAGAGCTCGATTCTAAAACATCGAAAACTTTATCTTCCTCACCCCCTCACACGCCGACGACAACGGAGACAAGAAGGACACCGATGGACTCGGGACGACGTAAGGAACACGATGGTGCGAGAGGTGTCGAAAACAGAGCAACGGTCGACGATGAATCGACGATCAAACGTTTCCTTATATAAGAGGAAATTATTAAAGAAAGAGAAAAAATCATTCATTAATATTTCGTTAGATTTGGGGTTATATAAACCCTTAAAAAGGAAAATAGAAAAATCATGCCATATGTCCTTAATCTTTTGATACTTTGAATTTGAATATGATATTAATCTAAAATTTCACTTTGGTCTCGAATCTATAAATAAATTAATTAATTTATTCCTCGGAAAATTTTAGACCCTATTTTAGGATGTGACAACTCTCCCCTCCTTAAAAGAATTTTGTCCTCGAAATTCAATCATGTCACAGAATTGTAGAAATGAAACTTTCATCAGTTCTTTCATATCTTCAAGTAGCCTTTATAGAAGTATGTGTCCTCTATTAATCCTTAACCAGCTGAGTATACATTCTTGTCAAAACTCTCCCTTATTCCCAATAAAAGAATCTGAATAGAATTTTCCTTGTGGAATCAATTCGACCATGGTTACGAGAATAGGTTCATAGAGTAGTAACATATCCCAATTTCATTTCTGGAGTCAGGTCAAAATTTTTCAGATGAGTAACTCTCGTATTACTCGTGAAGTACCATACAGAATTTAGACAGACGTTACTGGTATTCCTTTATGCAAAGGTAGATCCCAACCGATAGAAAACTTAGGTTAGCTAGTTACAGAGTGGGACTCGACCTTGAAGTTTTGATTTGGAGTGTCACATTAGGGCCACCGGAGTGACCCATTGTAAAAATAGTGGAAAATTAAAAACTTTTATTAAAATATTTAAACTCGTAGAATCATTTATAAATACAAAAGTAAACTTTACCAATATTCAGAAATAAAATAGATTTTCAGATTCGTATATAAAACAAAATACAACCTACATGTCCCCTAATCACATGTAACATACTTTGCCAACAACGCCGGAGAAACTCCCTTACTGATGTCGATAGTTGCAATGATACTATTCTTTTAACCTGTAATGGTGAGTAACAGAGTAAACATTGGAAAGCTCAGTAATACATAACTACCAGATGATGCTGAAGAACGTGCAGATAACATATAAGCATATATTTCCTTATTGGTTCAAACATCTACAGATTTTTAGGATAAGTAGAGGTTCCATTGATATCCCAGGTAGTAACAGACAATAAGATTTTAGTTCAGAGAAATATTTTGGATGACTGAGTTTAGCAAATCAGAATAGGTTATCTAGTGTGTTCTCGCAAAACCAGTGAAAAGATACAGATCTTTTATTTTAAAACAGTAGCAGTTTAAAATATATTTTTATTCAAAAACCATATTAATGCCTCCAACCGAACACTCTATAATGTGTAAGTTTCCCATAACCATACACCCACCTACACACCAAGTAAGGACTTACCCTAAGCACAAAGCAGAGGAACCTGCAGTAACGGTAAGGTAACTTCCTCCAACAACACCCTTACATAAAACATTTATCAAAAACCATAGTAATCCCTCCAACCGAACACTCCATAATGTGTAGGTTCCCCAGAACCATACACCCACCTGCACTACACACCTAGTAAATTTCATGATTCTATAAATCAAGAAAAATTCATATTTTCCAGTGAAAACAAGAAACCCGATAACATATTTCAGGTAACCATAATTCATAAACCAGTAAATTCCATGATTTCATAAATCATGAACAATTCATATTTTTGATGAAAACCATAATCGTAGATCACATACCATGTTGTCATAGTTCATAAATCAGTAAATCAATACTTTCATTAAAACTCATTTCAAACATATAAAACCATCATGTAGTACATGTGGAACACACTAGAGGATCAAAGTATTTGTTAGATATTATTTAGAGATACTGGATAATCTTATTGGGCAGAGAAACACATATCTTCAGTATACCGATAGAATGCCGGAAGTTAGAATCACTATCGGAAGAGTTCATTAATTGACAGAATCATCAGTTATTCCGAATGTGATTTGACCTGATAAGGAAGAAACGAAGATTCAGAACATTTACAATCTGTGTCGATTGATTAGATTATCGAACAACTCCCAGAACGGATGCTTATCGATTGGTCAATTCATTGCCCTTCTAGTGTATTTACTCTTTGATACCAAAAATTCTTGTCCATAGATCATCTTCAGAATCAACAATGAATAGATCTTCCAATGGTCTTTATTTCATTTCCATGTTTCAACGATATCAGAAAATGTTGGCGTACTTGATTTGGGGTTCATAACCCATAAGAATGGTACACTATGTAAACTCATCAGAGTTTTCAAACTTATCCAAATCACTTACTTAATCCTTAGTCGTTGAGGTTACTTAGTTCATTTAACAATCAAGTTTATTTAGTTACTTCGGGAATTTTTAGGGTAATTCATACGTTTCTAAATTTTGGATACATATTGTATTTTAGTTCAGTTTAATTTGGTATTCGTGGTTGATTTGTCTAACAACTATCCACTTCTTAGTACCGAATGCGCTCTAGAGTTGAGCTGAGTACTTCCAGAATTATAATCGATCGAAACTTGAGGAGACAAACAAACATTCAAGTGGTATATATGCCATTCAGGTACTGACATAGCATTAGTGTCGGTCAACCGACTTAAGTTGTGTTCCATAACTTTTAAAGGCAGTGCAACATCATTGTTTATTTGTATTTCTTAATTAATCCAAGATATTTACTTATTCTAGGCGATAGGGGTATTTTGATTATTTTGGTGGTCAATGTTAATTCAGTCATTTCATAGCTTGAGGATATCTAATTATTCCTGGGTTTGGTGATATTCTTAGGTCATTTCCATTCCAAGGGTAATTTGGTCATTTTATAGATCTAGGGTATTTCAATCCTTCTCTTCCGTCCGATTCTATTATTTAATTCAAACTTATCATCTATTTCAGTTCTTTTGAACAATTCTGACAAAAGAGCACCCTCGATAAATTGTTCTTCAGGTATTTACTCATAACTCGGAGATTTTCGGGTCAAGTGCCTTCTCAAATTTTACAAAGGAAATATCAGGAATTTTCTGTACAAAGACATGATCTTAACAATTAAATATGTAACTTATCAGGTTAAGTATGAATTCTTAGGGTACTTTCTCATTCAGAGTCAACTTGGATTATTTTTACCTCTCAATGCCATTTTCGTAATTCCTTAACCAGGTAACTTCGGTATTAAAGCTCTTAACAAGTATAAATATAATTTAGAGATCCTAAAGTTAATTGCTTTCCCAGATAATCTCTGAACTAGAAATGTTTCCTTGTCAAATTTCTAATATCTTGTACAAGTCATCTTGGGGTTATAAATCAGTTATCCAGATTTTCTAAGCAAAACTAGCATTTTCTATACACATCATTACTATCATCGGATCAATATGTCTTCTCTAATTTATCACTTAAATCGTATTCGGTTCAAGTCCATCCATAATCAAACAAGCATAATAGACCAATCATAAACATTCATGCATTTATTCATTATCACATGTTCTATAAAGAATACAAAGAGGTAGTAAAGTATTACTTCGATTTCCGTGCCATATTGATCGACCATTTAAACTCCATTCGAACGCCCTCGATCTTGAAATCAACTTCCAAGAATTCCTCAGATACATATCAATAGAAATTTCATAAAAAACGGAGCTTAATTGCTAAAAACGGATCAAATCAGGTGATTAATCAGTGAAAAACAACTTACTGGGTTTGAATTTGGTGAAACGGACTTCGGCTAACTCAAGATTTCGAAAAACATAAAATATGACTTTTCGAAAATTTTGACTTTTTTTGTCAAAGTCAACGGTCAACGGGTTGACTCAGTCAAAGTCAACGAGTTGACCCGATGAGTTGACTCAGCGCGGGTCAAGCGGGTTGGGTTAGCGGGTCAGATCTGGGCAGCCCATTTCAAGCTGTCCACCAGGCGTTGGACTTTCCCCACTCTCAGGGTGGCGTGTGGGGGCACGTGCAGGGCCATAGAGGGTCGAAAAAATTCTACAAAAAATTCTAAAATTATTTTAAGGGATTTTGAGACACTTACCAAGCTCGGTTCACAATTTTGAACGATGGAGAGCTCGATTCTAAAACATCATAAACTTTATCTTCCTCTCCCCCTCATACGCCAGCGACAACGGAGACAATGAGAATACCGGTGGACTCTAGACGGCGTAAGGAACACGATGGTGCGAGAGGTGTCGAAAACGAAGCAACGGTCGACGATGAATCGACTATCAAATGTTTCCTTGTATAAGAATACATTATTAAAGAAAGAGAAAAAATCATTCATTAACATTCATTAACATTTCGTCAGATTTGGGGTTATATAAACCCTTAAAAAGGAAAATGGAAAAATCATGTCATAGGTCCTTAATCTTTTGATACTTTAAATTTGAATCTGATATTAATCCAAAATTTCACTTTGGTCCCGAATCTATAAATAAATTAATTTATTTATTCCTCGGAAAATTTTAGATCCTATTTTGGGGTGTGATATTAACTACATGATTGATTACTTATATTTATGTTTTGTCCACTTTTTCTCGCTGATTTCAAAAAACATAATATATGGTCACTTTTGTTTTTATTTAATTAAGATGTGGTCACCGCGGGTTAACTTCCGTTAACAATTAACAGATTATGTGATGTGGTATTTTGATAAAATCATATATTTGGTCTCTGATATTTACATATTCTCTCAATTTAGTCTTACTTTTAATAAACTAAAATAAATTTAATATTCTAATCGAATGATACCATATGTCACCATATGGTTTGAGGACTAACTTTATTTTAATTTTATATATTTAATTTATTAAAGTAAAGTTAACCCTTTATTAAAATAAATTAAATTTAAAAAAATAGTAATTGGTTGATGACACGTGGCGCGACACGTATCACCATAGACACATGTTATCATTCGATTGGAAGATTAAATTTATTTTAATTTATTAAAAGTATGACTAAACTGAGAGAATACGTAAATAATATGGATCAAATGTGTGATTATACCAAAATATTTAACGGTATTTAACTCGTGATGATCACATTTTAATTAAATAAAAACAAAAGTGATCATATATTATTTTTTTGAAATAAGTGAGAAAAAGTGAACAAAACACAAACATTAATGATTAATCACGTAGTTAATCCGATCTTACTCTACACATCATGTGGCATTTCTACTAACTTATCTATTAGAAATCTTGTTTATGTGCTATGGCTAAATAGAAATCTGTATTTAGAAAATATGAACCAATCAAGAGCTCTAAGAGATTTCCGAATGCCACTTCCAAAGTATAACAAATATTAAGAATATATTTTAGTAAGCAATTCCTAATAGTGAAGGCTTCGATTCATTATCTGTGAAAAAGACAAAAAATAGGCATTATTGGTGCCCAAAGGCACGTGGCAAATGGACACTGACCTTTTCCTTGGTCCCGAAAGAACAACACTAGAAACAGGGGGCGATGCAATAAATTCTGGATTGAATATATAAAAGCCTGAATTTGGTATAATATAAAAGCCTGTTGCAGCAGACACAACAGCAGGTTCAACTTCGACTGTAAGGTTCAAAATTTGTTGATAATGCAAATGATACAAAAACAAGTAGTTGTGGGGTGAATTTTATGCACTTTCCATTGCATCCCAATAATGGCACTCTATAATTACATTAACTAGTGCAACATTAAAAGAAATCAGTTTATTTTTAGAGGTTATGAATTCGAGCATCAACAGTTGTAGCAGAGTGATTGTGTGTTCATTATCAAATGATTGAAAATATTTTAAACAGATACTACTTTATAAACACCTTAATTTAAAAAAAAAAGCACGATCACTATGATATTTTATTATGTTTACAACATTTTGTAAATATATCTTACAGACACATATACGTAGATAATTCTAGTTTATTAATAAAATCAATCGATGATTTTCATGCATTCCATAATATACGTAGATTGACAAGTACGTGAAAATTTCGATAGTTTAAACTCTGGATATAAATATAAACAAAGATATAAAAGAATAATAAAGATTGATATATTATTTTAATTAACATATATCATTTTAATCGATTTTATATTATTTAAATTATATTGCAATAGTTTAATTAAATAATTTCATATTTTTTTTCTCGTAATTTAATTTTTTTTTGTTCATAACATTTTTAAATAATTAATATTTAGTCTAGTAATTAATATATAAACACTTTTGTTTGATAAATATTTGAAAGGACCGTGTCATATAAAGTAGAAATACTTTCAGTCCAGGTAACTATAAGGCAAACAGAACTCATGAGTGATTACCAGAGAAACATGACATTTTAGTGGTTATAAGGGACCAACCTCTGTTAAATGGTGAGTTTTTGAACTTGAACAAACTTGTGCTGACTCACAGGACCACAATTTATTCATAATATTCACACCACGTTCAAATCACCTAACCATAATATAACAAACAACACAGCCAATTGCCATCACCACCATGGACTGCTGCTGCTGCATCTGCACCCTCTTCCGATTAGTTGACTGGAAGAACAATCTACCCCAAAAACGACTGTTTGTCAGCACCTGAACAAAATACCAGACGGGAAAGGACAGAGCAAAGCCAATGGTATATAAGTTTGAACCAGGACCTGGTAGGGCAAGACCTTACTTGAACAGGATCTGTTCTATAGCCTCGTACTTCTGTATCCTTGAGGCCTGAGGAGACTGGATTACATGTCTGGCTGATGAACCGAAGCAGTGTGATGGGAGCGTTATTATTGGTCTGCAGGCCTTACATTGGGACTGCCTTGGCCGCAGAGGATCGTTCTCGTCTTGTACTTGTCTGACAGGTTTCCTTCTTTTTCTTTTATATTCAAGTGTACAGAATTGAAGGCCCAATGGTTTTGCTGTGGCAACCATTTATAAGCACTTAAAATATTTACAGGAAATAGTAATATCTGAAACCCCAAAACAGCACTAAGCAAAGCAGAAGCTTTAATCTCTATCAGCTCATACAACATAATGTGGCAGGTAAAAGCAATGGATGGTAAAATAAAACCAGATTCAACTGTGGATTTTGGTCCCAAAGATAAAAGCTTTAATTATAAATGGGAATGCACCAAACCCAACAACCAAAAGTAAAACTGCAGCCAGCTGCATCAATCCTAATCATGTGCCACTGCCATTCCATTTCTCAGGCATTGTTGTTGTTGCATTATCAGTGTTCCTTTTGCTCGTTTACTTAACTCTCCCAAGTGTCGTCTCTTTCATCCAGCTACGTATGCCCCTTCCCATTTCATCCTAATAATTCAATGTACGTGATATCAGAGATTTCAATGGTGTTATTACAGAAAAGGATTTTCTGGTTTTCATCTATGATTTTGGCCTTCCAAGATTACCCCTACAGATTGTTGCTGACGATCGTGAATTATATGTGCATGAATTTAATTATGATTTATGAATAATCACATTAAAGTAAATGCTTAAATCTCGAACTCATGGCTGATGATAGCGCATTCTAGTTGAATATCGGGTACTAGAGAAATATCATATTGGTAAGTGGTGAGTTCATAACTTCAACAAATTGTACTGCCTCTCAGGACCACAATTTCTTCATAATATCTCACCACGTTCCAATCACCTAACCAAAATTCAACAGCACAGCGAATTTCCATCTGCATTCTCTTGCAATGAGTTGATTGAAGAATGATCAAACTATTTTGTTAATTTCCATCTGCAGTTGTCTGACAGACTTCCCAACCTTTTTTTCTGAAATATTCCTTTATGAGATATTTGCGGGTATATTTTAATGAAGAAAAAGAATAGTATAATACAATTTTATTCTTCTTCTAGTCGGACAAAAACAATATTTCATATCCCTTCGCTTCTGGTCCAAGGCAACACTTACCGACATGAAACATTAGTTCTCTTCCCATGAGTTGAGTGAACAATAATTTGCTCCTTTCCACCATGACCGCCACGTTGGTAACAAGTTCATCAATCTTCACTCAAAGGTTGAGTCAAGAAACCGATTAATATCTGCTCTTTGCAGTCATCCATACATCAACTGATTTAGTCTACCTCAGCCATGCTTTAGACACAAATATGAGCAAAATCCATAAATAATTGAAGATTGTCACAACCTAATACTAGAAAACCTTAAGAAAAATGTATTCCTAATAAAAAGTTTTGATTAATGTTAATAGATTAACATTGAAAGAAGCTCTCATCTATACAACTGTTGGAATATATTAACCTATAAGCTGACTCATCTGCAAAAATATTGCGTGTATTTAATTGTTCTGTTCTGTACAAATAAACAATAAATAAATTATGTAAAAGAAATTGAGGTCCCAATCACTGCGGCGGCCAGAGATTTATGGAAGACACATGTAGGTTAAAACTTTACTGTTTTGTCTAAGGAGACATGATTCCAAGTCTGGTTGATGAACCGGAGCTGTGTGATCACAACGTGATTATTGGTCGGAGTCCCAGCATTTGGGATTTCCTTGACTAAGCCTTGCCTGGCGTGGCTGGTCACGTAGTTGTCTAACGGTCTTTGTTAAAGATAAGCGCTAATGCTTCTCCATATCTTATCTCGTACATTTGAATGTATTTAAATTTAGCATTTATTTCTTTTATTCGATAACCTTCTATCGAGCGTGTTTGTTGTCCTAATCCTAAATATCTTGGTTCATCCTTGTCAATGTCACCACAGATCATCCCTTATTCCAAACATTGGAGCCTAAAACCATTACTCAGGAATTGAAGTACCCGTTGTGTCGTAATTGTCGTAACCGTCTTTCGGTTGGGCCACGAAATTGGACTTCGACTTGAAAAATAATAATAATGATAATAAGTAGTAAAATAAAAAAAAACGCAATCACACCAAAAGAAAGTAAAAAAAAAAGAAAGTCAAGGTTTGGTGAAGTATAACTGTCGGGAAGGAAAAAGACGATAAGGGGTAGGACCGTAGTTAATAAATGAGTGTGATGTATCCATATAATATAGTAAGAATGAATAACCAAAAAAAACACTATGATATAATATATATATATATATATAATAAATATAATAACGAAAAAAAATAATTTAATAAAGTAAAATAATAATAATGTAATATATTATAAATACATGAAAACAAAAAAATAAAAAAGTATAAAATATAAAAATATAATTAAATGTATATATATGCATATGTTTAAAAAAAGTAAAAATAAAAAATAAAATACAATAAAAAATATACATATAATGATAATAATAGTAGCAAAAGAGAAAAATATATTTATATACGTTAATAGTAAAATAATAATAAATATAATAGTTATAAATATATATATATGATAACTTTAAAAAACATTAAAATAATATTAGAATAAAAATAATTAATATATATATACTTAATAATACGAATTATCAAAAAGAAATAAATAAAAATATGAAAATAATACATAAGGGACCGTTCATCGGCGGCAAACCTCGAAAAAAAAATTGATTTTTAAAAGCCTTTCCTTCCCTCGTTTTAAATATTCTAGTATTTTTCCAAAACGGCCTCGGGGTTGTGTAGATCTAAAAGAAAAGTTTTGAACGACAACCCCTTTTCCTCGGCCAAAACTATTTTTTTTTCAAGCACAAAGACGAATAACAACACATGCAAGTGAAGAAAAGAATGCGAAAGGTAAAAGCTTTCACCTTTTATTGCTCTTGAATTGTTTACAATAGCTTCAAAACAATCTATTTGCTCGTATTTTTTTTCTGGTAATTTCGTATGTCCATCGTGTGTTACAATAGTGAGCTACAATGACTATTTATAGTGCTTGTGGATCCTATCTTTAGGAGTTTAAAACATAGCAAAATTCTATCCTATTTTTAGGAGTTGAATCCTAGCAGAATTCTATCCTATTTTTGAGAGTTTGAATCCTAGTAGGACGAAAAAGGTGTGTTGACAGCTGCCCCTCTTTGCCCATAGTCGTGTAACGGGGATAGGGCAAAGATTGAAAGACACACTTTTCGTTCGGTGGAGTTGAAAATTGACTCTGATGTTTCAATAACTCCCTGTCGAATTGAGTTACGGATGACTCCTCCGTCGTGAAGTCGAGTTCATCTGGAAGCTTCTGAGCACTATATCCTTCGTCGTGAAGTTGGAATCGAACTCAAAGCTTTTGCCGAGTGGCCTTTGAATCGTCTTCTGGATCAAGATACTTCATCGTGAAGGTGAAACTTGACCTGAAGACTTCAGTGTTGATGCGTTACAGATGACTCATTCGTCGTGAAGTTGGGTCAATCTGTTTGTGAAATTGGAATCGTACAGGGCCCCTTCGTCGTGAAGTTGAGCCTGAGAATTGGATATCCTTCGCCATGAAGTTGAAATCCAAATATTATTCCGAGTCCAATATCCTCCGCTGTGAAGTTGAAATTGGTTCTGGAACCGGGAAATTGTTTGATGACAGTCAGCCGCCCATTCGCTGTGAAGTTGAGCTTGTGCTGTCTCGAGTCTAATATCTTTCGCTGTGAAGTTGAAATTGACTCTGAACGAAATCTTATTGACAATCAGACGTCCCTTCGTTGTGAAGTTGAACTTGTGTTGTCTCGAGTTCAATATCCTTCGCTGTGAAGTTGAAATTGGCTCTGAAATTTGAAAAATGTTTGTTGACAACCAGCTGTCCCTTCATTGTGAAGTTGAACTTGTGTTGTCTCGAGTGGCACGATATCCTCCGTCGTGGAGTTGAAATCGCGGATGAAACTGAAAAGTTGTTCATTGACAACCAGCCGTCCCTTCGTTGTGAAGTTGGACTTGTGTTTTCTCGGGTAGCACGATATCCTCCGTCGTGGAGTTGAAATCGGTTCTGGAATTGGGAAGTTGTTCGTTGACAACCAGCCATCCCTTCGTTGTGAAGTTGAACTTGTGTTGTCTCGGGTAGCACGATATCCTCCGTCGTGGAGTTGAAATCGGTTCCGAAATTGGGAAATTGTTGTTGGCAACCAGACGTCCCTTCGTTGTGAAGTTGAACTTGACTCTAGCTAAAACCTGAAAAAGTTATGCATATATGTGATGAGATGGATGCAATGCTCTTAGGTATGCCTAAAATGCATATGCAACATATGTTATTTTTGGGCTCAGGAGAGAAATCTCGATCTCCGGTTGTTTTTCTGGAATCTTGGCTCTGGAATCTTCAAGTTCTGATCCTAGTCTCAAATTCTTCAAATGTTCAAATCTGATGTGCACATTCTATTTTTGATTTGAGAAATGCTATCCCAAATATGTGCCTGAGCTGAGTGTAACGATTCAGATGATGCTTCAAGAGAAATTGTCTCAAAAGAGACAGAACTCGTTTCAAGGGAAACGATCTCAAAGATATTTGTTGCTTCAAGGGAAACGGTCTTAAGGGAGACAAAATTTTGTTTTAAGAAAAACTGTCTCAAGAGAGACAAAACTTAGTTCCAAAAGAAATTGTCTCACGGGGAGATGAAATTAGTTCCAAGGAAAACATATTCAAAGATGATGCTTCAAGAGAAATTACCTCAAAAGTGACATAATTCATTTCAAGGGAAACGATTTCAAAGATATCTGTTGTTTCATGAGAAACGAAATTTTGTTTTAAGGGAGATAAATTCAAAGATTTTGTGTTTCAAGAGAAACTGTCTCATGGGAGACAAAATTTGTTTCGAGGGAAACAATCTCAAAGGTTTTGTGTTTTAAGAGAAACTGTCTCAAGGGAGACAAAATTTGTTTCAAGGGAAATTATCTCAAGAGAGACAAAATTCATTTCAAGGGAAATGTTTTCAATGTTTATGTTTCAGGAGAAACTGTCTCAAGGGAGACAAAATTTTGTTTCAAGGGAAACTATCTCAAGAGAGACAAAATTCATTTCAAGGGAAATGTTTCCAATGTTTATGTTTCAAGAGAAACTGTCTCGAGGGAGAAAAAATTTTGTTTCAAGGGAAACTATCTCAAGAGAGACAAAACTCATTTCAAGGAAAATGTTTTCAATGTTTATGTTTCAAGAGAAACTGTCTCAAGGGAGAAAAAATTTTGTTTCAAGGGAAACTGTCTCAAGAGAGACAAAGTTTGTTTCAAGGGAAACTGTCTCAAGAGAAACAATGGTGAGCACGATTCCCTTCGTCGTGAAGTTGAAATCGTGGGTGGCCCCTTCGTCGTGAAGTTGAGCCAGGAATTGGATATCCTTCGTCGTGAAGTTGAAATCCAACTTGAAAATGCGAACTGGATCGGTTCTGAATTATCTCTCGAACTCGTCTGAAGTTGATTCTAAGATCTGTCGATCTTTCAATATGTCAAATTAGTTGAAGTGTAGCTTCTTGCTGCTGAGTTAAGCAACCAACATCAATCTTTAAAGGTGCTTTTGATTCGAGTATCATTCGTCTTGAAGTCGAAACTTGACTTTAAATGCTGCAAAAATTATGTATGTGGGAAAAATGATGCTCTAAAATGTATGCATAAGATGCATATAACATGAATTGGTTATATTTTATCTCTTGAAAAAGGCCTGATAATTCGCATTAGGATGTTGAATCCCCAAAGATGCCCAAAAAAATGCTCTAATATTTCATGTTGAATCTTCAAAGATGCCCCAAATGTTCCTCATTTCTTGCTTCAGCATTGATTCTGAGCATGAGTTTTGTGTCTAAGAGTCACATGTCATTTACCAAGATCAACTCTAGAGAGACTGTCTTGTTTGAAAAAAATGTTTTTCTTTCTCTTTTAATATCAATTAAAAGAGTTTCAAAAAATGTTTAATCCCAAGTTTTAAAAATATTGCCCCTTTCACGGTTTTACAATTGAGACAAATCATAAAACTAGAGTTCATTGGATATCAAAGAATTAATTACAATGTTAATACTTCAATAAATTATAGCTATTTGACAAGTGTCAAGATCAAAGCTATCTTTGAGAGATGGTCAAGTAAGGAAAGGATAAAAAGTCTCAGGTCATTGTGTTTGGTCAAAGGTTTGGCATTTGATGCTCAAAGGATTGATGGGGTAGCTTGCATGCTTCTCTACTGGAAGTGTTCTCTGACTCCCAACCTTCGTTGTCACAATCGGATTGTGCGATGCCTTATCAAGGAATTTGTGTGATCGCTTCAGTTGCACAATTTTTATATTCGAGCCGCCTTTTCATGTTTTCAACTCGAATCCTCCTTTGGTTTCAAGACGTTATTCGGGATTTACATCTTGAACCCCCCCTTTGTTATTTTTCTCTACCATACATTAATTACATTATTTTTTTGCAAACAAAGATTAATCCTGATGGGCGGGATGAAATCTGAAGATAGTCTCTTCTATTTAGAAATCCATGTATGATTAGAAGGGACTTTTAAGGCACGTAATGTAGGCCAAGGTTCGTGGTTATGAAAGAAAAGGATAAATAGGCCCAAACAAGTGTTTCAGGGTATTGAACCAAGGATCAATTCATTCTGATGCCATCGATCTTGTCTTGCTCAAAATGTCTCTTTCTCTTGATGCTCTATGATCTTCGAGTGAAGGGATTCAGTGATTCGGGAATGATTGTGCTTGATCAATCTCATTGAAGCTTGATGCACCATTTTTCTTTAGGGAATTTTTGCATGTACTTTTTGTTCCCTTTTTTATTTTTGTTCTTTCTTTTTTGTTCTTGTTTTTTCCTTTTTTGCTTCTTTTCTTTTTTTCTTTTTGCCCTTTTTGTTCTGATTGAATCATCGCACTTGGCATTTGGTTCACCTTTCGGTATCTCATCTGAATCAATGTCTTCACTCATGTGAGCAGATTTTCTCCACCTTGCCCCCCAGTGTGGAGGGTGATCCTTGGTTAGGGTTGAATCAAAAGAAAAAAAATACTATAGGCTCAAAAGGGGACGCAAGGGATATATATTTTCTCCTGTTGTGAAGGGATAAAGAAAGAAAGCCGTTCATCATTTCATACATGTAAGTCTTCACAGAAGAGGTATCCCCAGGGGGATAGATTTTCAGGATTAATTCTATTCACATGAAAACAGTGCAATTAATGCATGATAGAATTATTTCGAATGAATTATTTTTTCTGCTTCTTGCTCCCAACATGTCTCAATGTTCAGGCTCCTGGCGAGATGCCCCAAACTGTATCTTGGAAGAATGCTCATGTTCAAATGAACAACTCAATGCCTTGGGTTTTAATGGTAAAAAAGGTTAATTTTGAGTCTAAAAAGACAGTTGTGTGATCTTATTGACTCAAAGAAAGGTGTGGGTGTATCAAAAAGATAAAGGTAATGTTCAAGAATTTCAAATGGAGGTAATGTCAAAATTTGGTTTTTTGATAATGACAATGAGTTATTTTGGGTAAAGAATCAAGGTGTTTTATTCTAGGGTTTGAGACAGGGTAAGAAAGGTCTAATCTTGTCATATGTCAAAAATCTATAATTCTTGAAGAATTAAAAGAATCCTCAATTCATTTAATATTCAAAGAACTAAAGATTAAAATTTGTTCAATTACTCCACCTTAGAAAGTAACATGAATTCAATCGTTTAAAAGATGTGTTCAAACAAAATAATCCTCTAAGTGCAAATGGTATATGCCATGCCCCCTTCTTCGGCAAGCGCCTTACAGTTTTCAGAAGAATGTTTGGGAATCCTTATGTGGCAACAACTTCAACATCGTAGCCCTTAGGAGATGGGTACTCTTTTCTCAGATCATCCTGGCATGCTTAGTCCTACAATCAGTTGATCCAGCTCCCCCTGTACTGATTTCAGTTTTTCTTTAATTGTTAAAATCTGGCTTCCATGTGGTGTAATGTGGTTAAGACCACTTCATCGAATCCTCCGTGATTTAATTTCATGTTTATGAAAATGCTTAAAAATGTAGATGAAGATGCAAAAATGCAAGAATGCATGAAATGTTCGAGGCATTGATCCAAGAAATGTGACTGTTATTATGAATAATCCTTATTGGGGACAAAAATGTTTTATCTTTTAAGAGAAAAAAATATCCTGACAGCTTCTGACATGTTGACTAGTCTTCTGCTTTCGTCTTTCACCGGTTGAATAACCTGTAGAACCGCTCCGGCCTCTCTGGATGAACCGTGAAAATGTTGAGTTGTTTTTTGTACTGGTCCAAGAAGTCTCGAATGATCGCATCTCAAGCATTTACTTTTGTTGAGCCTGTTCCCAACGAATTCGTCATTGGAGCCCTTAATTGATAGGAACTATGTGAAGTTCATTAATCTGTTTCTTGAATTCGCCGGCAATGGTCTCCAATTTCAGCTATCATTTTACCATTGTTGTGTTCAAAGGGACTTCCGAGATACATAACCTTCATCTTGCCCCTGCAACCTCTGCCAGTCAGTTCTTCAGAGATAAGCTTTCATTGTGCTTGATGTAGACCCGATTCATTTTGGGTCTTTTATAATGCAGCAGAGTGATATACTCTTCAATTGTGGGCACCACGTCTTCTGGATTGAATGTGACACATAGTCGCCTTGTAGACTATCCTCTGTATTTTCATCTCTTGTATTACAACACCTTTGTCCATGGATTCAGATTATTCGAGTTTTAACAAACATGTTTTAGTGGATCAATAACCTCTTTTTAATGATGCAAGTGATGAAAATAAAATAAAATAAAGATGAAAAGAGTTAGTGAGGTGAAAAATAATCAAAAACGATCATAAAAATGAAAGTCCTACCCCACATGATATCTACCCCACATGCTTATTATTTCTACCCGGACATGATCTCTATCTCGCATGCTAATTTCAAACAAATCCTAACCGCATATTTGTCTAGTTCGCATGCTTTGAACAGAAAGTAAAGCATGAAATAAAACAGCCTAGGGTTTGAGGTGAGGTTCTGGGGTGGGCTCTAATTCTCCATAGTCTCCCGGTTTAGGTTCTAAAAAAACGGTACCCGAGTTCTCCTTGCTGGTGCCCCTTTGGGCTTGCCAGACCCTTAGTCCTAAACCCATCACAGGTTTGTGTGGACTAAGTTAAACTCGAGAGGACACATTCCCTTATGTCTATGCGGAGAATAAATTCACACGAAGACATAAGGTATATGAATCCCGAAGGCTACTTGCTAGGCATATGCGGTGAATAAATTCACACGAATGCGTCGCTTTCACCCCCACTTAAAACGGGTTCGGAGCTCAGGTTTAGAGCCTTAGATGAAAAAAGACTTTAAGGGCTGAAATCATTGAGAAAACGGTTAGTACAACTAATTATTCGAAAATATAATCAAAAGTAAGTAATAAGGATCGAAATGTTACCTTAAAATTTAAACTTACCCTTTTCATTAAAAAGACAACTGGAAATTACCTTAGCCTGACTCACTTACCTGTGTCCCCAGCGGAGTCGCAAAGCTGTCGTAACCGTCTTTCGGTTGGGCCACAGAATTGGGCTTCGACTTGAAAAATGTGATTGGAGTCGCCACCGATTATTTATTTAAAAAAAATAGGTTAATTGGATACCTTATATCTTACCTGATCTGCGTCTTACCAAAGATATGTCGGATTCGGGAGTCGGTTACGGTCAAGGAAGGATTAGCACCCTTGAACCGCCCTTTCGGTACTACGTAATTTCCAGTTGTTTTTAATTAAGAAAATCGAAAGTTAAAATTTAAAGGTAACATATGATCCAAAATTACTTACCTCCGATCAATTTGAAAGAGTACCCTTAAAAAGTCGAGAAACGCGTTAAAGGAAAAAGGAAATAAGAGTAAATGAAATAAAGAAAATAGAAGGGAAAAAATAAAAAAAAATGATGAAAAACTAAAAGAGGAATAAAAATATATAATTATTAAGTGCAAAATAATAATAATGATAATAAGTAGTAAAATAAAAAAACGCAATCACACCAAAAGAAAGTAAAAAAAGAAAGTCAAGGTTTGGTGAAGTATAACTGTCGGGAAGGAAAAAGACGATAAGGGGTAGGACCGTAGTTAATAAATGAGTGTGATGTATCCCTATAATATAGTAAGAATGAATAAACAAAAAAAAACATTATGATAATATATATATATAATAAATAATAACGAAAAAAATAATTTAATAAAGTAAAATAATAATAATGTAATATAATATAAATACATGAAAACAAAAAAATAAAGAAGTATAAAATATAAAAATATAATTAAATGTATATATGCATATGTTTAAAAAAAGTAAAAATAAAAAATAAAATACAATAAAAATATACATATAATGATAATAATAGTAGCAAAAGAGAAAAATATTTATATACGTTAATAGTAAAATAATAATAGTAGCAAAAGAGAAAAATATATTATATAAGTTAATAGTAAAATAATAATAAATATAATAGTTATAAATATATATATATGATAACTTTAAAAACATTAAAATAATATTAGAATAAAAATAATTAATATATATATACTTAATAATACGAATTATCAAAAAGAAATAAATAAAAATATGAAAATAATACATAAGGGACCGTTCATCGGCGGCAAACCTCGAAAAAAAATTGATTTTTAAAATCCTTTCCTTCCCTCGTTTTAAATATTCTAGTATTTTTCCAAAACGGCCTCGGGGTTGTGTAGATCTAAAAGAAAAGTTTCGAACGACAACCCCTTTTCCTCGCCAAAACTATTTTTTTTTTCAAGCACAAAGACGAATAACAATACATGCAAGTGAAGAAAAGAATGCGAAAGGTAAAAGCTTTCATCTTTTATTGCTCCTGAATTGTTTACAATAGCTTCAAAACAATCTATTTGCTCGTATTTTTTTCTGGTAATTTCGTACGCCCATCGTGTGTTACAATAGTGAGCTACAATGGCTATTTATAGTGCTTGTGGATCCTATCTTTAGGAGTTTAAAACATAGCAAAATTCTATCTTATTTTTAGGAGTTGAATCCTAGCATAATTCTATACTATTTTTGAGAGTTTGAATCATAGTAGGACGAAAAAGGTGTGTTGACAGTAATCATACTTGGGATCTGGTTTCGCGTTTTGTGTAGCCCACGATTGTTTCATGTGAAACGTCGCCCATATGGTTCTATTAATAGATACAAGTCCTGTCTTGTGGTCAAAGGCTACTCTCAAGAGGCTGGTAGAGATTATTTTGAAACCTTTAATCCAGTTATGAAACCGATGACAGTACGTCTAATTTTGACGCTTGTATTGCATCATGTGTGGCCTATTAAGCATCTTGATGTTAATAACGTGTTTCTTAATGGCACGTTGCATGAAGAGATTTATTTAGATCAACCACCAGGTTACAAAGATCCTATTCATCCATTGCATGTGTGTCGACTACGTAAGGCTCTCTATGGTTTCAAGCAGGCACCACGAGCTTGGTACCTTGATCTTTCTGGTTTTCTCTTCAGGTATGGCTTCTTTAAATCTAAGGCGGATGCATCTATTTTTATTTGTGCCTCTAATGGGATATACATGTATTTTTTGGTATATGTTGATGATATTATCCTTGCGGGTAATAACACTGTAACACTTGATCGTTTTGTGTTCCTCCTGGTTAAGTGAATTTCGTTGAACGATATGGGTTCGCTCAGTCACTTCCTACTTCTAAAGATCTATTTTTGTCTCAAGCTCAGTATATCTGCGATATTCTTTCTTAGTTTCATATGGATGCTGTAAAGCGGTCTGTACACCAATGTCTACTTCTAATAAGCTACCACCAGCTAATAGTCTTCTGTTGTTGATGTGTCTAGCTATCTTTGCTTACTTGGGTTGCTTCAATACTTGAATCTCACTCACGATAGATGCCTTTGCGGTTAATCGTCTTTTCAGGTATATGCGTGGTCCTTTGGAGCCTCATTGGGCCGTGGCTAAACCTGTTCTGTGATACCTTCAGGGTGCCTTGTGTCATGGCTTGTTTCTTAGCAAACCTTTGTGTCTCACCGCCTTTGTCGATGCTGATTGGGCGGTTCTCTTACTGATGGCAAGTCCACTACTGCTTATGTCCTTTACCTTGGTTCCAATGTTGTCTCCTGGAAGTCTGCTCGACAAAAGACTATTTCACGCTCGTTTACTGAAGCCGAATACCGAACTCTTGCTCATGACTGATGACACGGCTGAAATACTATGGGTACAACACCTTCTTCAGGATATTACCGTCTCACATGCTTCATCGCTGGTCCTATTTTGTGACAATCTGAGTGCTATGTATGTTTGTAAGAATCCCGTGTTCCACTCTCGTACGAAACACATTGCTCTTGACTTATTTGTTGTTCGGGATTTGATTGCTACCGGTTCTTTGCACGTTCATCATGTTCTGTCCACGGCGTAGTTGATGTACTCACCAAGCCACTTGGCCGGAAAAATTTACTTTCTTTTCGGACCAAGATTGTTGTCTTCGATGGATCATTCATCTTTCGGGAGCGTGTTAGAGATAAGCACTAATGCCTCTCCATATCTAATCTCTTACATTTGAATGTATTTAAATTTAGCTATTATTTCTCTTATTCGGTAACCTTCTGCTGAGCTTTGTAATCTAGGACTCCAAGTGTATATATTTCTTCATTGTTTGCTGTAACCTTTATTAAATATACAAATCCTTCTTTTATAGTCTTGTACCAGATTGACGACATTGAGTCACAAATCCTTAGATGATTTAAGATTCTGCAACACATGCTGTTCATTCTTTCTTTGTAGTTTGCAAAATAAATATATATGG
This sequence comes from Hibiscus syriacus, assembly GCF_006381635.1. NCBI lineage: Eukaryota > Viridiplantae > Streptophyta > Magnoliopsida > Malvales > Malvaceae > Hibiscus > Hibiscus syriacus. The sequence continues at coordinate 3,092,868 of NW_024062808.1, read as the reverse complement.
AAGATCATATCTTGAGCAGTTAGACTATCTTAAACCAAAAGCTTACACATGAGGAAAGCTCAATATCTGATTCCCTGATACTTTCTACATTCACAATTTCTCTGTCAACAATGGCCTTTTCTTGGAGGGAATTCGGATGATAATTTTGCATGAATTGCAGAATATTAGTTCCTATACTATACTATACTATACTATACTATACTATACTATACTATACTATACTATACTATACTATACTATACTATACTATACTATACTATACTATACTGTATTATACTGTACTGTACTGTACTGTACTATTGATTCTTTTTGGAACTGATTTTGAACTTCATTTCCAATGCAGCCTTATGTGGAAGCCTCTAATTGTTAATAATTTTAAAAGTATTTTATCATTTTATCCTTACTTTGAGTCTATACATAAAAATTAGTTTTTCTCTTTCTAGATATGACAGCAATTACATAAATCTATTTCTTTCTTGTTCTATTATTTTAGAGTATGTTTTTTTGATCGCTGGATTATAATTGATAGATTATTTTCGACCTCAATTCCATCTTTATGAGAAGAGCAAAATTAATCGATTTTACTTTTGATATTTGAGTGTACGAATATTGAAAAGTAGTATTAAGTTTACGGGACAACGCCCGTTTCAACAATTACAGTAGAAACTCTTTAAATTAATACTCGATAAATTAATAAACTCTCTAAAATAATAAATTTGTCCGGTCCCGACTTAGGTCAATGTAAAAAATTGAAAAACTTGATAAAATAATAAAATAATAATTTTTCGTGAGATCCCTTTATAATTTTCGGTCCCAAGAAAATCATAAATTAATAATTCATAGAAACTGAAAAAAAAAATATTACACTCTATTGAAATATGATTCAATAGTTGTCTGTTTTCCTTTAAAGTTCAAGTCTATTTGGAGCTCATTATTAATTTAATTCATCTCTTGCAACGTAATTCTAAGAGACATAGACTAATTTACCTTTTTGTTTGGTATGTACAGTATAATTATTTAAAAACTCTTTAAATTAATAATTATTAATTTATCGATAAATTAATAACTCTCTAAATTAATAATAAATTTCTCCGATCCTGACATTATTAATTTATAGAGTTTTAACTTTACATCAATTAGGACGACTTTATTTTTAAGATAATAGTTCTTCAAGACAAAACTGAGATTTAATACATTCAGTTTGAATTATTTTTCTCATTAAATGCAAATACATCCGTCTATTTTTTAATAATTATTTTATGGTTATTAGATTCAGTGGTTGGTATATGTCTTTTTTATATGTCCATCTTAAGATTCAATTTTTTTATTAATTATTTATTTTATTTTATTTATATTATTCGTAACAAAAAATTTTATTATTAATATATATGTCAAATCACCTATTGAAATGTAAAATTAGTGGTTGATAAGCTGGCTTCCATTACACGATTTTTAAGGAGGAGAAGTTTAACTTATGATCAAATTTATTCAGATAAGTTACATCCATTCATCGGGAATGTCTCAGGAAAGGCGGGTTAATATACGGCTAATATACAGCATTACCGGATACATTAAAATGTATTTAATAAATTCGGTTTAGCGGTACCTATTATGTTGACAACTAATAATGTTTTAGGTAGAAAATATGAAAAACTATTAAAAAATTTGGTAACCGGTAAACTTTGGTTATCGGTAAGTATCTATCCTTTTTATAAAAGTGTCCATACTTTTAACATATCAAGTAAATTTTACCGGTTTTGTCATAATGAATCTGGTTTTGTCATATTTTTACCTGTTATATTGTAAATTATCTATCCTTTTTATAAAAGTGTCCATACTTATTTCACTGTGAAAATATATTTATTATTATCTTTAGTTAATATTGTTAAATTTAAAATCTAAATAATATTTTATAAAATATCAAAACAATCAAATAATTTTTTGTGTAAATGAAATTATTAAATTAATATTGTAGGTGGAAAACATGAAACACTATTAAAAAAATTGAAACATAAATTACATAACTTTCAAAAAAGTATATATCATTTTTATAAAAGTGTCCATACTTATTTCACTGTTGAAAACATATTTATTATTATATTTGGTTAATATTGTTAAATTTAAATTCTAAATAATATTTTATAAAATATCAAAACAATCAAATAAAATTTTGTGTAAATTAAATTATTAAATTAATATTGTAGGTGGAAAACATAAAACACTATTAAATAAATTGAAACATAAATTACATAACTTTAAAAGCAGTTTTAAATCCTAAAAAGTGTCGATACTTTTAAGAAATATATCGATCCAAAACGATATACCAGGTAAAATTATGATAAAACCGGTAACAAAATGATAAAACCGGTAAAATTAAAAGTGTCGATACGTTATATAAGGATCGACACTTTGTGAATTTAAAAGAGAAGCAGTTATAGCGCCTATAATGTGTCGATACTTTAAAAAAAATATCGATCCACAACGATATAACAGGTAAAAATATGATAAAACCGGTATCAAAATGATAAAAACGGTAAAATGATACCGGATATATTGAAAGTGTCGATACTTTCGTAAGTACGTGTAATAAATTATCGACACTTTCAAAGAAATAGGTAATTATCCTTTCGAAAGTATCGACACCTGACATAAAAGTATCGACACTTTTGTATTTGTATCGATTAAATATAAATAACATATCCGATGAAAATATAAGCTAAATATCCTCTGAAAATAGATAGAACGGACGAGTTTTTGAAATCGAAGAGTAATTGTTGCTGCATTTCAGAAGGCGTTTCTAAAGCGAAGTTTGTTTGTTGCTGCAGTCGAATCGAAAAGTATGTTTTCGAAACCCTAATTTTTATTATTACAGTAATCGCGATAGGGTTTTTTATGTGTTGTTTGGGGTTTTGGAGTAAGGAAGCATTTGGGACCGATTGCAGGTAGAAATAGATATTCAAGGAAAACGATAAATGTCGATACTTTTATTAAATATTATAGGTAGAAAATGATATTATAGGTTGTATAAATGTGCCGACACATTTTGGTGTGGCCATTCAAATTCTTTGAAGAAAACCGTTTTACCACAAGAGTAGTTATCTATATTTGTATATTGAAAAGTGTATGTAACAAAATAATTTGATTTGCGTAAACTGATATATGAAGGAAAAATGGAGTCAATGGGTTGGAAAATTGTTGGTGGAGCAGATGACTTTGAAATTGAGGCCGAGACTCGAAAGCAACCAAAGGGTGGATATATGTACTTCTAGTAAGTATCAATGTCTTTTTGTTATTATTGTTGAAATGGTAATTGGATTAAAGTATCGATAAACTTTAAATTGATTACAAATTTTAAATGTTAACAGTATGGCCGAATGCAAAAGGATGAAGGGAGATGGCACACAGAGCGGTTCGGTATGTAAAATGAAATTGACATTGAGTAGTATTAGTATTTAGTGTTAATGTATTGATTAAGAAACGTTTATGTTTAATATTAGGTGAAAAAAGATGTGAGGTCCAAATGGAATTCAATGAGTGATGCTGAAAAGGAACCTTACATCACACAGTCAAGGAATGATAGTAAAGAATACAAAGAACGGAGGAAAGCACATGAAAATAAGGTATTCATTAAACTTGTAAATACGTTGATACAAATATATAAGAACTATAACATTATATATTGTTAAAAAATGTAGGAAGTTTCGACAAGATGCAGCATTAAAAGGGTGAATTTATTAATTAAACACCTTAAGGAGAAGGGTCAGTTGAATGTGCTGGGAGAAATAGGTTTTGGATCGTTGATCGGAGTAAGGGATCGACCTATTCGGAGGGAATTGTGTCGATCCTTGATGGCACAATTTGACGTCAGTCAATGTATGGCTAAGTATGGTGATTATTCATTCCCTCTGGGGGTATCGACTGCTGCAGCCGTATTGGGGGTACAAAACAAAGGCAAAAGTGTTATAGAAGTCTGTAGGAGTAAGAACTGGAAAGCACTTGCCTCCAAATATGGTTTGAATCATAAGGTGACATATACTGAAGTTGAAGAGGATATCAAAAGTGGATCTTACTTGGGGGATGAGCTGAAGGCCCGAGTTCTATTGTACCTTGTCGGTATATTTCTTTGTCCAACGGGTGATACGTCAACGAACAAGGAATATATGAAGCTCATTTGCGATGAAGGCTTGAAGGGTGAATTCAATTGGGCTGAATATATCCATTCGAGATTGATTGAATCAATTATCACCTTTAAAAGGGCAGCCAGAGATACCTCAAAGGGTGCATAGCAATCTTAGAGGTAAATGAGTTGAATCACTTTTTGTGTTTTTATATAAAAATTCTAATTTTATTATAAATGCAGGTTGCACTGTTCGATTTTTGGTCGGGCTGTGAGGCAGTGCCGGCTTATGAAAGAACCGGAGTGGCACGCATCCGTGCATGGGGGAAGGAAGAGGTGGTTAGAGTGATGGTGAAGTTGAAGTTGGATAGAGGGAAGAAGCAAGAAATGGTAATAAATGTAATTAAATAATATTAAGAATATAATCAATGTCTTAATATTGTAATTTAATTTTTTGAAGGTTATTGGCAAGGATGTAGAGGAGGCAGTGGAGGCAGAGGAGAAGAAAGGAGGGATGGTTGTATTGAGGGAAGAAGTATTGGGGGATGAAGGTGAGTGGGACGACGGTGAAGCAAAACAGAGTAACTTCGACATTTTGATGTCTGAATTGGCTGATATCAAAAAATCCAATTTGAAATCATGCAAAGACAATCAAGAGTCGAAGAGAAACTTGATCAAGTCGTAGAGAAACTCGAGAGGCATAAGGGGGTAGTGGAAGGAAAATAGATGGAGTGGTGAAAGAAGTAGAGGTGTTGAGGGGTGAAGTGGTGAAAGAAGTTTCGGTGTTAAGGGGTGATATTAAGATGGTGACGGGAGAGAAATTTGAGGGAGTGGTGAAGGAGGTTGTTGATTTGAGGAGTGAACTTACGGGGGTGAAGGGGGTGGTTGATAAATACTCGGATGAAGGAGCTCAATTGAAGGGTGAAATAAAAGATATGAAGAGCTATGTAGAAAAAAAGTACGATGAACTGAAAAAATATGAAGAAGAAAAGAGGGAGGAGGAAGAAGAAGAGATGGAAGAAATGAGGAGGAAGGAGAGGCCCAATGTGCTTTATACACCGGAGAGTGTCATAGCAGCAGTTTTGGATTCGGAATGTCCTGCACCCCAGAAGAAGAAGCAGAAGGTAAGTTTAATAAAAGAATACTTAATTTGATTTTTATTATGTTGTTGTGACAAAAATTTGTATGCAAAATTGTAGGTTGAAAAAGCGGACATTCCAACTGGAATTGATGACATCGAAGCTGCAATTTGTGATTATTTATGGAATAGCGAGTTAGAATCGGGGTAAGTGAAATATATTGTTTTGTGAGTGATATTTAAATATTTCATGACAAGATATTAATCCTAATGATTCATACAGATATTCTGTAATATCAATGGGAAATCAATTCGCTACTGTATACGACGTTGCAACGTTGAAGCCTACAGAATGGGTTGGCGGTGTGGTAAGTAGAAAGTAGAAAATAAATAAAACTTATTGAATATGTTCTGATTGTGTAATTAATTTTGTTAGGTTATCGATTTGCTCGCCTGGACCATATGCTACGATTCTCAAAAGTCACACCGGAGGATTGGCTACCTTCCATACCTCTTAGTGGTGAGTTAAATTAATAATATTGAAAAGTAGTGTTATAGACGGTAAATTAATAATGTTTGTTGCGTAATTACAGCAACAGGCGTTGGAAGCCAACAATAAAGAAAGTGTTGAGAATATTTCTACCTTCTGGGGTGTCATATTGGATAACTATGTGAAATTCACGGACTGTGAGAAGGTAAGACACCATACCAATTGCAAATGATGTTTTCGGATATAGAATGTTGAATTTTGTCAAATTGGGTGTGAAATTTGTTGCAGATAATGATCACAATAAACTACCATAATTCACACTGGTATCTGTTGGTGTTGGATATGGTAGATCATGTTGTAACAATATGATAGTATGTTTACAACTGAAGCAGCTAAACAGAGAGTGAAGGATGCTAAGAGATTGGTATGTATGTATGTATGAAAGGACATTATGTAAATTATAATGCATAATTTTTTTGGTGCATAACTTCTTCTATTTTAATGCAGATTAAAATATTAGATTCTTATAATAAGAAACGCATTTGGGTTGAGTCATGTGGATCTCTAGGAAAGTATCCCTTGAAAAACTTCAAATTTGTGGAGCATAAGAAGAATAAGCAATTGAATGGGTATGAGATGTTATCACAAATAGAAAGCTTAATTTATGCAGTATTCATCATAATTGACATGTGTGGTTTTCAAATTTTGTAACAGATATGATTGCGGCATGTATGTGATGATGTGGATGGAATCGATCGGTTCTACAGGGGCAACTGGTGATTTTGTAAGTGGATAGAAAAAATTGTTTGTGGTAAAATTGTTAAAAGTCGTAGATTGAATGCTGTAGTTGACAATACTTAACGTTCTGACAATTTGAATATAGGTTGTTGGAGACTGGGATCGATCGCGAGTATTAAATGATCTCGTAAGCCACAATCAAAATGAACGAAGACAGGAGATAACAAAAGCCGCAATATTACATAAGAATAACAAAAGGATGCAATGATGTAAATGTCGAGTTAATTTGTATAAGATTTATAATTTTGTATACGATTTATAATTTTGTATACGATTTATATTTTTTTATGTGAATATAATTATGAATGAGATGAGAAAAGTTAGCAGTATGTTGTTGTACATGTTTCTTATACACATTAAGGGTCATGTCGATACTAATATAGTTTGTGTCGATATTTTTTTTCCAGAATGAATTTTTACAAGGTGCATCAATAAAGTGTCGATCCATATATAAAAAAGTGTCGATCCCAAAATCATCGAACCCAAAAGTATAATGTAATATGTAATTTTTTAATCTAACCGGTACAATTATACCGGTTTTATGAGAGAATAAGTCTAAATAATGTGTCGACACTAATATAGTTTGTGTCGATATTTTTTTCCCAGAATGAATTAAAAACAAGGTGCACCCATAAAGTGTCGATCCATATATAAAAAAGTGTCGATCCCAAAATCATCGAACCCAAAAGTATAATGTAATATGTAATTTTTCAATCTAACCGGTACAATTATACCGGTTTTATGAGAGAATAAGTCTAAATAATGTGTCGACACTAATATAGTTTGTGTCGATATTTTTTAAAAAAATATTGAAACATAAATTACATATCTTTAAAAAAAGTTTCGATCCTTTTTATAAAAAGTATGGACACTTTCAACATATTATAATAAAATAGATAATTTTGTAATATAACCGGTATAAATATACCGGTCTTATGCGCGAATAGGTCTACAACCTATATCGACACTTTTTAATATTGTGTCGGTACTTTATGTCCATATTGGAAGAAAAATGTGTCGATACGATTTAAAAAAGTGTCGACATTTTACACATCGGAACCCATAATTATAATGTAATAGATAATTTTGTAATATAACCGGTATAAATATACCGGTCTTATGCGCGAATAGGTCTACAACCTATATCGACACGTTTTAATATTGTGTCGGTACTTTATGTCCATATTGGAAGAAAAATGTGTCGATACAATTTAAAAAAGTGTCGACATTTTACACATCGGAACCCATAATTATAATGTAATAGATAATTTGTAATATAACCGGTATAAATATACCGGTCTTATGCGCGAATAGGTCTACAACCTATATCGACACTTTTTAATATTGTGTCGGTACTTTATGTCCATATTGGAAGAAAAATGTGTCGATACAATTTAAAAAAGTGTCGACATTTTACACATCGGAACCCATAATTATAATGTAATAGATAATTTTGTAATATAACCGGTATAAATATACCGGTTTTATGAGCGAATAGGTCTACAACCTATATCGACACTTTTTAATATTGTGTCGGTACTTTATGTCCATACCATTTAAAAAAGTGTCGGTAATTTGAAGTAACGCGGTTTTTCTTCCTTCATTCAAAATATTTATATGTACATACAATAGGAGTGATGTTGATACTTACGATATATTATATGGAGATCGTTGTCATTCCATTCCGTCTTCGAAAAAATCAGTTGATGTAGGCTGTGTGCTTGTACTCAAACTAAGCTTGACTTGAGGACATGTTAGTTTGTTATGCCCCTCACCGTTGCAGTACCCACATCGCCTAATTTGCTTCTCGACCTTGTTCTTCGGCACTTCTTTTCGCTTGCGTTGTTTTCGTTGAGGGTCACGAACATTGTTTACTACAATGCTCTGGTTGACTGAATGATTCAAACCAAACGAGTTTTCTAATTCTTCTATTAGTTTTTTCATCTCATCTCTTGCGGTTTTGAAAGACTCGTCTGTCTTTGATGCAATGTAGCATAACCTACTTGACGTTGAACGTAGAGCAGCGAACCTTGCCATTTGCATCACTTCTGGAGACACATTCAAATCAACATAGCTGGGTGCAGAAGCCTTCGCATCATTAGTCCACCTACTTTGAATCAAAGTCCCGGGCAAATATGTGTAGTCCAATTGCTTCAAAATGTGAAGTTGATGGCGACACGGAAGTCCAACGGTCTCGAATTTTTTGCAGGAGCAAATTAGAGTTTTCGTACGAGAATCAAACTAATTTCAAATTTCCTATTTTTTTCTGCGTACTTTGACAAAATATAATGTTGACATTCATCTGATAAGGACTTAATCTCTGCCTCAATCCGGTACAATGTCTCCCGTGTAAGTTCATCTTGGAACACACGAAAAGATTCGCGGGTAAAAATCGCAGCGGCATGGCTTTCAAGGTCGACCAGTTTTGTGATCTGGAAGGGCTTCGTATGGGAACTTAAGTAATCCGCTTTCAACTCGTTCATACGCATTCTACTAATTCCATCTTCAATTGCACGAACAACATCTAAATATGTCTTCTGTGTTTCAGTGCAATAGCTAGTGAAGCATTCATAGACTCGCACCTTTGTGTTGAGCGAATATTGGCAAAGAAATGACCGGTTAGATATGCTTGTGCCCATAAGTGTCGTGTATTTCCCTTCTCAATCACCCATGGATGCTTTTGGACGTTGAATTCTGAAACAATCGAACGCCATTGAATATCAAATTCCTTGGTTGTCCACCAGGAAGCCATGCATTTTGAGAATGCTGCTGTAAACTTTGGGTCACCAATGTTAGCTTGTGCATTGCGAGAAAGATGCCAAGAACATAATCTGTGCTTAGCATAAGGGATAACAGATTTGATAGCCCTCTGCATTGCCCTATCCCCATCGGTTACAACAGAAATAGGTGATTTATTCATCATGGCTTCTAAAAAATTCTGTAGCACCCACTCGAAAGATTGAGACGTTTCGTCAGCGATTATGGCAGTGGCAAACACAATTGTGTTATGGTGATGATTGACACCAACAATAGGCATAATTGGTCGACCATACAAATTATCTTTGTACGTTGTGTCGAACGCAATTACATCACCGAAGCATGTGTAATCCGATCTCGATGTAGAATCCGACCAAATAAGATTATACAATGCCCCCGATTCGTCTACCGAGTATGTCATAAAAAACCCGGGATCATCATGTTTCTTATAATCAAAGTAGGCAATAAGCGCATTCACATCCCCATCGACGATTTCCTTTGCTTTACCTCTTTGAAGTGCATTGTAGAGGTCTTTATGTGTAAATCCAACATTATGATAGCCCCCTGCCTGCTGCGTTAAATAGTTCATTACTTGTGACGTGCCAACACCGACCTCTTTCAATGTTGTTGCCTCATCGATATCAGCCTTACTTACAGCTCGATTAGAACGCATAAATGGTGTCATAGCAGATGTGCACAATGCATGATTATGTTTCTGATCAGACTTACTTATAACCCACTGATCGTTTGTATTTGTTGCTGTAACTACGACTCTAGCCTTACATCCTGTTCTTGTGACTGGCGTATGAGCACGTTGACGATCAACAGTATTGACTTTTGATACTCGAAACCCTTCTTTGGAACAACAAAATTCTTGTGTCTTCACATTCCCTTCCACGTCAAGCCGTGTTGTTCCCTTACGTGCACTAAACCCATGTTCCCGTGCGAATCCCTTGTAAAAGTGCCAAGCTTGATCACGTGAACAGAAGAGCTGACCAACCAATCTGTCAGATTCATCAACATTATGTACTTCATGGCATTCCTCGGTTGGCTTAACATTGTCTACATCAGTATTATCCATGGCAAAAATTTTGTTGTGCAAGTTCAGTGCTCCAGGAGTTGATGGATATGTAAACGAAGGTTCATTTTGAACATGTTTCTGTAGTTAAAGGGTGGGTACAACATTAAATTCGCAGTACATATTTAGGTATGTACAATAACTACAAGTATATTATCATTTTAAATTCGCAGTACACTGTTAAAAAAATTGAAACATAAATTACATAAGTTTAAAAAAGTATCGATCCTTTTTATAAAAAGTATGGACACTTTCAATATAATAGGTAAACATATGATGTAATAGGTAGCCCTTATATAATGTAATAGGTATCGTTATATAATGTAATAGGTAATGGTTATATTGTAAAGTGTCTATCCTTTTTATAAAAGTGTCCATACTTTTTCACTGTGGAAAACATTAATTTAAGGTTATCTTTTGAGTGAGTTTTAAGATATTAATTTAGTAATTATAGGCGTCTAATGATTTATTTTTTACGTTACGGTATATATTATTATTAAATTAAAAATTCTAAATAATATTTTATAAAATATCAAAACAATCAAATAATTTTTTGTGCAAATGAAATTATTAAATCAATATTGTAGGTGGAAAACATGAAACACTGTTAAAAAAATTGAAACATAAATTACATAAGTTTTAAAAAAAGTATCGATCCTTTTTATAAAAGTATGGACACTTTCAATATAATAGGTAAACATATGATGTAATAGGTAGCCCTTATATAATGTAATAGGTATCGTTATATAATGTATAGGTAATGGTTATATTGTAAAGTGTCTATCCTTTTTATAAAAGTGTCCATACTTTTTTCACTGTGGAAAACATTAATTTAAGGTTATCTTTTGAGTGAGTTTTAAGATATTAATTTAGTAATTATAGGCGTCTAATGATTTATTTTTACGTTACGGTATATATTATTAAATTAAAAATTCTAAATAATATTTTATAAAATATCAAAACAATCAAATAATTTTTTGTGCAAATGAAATTATTAAATCAATATTGTAGGTGGAAAACATGAAACACTGTTAAAGTATCGATCCTTTTTATAAAAAGTATGGACACTTTCAATATAATATAATGTAATAGGTAAATTTGCAATGCTATCGGTATAAATATACTGGTTTACTTATAAAATAGGTAAATATAAGCGCTACCTATTACATTATATAAGCGCTACCTAGTATGTTATTGTACTTTATAATATTTCCGGTTAAATAATATAACATAACCGGTCTAAATTTTAACCGGTCACTTGTTTAACCGGTCACGCCGTATATTAGCCGTTTTTTAGGCGCCGCACCGCAGAACCCCCATTCATCTTCTTTATCCCATTTTCGTTTTCAGAGGGAATCATGCAAATCGGTCTTCGATTTTTGGGTTTGATTAGAGGATGATAGGTGACATAATTAGGGGTATACAAAAATATTCGACTCGATTGATCTGATCTGTTGACCCTCTAACCCGAACATTAAAAAATCAGGTAATTTTTTAAAAAAATATTATTCAACCAAGTCAGGTACCCATCCCGATATTTTCTGGGTCGGGCTCAAGTCACAAAGCCGATTATCCGAGTACCTGGTTAGTTTTTATTTTTTTATTATATATATATAATGAATTATTTATATTATGAATTATTAGATTTTGTATTTCGAACTTTTAAATTTTATGTTCGGATGTTGGAGTATGTAATTCAAAGTTTCGAATATTTAAATTTGTGTATATTTTTTTAAATTAATAATGTGAAAATGAAAAAAAAAATGAAATACCCGCAAAATCTAGGTACCCGAAACATTCGGATCGGGACATGAGCCGAGAAATCACCAACTCAGATGTTCTTGGTATCCAATAATCGGATACTCAAAAATCCGGATACCCGAATTTACACAGCCCAATACAGAATTATTCTTATTCTCTAATTTTGTCTCGTCTTTTCCTTCTTTCTCCTCCCTCGTAATAATCATCTGTCTCACTTATTAATTGATAAATGTGAGCAATTTTACTTCATTTAGAAAGAAAAAATACACATGAAAACTTTACTTCAACGATGCATAAATCATCCTAGAGCTTTAAATAATTTTAGGCTAAAGTACACAAGTGATCCTCCGACTATTAGACATTATTTTGTTAAGTCCATCAATTATTAAAAGTTATATAATGGTTCTAGGTTGTCGCTTTCTTGAGTCTATCGACTATTAAAAAGTTACAAAATAATCACTTGAGTATTTATATATTACAAATTCATCATTTTCTGTTAAAAATGATAGTCGTATGCTGAAAGTTAACATGTTAACTAGGATATGATAAAATCTAATCCCAAAATCGTTTCAACTATATAATCAATTGAGATCTAGGATCAAATTTTTTCATATCTGATTCAACATGTTAATGTCCAGCTCATATTGTTATCAATTTTTTTAGCAAAAAAGAACGAATTTAGAACATATGAATAGTAAAATAATCATTATGTAAGCCTCTAACTGTTAATTATTTTATAATCATTATCGGGTCTATCATTTTATCCCTACTTTGAGTATGTAAATAAAATGGTAAATCACATCATTCCTCTGAACTATACTCTTTCTCTTATTTTTCTCACTCAACTTTTAATTTTTCTATTTTGCTCACTATACTTACAAATTGAATTATTTTGCTTGCTCCCCATTTTCTTTCCAACGGTAGGATGACGTAGCATTTTTTAATATAAAAATAGTTGAGAAAATAACAAAAACCTAGAAGGTGGTTAAATGCCACTGCCAACCACCGTCGGTTACTGTAGATGGTGGTCTGACGGTGGTCGTTCGGTCTCAAATTTCATGAGTTACTTTGCCTCGACATCGTGATTTCAAATCCTACCTCCATTTTTGTTAGAAGTTGCTATGAAGTCCACTGATTTGAGATTGAAACTGGGGAAACTGAAATGTTTCATTGGAGATTCACATGTTTTGGGGCATTTTGCGGTTAAACAACCACCATATTCGGACTCAGGGGGTCGAGATAAACTGACTCATGAAATTTGGGACCAAACGATCAACATCAATGACAGTGGCCGTTGGCCGAAATGAAAATGACCGACGGAGAGAAAATGAAGAAGAAAAGGAAAAAGGGTAAATTACATAATTCCTTACTAGACCTTATGCCCTCTCCTATTTTACTCACCAAACTTTCAATATAGATTCGAAACGACATTGTTTTGGTGTATATTTGAGTTTTTCAAAACTTCTTTTTTATGCTTGTGCCACGTCATAAAGCCGTTAAATAGTTAACGACAGAGTGAGCAAAATGATTCAATTTATAAAGTTCAGTGAGCAAAATAGAAAAATTGAAAGTTGGATGAGAAAAATAGGAAAGAGAGTATAATAAAGTATAAAAATTAGTTGTTCTCTTTCTAGATACGGCAACAATTAGATAAATCTATTTCCTACTTATTCTATTATTTTAAGGTATGATTTTATGATCGTTGGATTATAACCGAGAGAATATTTCCAACCACAATTCTATCTTTATGAGAAGAGAAAAATTGATTGATTCCCACTTTGATATTTGAGTTAGGAATGTTGAAAAATTGTGTTAATTTTAAGGGGCAACACCCATTTTAACAATTACATCTAGGAGGACGATTTTACTTCTAAGATAATGGTTCTTCGCGTCACAACTAAGATTTAATACCTTTCGTTTGAATTATTTTTCTCATTCAATTCTAATGTTTAATTTTGTATCAGCTTATTTTTCAATAATTAGTTTTTGGTTATTAGATTCAGTGGCGGATATGTGTATTCTTATCCACCCTGAAATTTGATTTTTTTATATTAATTATTTATTTTATTAATGGTTTTAACTTTAAAATTTTATTTACACCTATCCACCTTATAATTTTTTTCTCTAAATATTATTTTTGGGTCTGTCACTAATTAAATCACCTATTGAAAAGTAAAATTAGTGGTTGATTTTTGGGTTTGATTAGAAGGTACTATGTGACAAATTATTCATTTCCTTCTTTCATCTTAATTTTTTTTATTTTGATCCTATAACTTTAATTTTTTCTCGTCTTTACCTCCTTTCTCCCTCGTAATAATTATCTGTCTCACATATTAATTGATAAATGAGGGCAATTTTACGTCATCTAAAAAGAAAACGCACACGAAAACTCTACTTCAACAATGCATAAAGCACCCTAGAGCCTTAAATAATTTTAGGGTAAAATACACAAGTGGTCTCCGACTATGGGATATTATTTTGTTAACTCCCTCAATTATTAAAAGTTACATAATAGTCCTCTGACTATAGGTTGTTACTTTGTTGAGTCTATCGACTATTAAAAGTTATAAAATGATCACTTGAGTATTCATATGTTACAAATTCATCATTTTCTATTAAAAATTGATAGTCGTTTGAGTTGGACGTTAATGTGTTAATTATGATATGATAAAATGTGATTTCAGAACCGTTTTAACTGTATAATCGATTGAGACTATGTGATCAAATTTTATCATATCCCAATCAACATGTTAATGTACATCTCAGATTGTTGTCAATTTTTTAACAGAAAAGTTTGGAACATATAAATAGTCAGATGACCATTATGAAACTCTTAATAGTTAGAGACTCAACAAAACAACACCCTATTTTCTAGAGACTATTTTATAACTTTTTAATAGTTGAGAGATTAAACAAAACAGTATCCTATAATCGATGACCATTTGTATGCTTTATCCATAATTTTAAAACATTTATATATTTTTAAATGGTTTTTTTATTTACTATTTTACCCTAATTTTATCACTATGGGTGTTTTCTAAACATTTTGATTATCATATAAAATGAGATTAGGTGTTTATCTATTTATTTAAGATTTTCATATAAAATATGACATTTAATAACAAGGATAATTATTAAAAGCGCTTAAATGTTATCTCTCTTGTTCTTTGCATTTATGTGGTATATATTAATGGTATTTATTTGTTCTAAATATTTAATTTTAAATGTTTTAATTTTGAAACAAAATTTACATTACAGCTAGGCCTGTAAATGAATTGAACGTTTAGCGAACCGTTCATGAATCGTGCGGCGGAAAGTTCGTTTATGTGCGTTTATTTATTAAATGAACAAACATGAACAAGATTTTGTATTCGTTTAATTAAATGAACGAACATGAACATAGATCTCGTTTATGTTCGTTTATGTTCGTTAGGTTATGTTCGTTTATGTTCGTTCATTTATGTTTAACCCAATCTTCTTAAATCAATTTTGGTGACCAATTTGTAAGTATCTTAAAAATATTAATTAATCTGATATTCTGATGACCAACTCCATAATTAACCCAATTTTATTTGGAGATTAAATCAAATATGTTAATCTGTGAGGCACCTTGCACCTATATTCATTTCCCCCCTTTTTTCCCAAACCCTAATGTTCACTGGAGAGTGGAGACGATCAATGAAATCTTAAAAAAAGGTTATATTATAGTGCAATCCGAAGGTTTACATATATGTTTTCATCTCTTTTTCTGTTTTATTTGGCTTAATAGTTGACATGTAAAGTTATTGTGGGTATCTTCACATCTAAAACTCAAGAAAACATCATACTTCTTTCTAGAAATAGATGAGAAGATAAAAGTAACAATCGGAAGTATATGAGCATCACTAAAGATAAAAATATATAGAATTTATCAAAAAACAAAACAAATGTTTCTATGTAATTTTTGAAAAAGAGTGTAATAGCGGAAGTAATGAGTTTTCCCGAAAGAACCCATTAATAAGTAGAAAATACACTTTGACAATGAACTTTTGTTTTCATAGTTCTTGTGTGACCTTTAGTTGTGGAGTAGACTTTAGGTACGTTAAAATTTTGAATGGTGGTTTAACAATAATATCACATAGATATGTAGCATCGGAGGGATTTCGGATCTATGTTATTGCCTTGTAGTCCAATTTATACCGTTCGAAATCTTCATGCTGTTAAATTTTCTACTTTGCCAATGGAAATGATCATTATTAACAAATCTCACTCTAAAGTCTGACATTGATGTCACAAAACTTTTAGCCGATGAATTTATTAGAATAACGTAGTGAAAAATGATTATTCATATGTAATCATAGACCACTAAGATAAATGTTATAGCGTTAAATTAAAGTCGTGTGAATCATTTAATATCTTTAAAAGATCGAAATATCTTATATCTTCAAACATTTCATCACTGCTAATCAGCTCTTACGCTATTTATTACTGTAGATTTGGTTGATTTGCATTGTTGACTATTTTTCATGAAAGAACAATGGAAGGTAGGGTCTCTAACGTTTTATATTCGTTTATTTATTAAATGAACGAACATGAACATACCTCCGTTCGTATGCGCTCGATTCGTTTACGGGCCTAATTACATCTTTACTCCAACATTGTAAAAATCATCATTTGGAAAGAGCCGAGTTAAAGAAAAATCTGCAATCACTTGAAAAAGAATATGCATAATTCAAAAACTAAGGCACTATAAAGAAAACAATAAAGAGGCTTAATAATCCACGAGGCATAATAAAGTATGTTGTTTTTTTAGGCTAAATAGTTATGGTTGACTAAATGATTGTGGCAGGTAAGTCTGGATTTAAATTACGCTCGTGCTTATCACAATTGGATTGGATGATAATAAATGCTATTAAGGTTATTGTGGATATCATGATCGTGAATTTTTTTTTTAAATGAGTTGATTTTTTTAAAAAAACTTTTTTAAAATTAAAATAATGAAAAAATAGTAGAATATCGGTTTGCTATTGCTGTGATTGCCCGCTATCCGTTAAATTACAGCTGCTATCCATTATTATTGATGTGATTCTACTGCACACCGTTATTTTTCGCGATAATGATCTTATATGCTGCAGCTACCTTGATACCGCTATCGGGCTGCTATTTAAATCCACGGGCAAAGCTGCGATAAACGAAATACCGACTGTTTTGTCAAAGCCTGTACAAGATCTCACATGGGGAAAGAGCAGACGCACCAAAACGGTATTTAAGTTGGAATCAGGAGGTAACGGGACACGCCCTTACTTGAACAGGATCTGTTCTATTGGATCCTTTAGTTCTAAGGAGACAGGATTCTATGTCTAGTTGATGAACACCGACTGTGTGATCAGAGCGTGAGTATTGCTCTGGAGCTCCTTCAAGGGCCTTGCCATGGCCGCAGAAGATCGTTCTCAGCTTGCCTTGCCTTGTGGGATGGTCTCGCAGTTGTCTGACAGACTTTCCTTTTCTATTCTTTTTCTTTTTCTGAAATTATTACAAGATCTGATGTGATGGTTAGTTCCATTGTAGTGTTCTTTGGAATAAATTCTAGGGGATGCCAACTAGCAAGTTGCTACTGAGCACCCTGTTTTTTGTTTCTTCTGTTGTTTGCTAGTGGCTTTAAACAACACTATAAACAGCTCATCGATCTGCATGGCATTAAACATTGTTTCTTGTCAGAGTTTCCTCTTTAGTTTTATGTGCATCAATGAACAGGAAGAAGACAAATGCATGTGATGGGAAACGGATCAAATTGTCCATTTCAATTGCAATTTTAATACTGCTTAGAGTCAAACATGATCCCATCTTTCTTGGACTTTGAAGAAGACACTGTCTTGATTCAACTCAACCACGTCGCTTCAAGCTGATAAAAAGGTACTGCCATGATAAGATTTCCCAATTTTCATCATCTTGAATACATTGCTTCAACCTTATTCTCTATTAGACAGACACCATGCCCATCAAAGAGGATGTAAGCATACCACTACTGCTGCAACAGAAGAATTCGACTGATGGAACAAGCAGCAAAGCAAGTCTATGGATGGTTTACCTCAGCACCATTGTGGCAGTCTGTGGATCGTTCGAGTTCGGATCCTGCGTAAGTCTCCCTTACTATTCTCTAGTCCAGAAAATGAGCTTAGCTTGTAATGATTACTTCCATGAGCTGTGATAAGATGTTGAAATTGTTTTCAGGCAGGCTTTTCATCACCAACTCAGGCTGAAATTATGAAAGATCTTCCTCTTACACTAGAAGAGGTACATATTTTGAAACTCTAATGACCTGTTCTAAGCAAGCTACCTATAACTGCTGCATTTGATCTTTGAATCTTCAGTATTCAGTATTTGGTTCTATACTGACTTTCGGTGCTATGATCGGTGCAATCACGAGTGGACCGATTGCTGATTCCATTGGTCGGAAAGGGGTACGTTTTTGTAATTCTTTTTCCTTCGGTGTGGCTTATTAGATGATGAAGCATTATATTCATTGCTATATATGTGCAGGCAATGAGAACAGCTACTGGCTTCTCTGTTGCAGGGTGGCTTGCTATTTATTTCGCTAAGGTTGTACTTATGATACTGCTCCACCTCTGAATTTATCATTGCTTAAACTACAAATTAATCTGTTAGCGGAAATATATCGATAACCTGTTTCGATGTCTTTGATCAAAACAAAAAGGGGGCTTTGTCTTTGGACATTGGAAGACTGGCAACAGGCTACGGCATGGGAATCTTCTCGTATGTTGTGAGTTTCTGAATCTCTCCTAGAATTCCCTCCTAAAACCTTTTATTGATGACCACGATGCCTTTTTTCACAAGGTACCGGTATTTATAGCCGAAATCGCGCCGAAGAATCTTCGAGGTGCACTAACAGCTGTAAACCAGGTAAAATTTATCTTAAAAGCCAATGAAGTATGCACAAACCTGTGTAATTATTTCACTTCTTGTTTCTACAGCTTATGATCTGCACCGGAGTGTCGGTCTCCTTCATAATAGGGACAGTTATAACTTGGAGAACATTAGCATTAACTGGTAAAAGCACTTTATCCATCTACTCAAAGTAGTCATGTTGGAACAAAACATATTTCAGAGAAATTGTGAGTCTGTGTATGTCTGCATGTTCATATATCTAGATGATAGAAGCCGGACTTATAAGGGGTTGATTGCAGGACTCGTTCCTTGTGCAATTCTGCTTGTTGGACTCTTTTTCATTCCAGAGTCTCCCAGATGGCTGGTAAGATGGAATTCTATGTTACATTGAAATTATAGCAACATGAAACGGGAACTAGATAAAAACCCTTGGATATAATGCAGGCAAAGATAGGGCATGAAAAAGAATTCGAAGCTGCACTACAAAATCTTCGTGGCAAGGACACTGATATATCGGAGGAGGCGGCTGAGATTCGGGTTCTTAGTCTGAACTCATATCATCTTAAGCAGCATGAACAATGAGTTAGCATTTTAGAGAAAATGTTCTATAAAAAATAAGTTATTTTCATTCTTGACAGGACTATATAGAGACTCTTGAACGGCTTCCGAAAGCGAAAATGCTGGATTTGTTTCAAAGAAGATACTTACGCTCAGTCATTGTAATTACATTGATCTTCTTCAAACATTGGCAATAATAAGTCTTCACTATTGTATCCTAATGAATGTGTCCTTCATTTATCTTTGATCAGATAGGAGTTGGTTTAATGGTCTTTCAACAATTTGGAGGAATCAGTGGCATCTGCTTTTATGTCAGCAATATTTTCGAGTCTGCAGGTAATCGAATCTTTCGAGTTACGCCCTGATTGTATTCGACCTCAAATAATTTCTACAGTTAAAATGTCTCAGGAGTCTCTTCCAGTACAGGGACAATAGTATACGCTATTCTTCAGGTTTCATCTCCTCCTTTCCTCTAGATCCAAGTAAATTTTCCTGGAAAACAACTGATCTAATCAACCGTTTATGCAGCTTCCGATTACAGTGCTTTGCACAACTGTGATTGATAAGGCTGGAAGAAAGCCTCTAATACTGGTACACATTTAGATCAATGAACAATCAGCAATGTCCTTAAACTACCGAGCCAAATCGTTTTCACAGATAATCGTTTGGCTTTCATTACAGGTTTCTTCAACAGGATTGGTCCTTTCCTGTATACTATCTGGGATTGCATTCTATCTTAAGGACCATAATTTGGCACCAAATTCAGTTCCCATTCTTGTTGTAGCAGGCATATTGGTAAATCGCAAAAATACTTTTTTGGAATCATATATATCCATTCAAATTGTTCATTACCGAAGTATGACTTACCACTTCTTTTTGACACTGATCTTGGGGATCAGATATACATTAGTTCTTTTTCAGCTGGAATGGGTACAGTTCCTTGGGTTGTCATGTCTGAGGTACGTATATCGGCATCCAACATTCATGTCCAACACGTATCCGAACAAGGACGTAGAAATACGACCCGTATCAGATATTCACACTCGATTTCGGTTTCAGATATTCCCAATAAACGTCAAAGGATTAGCTGGAAGCCTAGCAACACTAGTGAACTGGTTTTGTGGGTGGGCAGTTACTTACTCTTTCAACTCCCTCATGAGCTGGAGCTCCTCCGGTAAATAGAATAAAGCTATCATCTATTTTATGTTTCCTTATATTTAAGCAGCAATTGTGAATCTTTTACCTGCAAATCTTGGCTTTCACAGGTACCTTCATGCTTTATGCTGCAATATGCGCACTGGGAATATTGTTTGTGGTCACAGTGGTTCCTGAAACTAAGGGGAAAAGCCTGGAACAAATTCAAGCAGAGATCAATGCATAGAGAATCAAGAAAATGGAGCACATAGCAAGAACCAACATGTACTAATGCGATGCTACATTACAATGGAAATCTCATGTCTGTGCTGTCTTTATTTGTTTTAAAACACTCACTTTTCACTCTTTATTCTGATAATGGTAGGGAAAATCAAGCATTATATCAATTTCTTTCCCTTGAAGAAAAATTTTCAGCTCACATTATAAATATTACTTACACGTACGAAAAAGATTAAAAAGGGAATATATACTTCCCAGGTGAAAAACATATTTACCAGCAACGCATTTCGATTTCTAGCAAAATAGATGCAATACATGCATCATGCCAAACATTTAATCTAGTCTTTTTATTAGTACGAAATGATTACAAAGTAGTATCTATTTAAAAGATTCTCAACCATTTGACAATAAACATTTGAGTATCCTTCCAAAAGTTGTGCTTGAATCTCAGACCTCCATAGATAACAACTATCTCTTTAATCATTAACATCATTTAGTTCGTACTTAGAAGATGTTGGAAGCGTTGGTGGGCACTCTATAAACTATAACTCGCACAATATTATTAATACAAAAAAATACGATACAACATCCTTATCCCGTTACTAGCTTCGGCTAGTTTACAAACACCACAAAACTTTGCTAAACTCTCTTAAATCTCTCGTATATTTCTTCCAAGCTGCTGCATAACACTTGTTATCATTATTCCTTGCCGTGGTGGATGACTTCCTTATCCCTTAACTAAACGCTACCGAGTATTTGCAATTTGCCGCATGCATGTTTGTCAACATTCTAAAAATCAAGTTTGATTTTTAACAGAAAAAACATATTAAATATTCATCTAATACAATAAAAATACTAACACTCCAAATAAAAATGTCATTAAAATCTTAAAAAAAATAAAACCCAGCGGAGAACATGAGAAGAAAAATATTGTTTGACGAATGAACGATTGGCTTTTTATTAGAAACGAGAATATATATAGGCTACTATAATACTAAAATAAATATTAAAGATATATATATATATATATAGGGACGGAGCTCCCTTAGGGCCCAAGGGGCTCGGACCCTTGTTAAAATTTATATATTCGATATAATTTTGGTTTAATAGTATTTTGGTTCATGTTAAAATAAATATTTAAATTTATTAAATATTTAATCAAGTATGGGTCAAACTAAAGAATGATAAGTTTGTGTTCTCAAATTTTTGGTCTAATTATAATTTAAGTTAATGTAAATTTAAATATTCGACAAAATTAGAAGTTGTCTTTTGAGTTTTTGTTTTTAATTTAGAGTAAATACAAGATAATATTTGTACAAAAACTTTCAACTATTTGACAATGAACACTCATACCCTTACATAAGTGCTTGAACTCGGGATCTCAAGGATAACAACAATCCTTTAATCACTAAAGTTGCTTGGTTCATGCTGAATTTTGAGTTTAAATATCTAATAAGTCTTTATATTTTTCTTAAATAGTCTAATATTTTGGCCTCTGTCAATATTTAATTATGTCTCCGTCCCTATATATATATATATATGATACGTAACAATAAATTTATTTTAATCTATATTATTAAATAAATAAATAATCGAAAGATATTAACAAAATAAATCCTGAAGTATCATAAATAATAAATACTGAAGTATCATAAATAATAAATATAATTCATAATTAATAGTTTGATTGAATTTAATTAAAAATTATTAATAAAAATATTAAAATTTATCATAATTCAAAAATCATGTATTAGATCCATATCAATTTTATGTTTATTTTATCTATATTAAAATGGATATTAACGTTCTCGATGTTTGTTAGAGATGTTTTAGTATAGGTTAAACTACGCATTTAGATTTTAAACTATCAATTTTGATCTATTTTAATATATACACTTCTAATTTTTTAAATCATACCTAACTTTTAGTTTTTGTTTCATTTTAGTACTCGTTGTTAAAAATTTAATGCGTTTAGCACCAAAACAATCAATTTTGGTCCGTTTTAATACCTAACTTTCAAATTTTTTTTTTCAAAATTTAACTTTAAATTTTAAATGGGGATGCTAAAATGAAATAAAATCCAAATTCTAGGTATAATTTTAAAAATATTGAAAGTTTAGGTACTAATGTAGACCAAATCGAATAGTTTAGCCAATAAACGCCTAATTTTTTAGTACTCGTTGTTAAAAATTTAATGTATTTAACACCAAAACAATCCGTTTTGATCCGTTTTAGTACCTAATTTTCAAAATAAAAATTCAAAATTTAACTTTAAATTTTAAATGGGGAAGCTAAAATGAAATAAAATCCAAAATTTAGGTATAATTTTAAAAATATTGAAAGTTTAGGTACTAAAGTAGACCAAAACGAATAGTTTAGCCAATGAACGCCTAATTTACCCGTTAATATATGTTGAAAAGTTAACTGACAATTAAGCCATTCATTAGAAAAATCTCAAACTGAAAAACTCGACTTTCATCTAACAAATCATAGTAAATAAACAAAAATTCCATTATTGAAAAATAACTTTAATAATTTATCTAAAATAGTTTATTTACTCTCTTTTTCCTATTCTAATATAAAATTGGCATGGACCATGCCATCAGCGGGAAAATAGGCATTATTATATAAAAAAATCCCCCAAAATTATTTTTTAACACTACTCCTAGATTTGTTAAAAAAAATACTCTCAAACTGCACATGTAAAACTAATTCATGTCATAAGAAACGTGAGCAAAGGCCTCGCTTTGTACAAGGCGCGAGATACGTTCTACGAAGACGTACTTTTCAGAGGTTTCCGAATTTAAATAAACATAAAAATGATACAAAACTAATCATTCAACTATCTAGGGTTTTGGTTTCGCTAGGGTTTTGGGTTGCATGTCGGCTCCCATGCACCCGGTGGTCTTTGCCGTCGGTTCTTCTGCCCCTCCTCGGTTAGAGGAGCCTATTCAGCCGCCTGGGGAGAGTTTGACGCATGATGTAGCTTTTACGGATAATGGTGTTGAGCAGCCTGTTGGAGAAGCGGGGTCTACTATGGAAGAGGTTATAGCCCATAATATTTAGGGCAGCCGTATCGTAATGGAAAGTACTGGGGGTATCAAGTCCTATGCTGCAGCCGTTGCTAATCGACCTGGTATTTTCGGAGGTGATATCCCGTTGTTTGGAGATGAAGATGTGGATATTCAAGAGGGGGACGTGGTCATCGATAGAAGTGGCCCTTATCCGGTGGTTCGATTTTCTAGTAGGATGCATGGGTCTATCGACCATAATATGAGGCAGATAGTGATGGTGCGGTTACTTGGGAAGAGCATTGGCTTTCGAGCTTTATGGAATAAAATCCATTCTTTATGGAAGCTGCAAGGAAGGTTTCAGTTGGTCGATATGGATAATGAGTACTATCTAGTTTGGTTTGAGAAAATGAGGATTACCTTAGGGCATTGACGAAGGGTCCTTGGATGGTGTTCGGCAACTACCTTACAGTACAGCCTTGGAGCAGGTCTTTTTCCACAAGCGAGGATCACTTTTTACATGTTGTGGTGTGGGTGAGGTTGCCAGGTTTACCCTATAGGTATTATACAAAATCGTTGTTTAGGATTCTAGTGCCAAAGATTGGTACTGTTATTAAGATTGATTATAACACTACAATAGGCCAGCGGGGAAAGTTCGCGAGATTAGACATATCTATGGATTAAGTCGCTTCTTCCCTGTATTGGAATCGACAGTTTCATTCAGAAGTTAAAATATAAGGGCTTGCAGAACATATGCTTTCGGTGTAGGGTATATGGGTACATGCAAGGGGCGTATAGTGAAGGGCAACTTGAGGAAGCTCGAGTGACTGGGGATAAGGTTGGTACGGGTGAATGTGCTGCTGAGGGGACTATTGTGGACATAAGGGAGCATAGTTCTAATTTATATGGGCCATGGATGGTGGCTGTCAGTCAGAGACGAAAGTCGCGACCTAAAGTGGCTCAACCATAGCGGGAACATGCAGGTATCGAGGGAAATGGAAATTCTCGCTTTGCTATTTTGGAGGAGCTGGAGGATGATACAGCGGGTTTTCAATCCCGTAGTGAAACAGTAGGAGGGCCTCAAACTATGGGTAATACGAACGTGTTGGCTAAAGTTAAGGGTAAACAACTCATTGCGATGCCTACAAGTGGTAAGGGACAGTTGGATCACCATGAGAAGTCGGTGAGAGATGGTGTGAACAGTAGGCAACAGAAAGATATTGGGAGTTCAAAAGATAATCCAAATTTATCTCCGAGAGTGGAACCGATGGTGGAGGGGGCTACCCTGAGGGTGGTTCAGCACCAGAAGAAAATTAGGATTGGTGTGTTGAAAATAAAAGTCTAAAACAATGGCTAGCAGCCGACGGCTATTGATTCAAAGATGGTTGCAATTTTGGTTGAAATTCATAGATGATAAAACTACACATTTAGTCATTGTACTTTTAGGGTATTTACAAGATTAGTCTTTAAGCTTCAACTATAAATACCCTAGCTCATTTAGCTTCAAAACCAGCTCAAAACATTATAGCTTTCTTCCAATACTAGAGAGAATTTAGAGAGTTTCTTGAGAGTTGTTTTCTCCTATTTATCAAGAGAGAATTATCATTATTTTCTCCTTGGTAGATCGAGAGAAGTTGTAATTCTTATTTTCTCATAGTGAAATTTTTCTACTGTTATCCGTGGTTTTTACCCTATATTATTTAGGGGTTTTCCACGTAAATTTTGTGTCTCTTTTATCTTCAATTTTTATTTTCTCAAATTATCAGTTGCGAGTTTGCTCTATCCGATAGCCGTCTTCCGCAACAATTGGTATCCGAGCCAAATTATAGTGTGTAATATATGCTTATTGTCTTTGTGGTTGCCACCAAAAGGTGGATCCTCCAACATAAGAAAGTAAGAAGTTATTACCCATTCTTTGAAGGTTCCAGAGAACTATTCACGATAGTGAAATAGTGGGAGTTATCTGTAAAAGAAGCTATGGTAACAAAATTTGATATTAAAAAATTCAATGGGAGAAATTTCTCATTGTGGAAATTGAAGATGAAGGCCATCCTGAGGAAAAACGGTTGTCTAGCAGCTATCAGTGAAAGGCCGGTGGATTTCACAGATGACAACAAATGGATCGAAATGGACGGGAATGCTATGACTAACTTTCATCTAGCATTAGCAGATGAAATATTGTCAAGCATCGAGGAGAAGAAGACATCTAAGGAGATATGGGATCATCTCACCAAATTGTACGAGGCCACATCGTTGCACAATAAAATTTTCCTTAAGAGAAAATTGTACACTCTCCGTATGCCAGAATATACTTCATTGACGGAGCACTTAAATACATTGAACACTTTATTTTCTCAGCTTACATCCTTAAGCTATAATATAGGAGAACAAGAACGTGCTGAACTTCTACTTCAAAGTCTGCCGGATTCGTATGATCAACTCATCATCAACTTGACAAACAGTAATTTCACCAGTCTAGTCTTCGATGACGTTGCAGCTGTTGTTCTACAAGAAGAAAATCGGCGCAAGAACAAGGAAGACAGACAAGTAAATCTGCAATAAGCAGAAGCGTTGACAACGATGAGAGGGAGATCAACAGAACGTGGCCAAAGTAGCAGTCAAAAACATGGTAGATCGAAGTTGAGAAGCAAAAAGAATTTAAAGTGCTACAACTGTGGAAAGAAGGGTCACTTGAAGAAGGATTGTTGGAGTCTAAATAAAAACTCCAATCCACAAGGCAATACCGCAAACACTTCAGATGATGGAGATGCTCTATGCTGTGAAGCGTCAACCACTGTAGAAGGCAGAAAAAGATTTGTAGATATATGGCTCATTGATTCGGGAGCAACATATCACATGACCTCAAGAAGAGAATGATTCCATCATTATGAACCTGTCTCAGGAGGATCTGTGTATAGTTGCAATGATCATGCCTTAGAGATCATTGGCGTGGGAACCATCAAATTGAAGATGTATAATGGAACAATTAAAGTTGTTCGAGATGTGCGGCACGTGAAAGGCCTAAAGAAAAATTTATTATCCTACGGATTGTTGGATAATAATGCAAGCAAGATTGAAACACGGAAATGAATCATGAAGGTGTTCCGTGGAGCGCTTGTGGTGCTGAAAGGCAAAAAGATAGCATCAAACTTATACATGCTGAAGGGGGAGACTTTGCTAGAAGCAGAAGCCTCTGTTGCCTCATGTAGTTTAGATTCTGCAATGCTATGGCATCAGAAACTTGGACACATGTTAGAACAAGGAATGAAAGTCCTTGTGGAGCAAAAGCTACTTCCGGGCTTAACAAAGGTATCACTTACTTTGTGTGAGCATTGCATAACAAGTAAGCAGCACCGGTTGAAATTCAATACATCAAATTCCAGAGGCAAAAATGTTCTAGAATTGGTTCACTCTAACGTATGGCAAGCACCAATTACATCCCTAGGCAGAACAAAGTACTTTGTCTCATTTATTGATGACTACTCCAGGAGATGTTGGGTGTACCCTATTAAGAAGAAAAAAGATGTGTTTTCAACTTTCAAAAAGTTAAAAGCGCGGGTAGAACTTGATTCTGGAAATAAGATCAAGTGTTTCAGAACATATAATGGAGGAGAATACACAAGCGAAGAATTTGATGACTTTTGCAGGAAAGAAGGCATCAAAAGACAGTTCACAGTGGCGAACACTCCTCAAAAAAATGGAGTGGTAGAGCGGATGAACAGAACCTTGTTAGAAAGAACAAGAGCAATGTTGAGGGATGCAGGCCTAGAAAAATCATTCTGGGAAGAAGCAGTCAATACCGCTTGTTATTTGGTGAATCGAGCTCCATCAACTGCAAAAGAGCTGAAGACACCAATGGAGATGTGGACTGGTAAACCAGCTGATTATTCAAACCTCCATGTATTTGGAAGTGTTGAGTATGTGATGTACAACTCCTAAGAAATTTCAAAGTTGGATCCAAAATCCAAGAAATGCAAATTCTTGGGGTATGCTGATAGTGTAAAGGGGTATCGCTTGTGGGATCCCACTGCCGGCAAAGTGATCATCAGCAGGGATGTTATCTTTGTAGAAGATAAACTAAAAAGAAAAGAAGAAAATGATATCACTGAAAAGTCAGAGACTACACAGATACATATGGAAAAGGAGGTTGAACAAGGAGATTCTTCTGAAGCAGAACCAGCACATGATGAACAAGAACCAGAGAGTTCTGAAGCTCCAACAACTCGTCAATCAGATCGTGTGAGAAGACGTCCCAATTGGCACTCAGATTATGTTATAGAAGGTAATATTGCATACTGTCTTTTAACAGAGGACGATGAGCCATCAACATACCAGGAGGCAATAAATAACTCAGATGCTTCATTATGGATGATGGCGATGCAAGAAGAAATTGAAGCCCTTCATAAAAATAATACATGGGACCTTGTGTCATTACCACAAGGAAGGAAGCCAATTGGTAACAAACGGGTCTTCAAAATCAAGCGAAATAGTGACGATCAAGTTGAGAGGCATCGTGCAAGACTGGTGGTCAAAGGATATGCTCAAAAAGAAGGTATTGATTTCAATGAAATATTTTCTCCTGTGGTTCGACTAACAACAGTTCGAGTAGTTTTGGCAATGTGTGCTACATTGAACTTACATCTAGAGCAGCTAGATGTTAAAGCAACTTTTCTTCATGGAAATCTTGAAGAAGATATTTACATGCTCCAGCCTGAAGATTTTGAAGAAAAAGAAAAGAAGAACTTTGTTTACAGGTTGAACAAATCTCTGTAAGGTCTAAAGCATGCGCCGAGGTGTTGGTATAAGATATTTGATTCCTTCATTATGTGCCTTGGATACAACAGACTTAATGCATACCCTTGTGCTTATTTCAAGAGGTCTGGTGATAACAATTTTGTTATATTGTTGTTGTATGTGGATGACATGTTGGTTGCAAGACCCAATAAATATCATATTGAAGAATTGAAGGCACAACTGGCTAGGGAATTTGAAATGAAGGACTTGGGATCAGCAAACAAGATTCTAGGGATGCAAATTCACTAAGATAGAAGTAATAGGAAGATTTGGCTTTCACAAAAGAATTACTTGAAGACGATCTTGTCAAGATTCAACATGCAAGATTGTAAGCCAATTTCTACCCCTCTTCCTATTAACTTCAAATTATCCTTCAATATGAGTCCTAGCAGTGAAGAAGAGAGGATGGAGATGTCTCAAGTACCGTATGCATCGGCATTGGGAAGTTTAATGTTCGCTATGATATGCACAAGACCAGACATTGCACAAGCAGTGGGAGTGGTTAGTCGATACATGGCGAATCCAGGCAAAGAGCATTGGAATACAGTAAATAGGATCCTAAGATACATCAAAGGGACCTCAAATGTTATATTATGTTACGGAGGATCAAACTTACTAATCAATGGGTATGTAGATTCTGATTATGCAGGAGATTTGGATAAAAGCAAATCTACTACAGGATATATGTTCAAAATTACTGGTGGAGCTGTAACCTGGGTTTTAAAATTGCAGTCAGTTGTGGCTACATCCACAACAGAGGCAGAATATGTAGCAGCTACACAAGCCAGTAAAGAAACAATTTGATTGAAGATGCTATTGGAGGAGCTTGAGCACAATCAAGAGTATGTCTCTCTGTTTTGTGATAGTCAAAGTGCCTTGCATCTAGCAAGGAATCCAACATTTTATTCAAGGACAAAACACATACGAGTTCAGTACCATTTCATTCGTGAAAAGGTGGAAGAAGGGACGGTAGATATACAGAAGATCCATACCAAAGACAACATAGCAGATTTCATGACGAAGGCGATCAATGCTGATAAATTTTCTTGGTGTCGATCCTCTTGTGGCCTGTCAGAAACATAAGCAACATGATGGTATAAGGTAGAAAGAATGGTGTGAAGATATGATTGTTTCAATCAAATCTTCAAGTGGGAGATTGTTGAAAATAAAAGTCTAAAACAATGGCTAGCAGCCGGCGACTATTGATTCAAAGATGGCTGCAATTTTGGTTGAAATTCATGGATGGTAAAACTACACATTTAGTCATTGTACTTTTAGGGTATTTACAAGATTAGTCCTTAAGCTTCAACTATAAATACCCTAGCTCATTTAGCTTCAAAACCATCCCAAAGCATTCTAGCTTTCTTCCAATACTAGAGAGAATTTAGAGAGTTTCTTGAGAGTCGTTTTCTCCTATTTATCAAGAGAGAATTATCATTGTTTTCTCCTTGGTAGATCGAGAGAAGTTGTAATTCCTATTTTCTCATAGTGAAATTTTTCTACTGTTGTCCGTGGTTTTTACCCTATATTATTTAGGGGTTTTCCACGTAAATTTTGTGTCTCTTTTATCTTCATTTTTATTTTCTCAAATTATCAGTTGTGATTTTGCTCTATCCGATAGCCGTCTTCCGCAACATGGTGTCCATGCAGTTGTTTCTATTCTAGAGTGCACGAAGGGGGAAGAACATAATAATAATACCCGGAGCGAGTTAAATGTGCATGGAGCGCGAAGTGGACGTGTGAAGATAAAAAGGCAGTCCAAAAATCCATCCAAACCTATTCTGACAGAGTAGATCGATGCTGAAAAATACTTTGGTGCATGCAGGGATGATTGAAGCAAATAATAGTGCCTCCTCGGGATTGCAACCGAGTGAGGCAGATATTTGTGGAGGATAGTCGAGGGATCCTGGATCGCCTCAATTGGAGAATGGTGACAGTGGTCTGTCTAATCTTAATAACGAGTTTTAATGGTGTCTTGCTTATTTTGGAATAGCCAGGGGGTGGCTAGCCCTAAGTTCCGACGGATTTTTAAACAGCTAATTCGGGACAATCGACCTGATATAGTCGCATTGTTTGGAACGCGAACTAGCGGTGTGCATGCTGATAAGGTGATATCTAAACTTGGTTTTTCTTCTTCTTATCGAGTTGAAGCACAATAGTTTAGTGGCGGGATATGGATCCTGTGGAATGACAGTGTTAATATTGACATATTATGTATTTCTAACCAATTCATTCATGTGGCTGTAACAATTACAGGGATGACGGAACTATTCTATATGACGATGGTTTATGCTAATCCTCGTATTCAATTTCAAAAGTGTTTATGGCAGCAACTTTCTAATCTTAATCCTGGGAAGGATCAGATATGGTTACTAGGTAGGGATTTTAATGCTATTGTTTCTCAGAGTGAGAGAAGAGGCGGCTCAGTTAGTCGGTTGGGAATTGCAAGGGTTTTGCTATTTTAATTGATTATTGTGGTTTAATATTAATGGATGTTGGTTTCCGAGGTAATCCGTTTACTTGGGTGAGAGGGTCTTTGCACCAGCGTTTAGATCGTTGTCTCATTTCTTCTAGATGATTGTCAAAGTTTCTTTACACCATGGTGTTTCATTTGGATCGTATCGAGTCTGATCATCGTCATCTTTTAATTTGCATGGATGTAATGCCAAAAAAGATGGGACGGAATATTTTCCATTCCGTTTTTGCATGGCAGTAGCACTCAGATTTGAAAGATTTACATAGGACGAACTAGGATAGTGAAAGGGAGGTTATGGATAATCTGAATTTGTTGAATGTTCATTTGGAAGAATGGAATAGAGATAAGTTTGGCTCTATAGCATTGATTGTGTGTTATCAGTAAGATACTCGGAGATTTTGGTGGCGCTTGAAGCTCAATTGAAGTGTGATTTAGATACTTTTCTTGCTGAGGAATAAAGCATTTGGATGCAGAAAGCTCGATATAATTGATTTCTTCAATGTGAACAGAATTCAAAATTCTCTCATGCTTATGCAAAATATCGTCGGCGGTAAAATACTATGGTGACTTTGCATGATGAGTCGGATGATTGGTGTACCGACCAAGAGGTTCTATGTAGGTGAGCAGTGTCTTTCTTTTCTATCCTTTTTCGAGTGAGGGTAGGAATGGGTATACGTACCACATTCGTGGTGGGTTGCCATATAGGTTGGATAGTGCAGTTGAGCTCATGCATCTGGTATTGAATGAGGAAATACATAATGCGATTTTCAGCATGAAACCTTCTAAAGCCCCGAGGTGGAAGGGTTTCATGCTTTCTTCTTCGAAAAGAATTGGGATGTTGTGGGAGATGGAGTTTTTCGGCTGGTATA
Source organism: Hibiscus syriacus (assembly GCF_006381635.1). Classification (NCBI taxonomy): domain Eukaryota; kingdom Viridiplantae; phylum Streptophyta; class Magnoliopsida; order Malvales; family Malvaceae; genus Hibiscus; species Hibiscus syriacus. The sequence continues at coordinate 3,060,822 of NW_024062808.1, read as the reverse complement.
TAGGTGTTTCGATCAGTGCTTAGTTCCATCAGAGCTGAACCAAACTTTGCTTGAGCTGATTCCAAAAGTTCAGATGCCAGAGTCATTTTCGCAATTCATACTGATTAGCTTATGTATTGTTCTTTATAAGTTTGTGACCAAGATGATTGTGTCAAACGAGTTTTGTCCTGGATGGCAATTAAAGTTTCGAAGGGGTGATACATTCGATGAAGCGTAAGAAAGGTTCGAAGGGGTGGATGGCAATTAAAGTTGATTTGGAGAAAGCCTATGATCGGATTAAATGGATTTCAAGCCTATGATCGGCTTAAATGGGATTTCATAGATGATACGTTGGGTGATATTGGTTGTCCGGATGCGCAAAGGAGATTAATTATGCGTAGTGTGTCTTCGACAACCACGCAACTTTTATGGAATGTGAGTACATCTTCTAGTTTTACTCTGTCGCGTGGAATACGACCAAGGTGACCCACTTTCTCCCTACCTATTCATCCTCTGCATGGAGATATTGGCTCAGGCGATTTTTCGGGTGGTTCAGGATGGCAAGCGGGTTCCGATTCGTTTGTCTCAGGGTGGCCCGACTTTGTCCCATTTGTTTTTTGCGGGCGATCTGATCCTGTTTGCGTAGGCATCATTATCCCAATTAGATGTTATTCGATGGGTGATCCATGAATTCTGTATCAGTTTGGTACATCGGGTAAGTCGTGCTAAAACTACTATTTTCTTTTCAGGCAATGTCTCAAAGGAGCTTCGTAGTGACATTAGTAGCGGGTTTCAATTTTTACGGGTTGAAGACTTGGGGAAATATCTGGGAGTGTCGTTGCATAAAAGTGTTACGCGTACTACTTATGATTATTTGATTCAGAAGGGTCGTGATCGTCTTGCGAGTTGGCAATCTAAGACTCTTTTATTGGCAGGTCGGATCACTTTGGCGTGATCAGTTCTAAATACAATCCCTTTGTATGCGATACAAACTTCACTCTTACCTTGTATTAAGAAAGGTTACAAAGTAAGAGTGAAGTTTGTATCGCATACAAAGGGATTGTATTTTAGAACTTCACTCTTACCTAAGAGTGTGTGTGCGGAAATTAAGTGTTTAACTCAAAATTTCATTCGGGGGCAATCTTATGAGTCCAAAGGTCATTCTTTTGTTAGTTGGGATCAGGTTTGCCTGTCGATTGAGGTTGGGGGTTTAGTAGTGAGAAGGTTAGTCCCTTTGAACGAAACGTTCCTTATGAAATTGATGTTTCATCTAGTTTTGTGCAAAGACCATCTTTGGGCTTGGATTATTAGAGCAAAGTATAGGTGGGCGGGTGAACTTCCAGTTTCAATCTTTCGGAATGGTTGCTCTCGGTTATGGCGTGGAGTTAGTCATGTATGGGCGGATGTGCGAAGTGGTATTATTTGGAGATTGGGTAATGGGATATCGGTGGATTTTTTGGCAAGATAACTGGATTGTTAATGTTGATCCTCTCCGAGATAGTGCAGGTTCAAATAGAGCTTTTGTGATGAATGGAGTGACGGTTAATTCTATGGTTATGGATGAGGGATGTTGGAGATGAGAAGACATTGAGCCTTTCGTTTCGCGCTCGGTATGTATGGCGATAGCTTTCATTTAACCCCCAAGTTCAACTGCTGGTATAGACTGGCCGGTATGGATCTAGGATAGTCAGCATCGTTTCACTGTGGCTAGTGCGTACTTGCGACAAGTGGACCCTGTTGGTTTTAACTCTCACGGTTCACCCATTTAGAGGTTGATCGCAAGATATAATGGGCTGTCGAGAGTTAAAGTTTTGTTTTGTTTAATTAGTATGGGTAGGCTAATGACGAATGAAGTGAGAGTTTTGCGTCATTTTACAGATGATCCAAGCTGCTCGATTTGTAGTGCTTCTGTGGAGTCCATATCCGATGTTTTTCGCGAGTGTACTGCAGCGATGGCAGCATGGTCGGTGGTTATCAAGTCTGAGCAGCTAGATGAATTTTGTAGTGGTAATATGCAGGATTGACTATTACAAAATCTTCATCAATCATGGTATTATCCCGAGGACCGAGGATAATTGAGAGCTGTGGTTTGAATCAATTTTGTGGTGTTTATGGCAGCGAAGAAACCGTATGATATTTGAGCCAAACTTTGCTGATAGAGAAAGTGTTCTTCAACATAGCAATTGCCTATGCCTGGAGGTGCTAGATATGAAGGAGCGCCATGGCCGAAGATCGAAATCTGTAAAGCGAAGAGATCGTAAATCTGGTGTGTGGCAGCCACCTGCTAAAGATTGGCTTAAATTAAATACGGATGGTGGGCGCCATTCATTGACAGGTACAACCATGTGTGGAGGTGCTTTGAGAGATTATTTGGGAAGATGGTGCTTTGGGTTCTCGAAGCTTGTGGGATCGTGTTCGAGTCTGGATGCAAATCTGTGGGGAATATATGAGAGACTTGAATTAGCGTGGAACTTTGGGGCTCGTCGGATTATCCTTGAAATGGATTGTATGAACATTGTTTCGATTTTTAGGTTGTTCATTCCATATGCTTCCCCATGTGGAGGCGCTACTCCGTCAGATTGGATTGTGACTGTGAAGCATGTGTACCGGGAAGGGAATCGTGTCATGGACGCACTAGTAAAGCTTGCTCATACTGCTCCGTTGGGGTTGAACTTTTTTGAGCTTTCGCGGGCTGAAGTTGCAGATTTGGTTTCTGCAAAAAAGTGCATTGTTGCTGTGTAACTTTTTCATTCCATGTTCAAAAAAAATAAAGTTCTCGAGATATTGGTAAAGTATTGCGTTCGCAAAAGAATTGAAATTTGAAATTTGAAAAGATTCTATAGAACGCGAGGTACCATTATCCTTGTTTTGGGGCGGTGCGAAGACGACTATAAATAGGCCCCGGCAACCGAAATCCTCATACCATTCTTCCAAAAATTCTCACATATTTTCTCTCTTATATTATTATGGCAAGATTATTGAGGGTTGATCGTAGGCTTGTATGTGATTATTGGCGGACAAATCAGGATGTAATTTTTATTTATTTATTTACTTTGAATTATTTATTTATTTCAAATAATTTATTTATTTATGTATTCATTTATTTTGAATAAATTATTTATTTATTTTGAATATTTTATTTATTTATTTGAAGGGGTATGAACGTTCGTTAGCGTGTTATATCAATCGTTTCCTAAGCCCTCATGCCGATATTGTTGTATATATGTACGAACCCAGTTTTGGTTACGTTAGCACTATAATTGGTGGTACGAAGTTGTATCATCTGTTGATAAACGCATTACTATAATGGTGGAGATCGAATATGCACATGTTTCATTTTTCTTGTGGGGAGGTGACTATTACCCTTGAAGATGTCGTATTCCATCTTGGGCTGCATGTTGACAAAAATCCTATTATCGACATTACCCATGAGTATTGGAGCGGCTTGTGTGTGGAACTGCTTGGACTTACTCCAACAGGTGACGATATGGATGGAGGGAATATCTATATTAAATTTTTTGACGATAACTGTTCGGAGCTACCCGCTAATGTTTCTTCATAAATTAAAGAGGTAATCTTTGGAGTCTATGTTTATTTATTTTAATTAATTTATTAATAATATTAAAACTTTATTTTAGTTTATGTCATTGTAATTTTTTGGCGATAAATTATTAATTCATTCACACCATTTTTATTTTGCAGTAATTTGCTCATGCTCATATTTTACAAGTTATTGGTGGGATCTTGATGTTTGATAAATCCTAAAACAAAGTGCATCAGATATAGTTGTGTCATCTACGCGTTTTGCAGGACGCTAAAAATAAGAGTTGGGATCAAAAATATTGGCTTTTTGTTTCGGGAGCTATATAAAGTTGTTGATTCGAACAAACAAGTAATTGGAGGCTATTTGATGTTGTTACAATCGTAGGCCTGGTTTTGAATATCGTTCTTCATTCAATTCCTACATATCCGACCCTATTTGAATTTCCACTACTTTAGAGGTAATTAAAAATACACTAAGTTTATAAATTTAAATTACTATATTTTTTTGGGTTTTACAAATAATTATATTTTAGTATATGAATGATAGGTGGACTGTCACACTAACTCACGCCCACCAACCAAGAACTCTACGTGATTTTAGATTGTTGATCGATAAGATGACAGATAAGGTAATCGATTTTATAAATTCTTTAGGTAAATTAAATATCAATTTTTCATTTGATTTTATCTAACTTAATTTAAAAATATGTGTAGTCCGTGCGGACGTCGTACAGTGATGATGCTATTAGATCGTGTACTCCAACTGAAATATGTCTCAGTTCGCACATTTGGTTGTCGATGGTCTTGTTGATAGTTTATGAGATCGTTAAGTGGCATCCTGCTAATCGCGCGTTGTAACAATTTAACCTTGTCCAAAACATTTCGCTGGAACCACCAGACTTGGACACCTTGCATCGCCTAACGTGATAGGGAAAGACGAATGTTAATTGGGAGATGCATCATTCGGAATGGGTGATGCAATGGATGATGAGATTACATAGGCAAGTCGTTTATGAACCCATCTTTGGCTACAATGTTTCAAATGATTACATGATATGGTACAAACAAAATGGGAAGCCACATATACTGAACGAGAAGGAGTGAGCATGAGAAATTTATAATCCTTCCCAAATTGTTCATTGATGCAATGTCCCCTGATGTAACGTGGTGCTAGAGGGGAATCAAGTTGGAGTAGACGAAAACACGCACCAGTCTCATTATCGAGAAAAAAATAGACACCTTGATAACTTTGTAAAAAAGACTATGTTTTATTTATTTATTTTTACTTAAGTTATTGTGTCTAAAAGACGTTGTCATAGCATTTATTTGCATTTAGTTGCATCTAGGTCATATTTTCCTGTGGTGGATAAGTTTTTCCTAGGAAAGATTTATTTGGATTAACTGATACTGCTGAGGATGAAGGTTTTTTGTTGGCTGTTGATGCATGAAATAACGAAGGAAAAATTTATTTGCCGAGACAACAACTATTTACCAGGGCTAGAGGAACATAAGAAGATGACAGTGAGGAACAAATTTATCTTGTCAATGCAAGATTTATCTTGCAGATTTGACCTGGCTCAACAATTGCTGACGTCATTTGCCCAGCTTCATCCTCACGTGCAATCACGTCCTTCAAGAAATTGACCACTTCTAGCCGCCTTTTCATTTATAACATGGGCAAGTCAAGGAGGGTATTTAAGGAACGTCCAAGGACACAAAACCCTAGAAATTCCTATTATAAATACCTCATTATAGTCACCCAGTAAGAGAGAACAGGGAGAGGATTTACCTTAGGCATGGAGTAAGCAATTGCAGCACCTTATTTTCCACCGTTCACCTACTCGACCATCCTTGGTGCCCTCTATAGCCGGACTTCATATGAGTAGCGGCTAGGTCCTCAAGAAAGGCTAGCCATTGGAGCAAGCATGGTGGTGGTCAGAATGTCACGGCAAAGCTCCGTTTAGGAGTGTTTATGCCTTTGTTCGTAATTTTCGATTCACTTAAAAGGGCTTGTACTTAAAGTTTAACTCTTGGATGATATTTGCCACACCATGAACTGCTTTACTTGGTGTTGGTTATGGTTTTGATGAAACGTTATTGGATGTTTTTGTATGAAGAAGTTTGTTTATGCTTAATATTGTTTTGTTCATCATTTTAATATTTTGCCTTGACACTATAACAGTTTTTGAGAGTTTGACTGGTGCCTAGACAAAACATTCCTAGACTTTGTAAGAGCTTTCGAGAGATTGTCATTCTTCTAGGAATAGATTGCTTTAATAATTTTGATTCGTTTACTTTTGCAACTTTTCCTTGACTCGACCATACTTTTCTGCACACCATACTTCACAATATTTTTTGTTTAGAAAAATTTTTCCCATTCATTTATTTCCTTTAGTCTTATTTGTTTTGTTTCGACAAGAATTTCAGGACTAGTTTGTGATACCTAGTTCTAGCTATAGCAAAGTATCAATAACTCCCACCAATCCTTGAGGAGACGATAACTCTACTTACTACTATATTACTTGCATCAATTGTGTACACTTGTACAAATTTGTTTGCCTTAGCATATACATTCACAAGTGATCACACATGTAGAGTATCAGATACCGCTGATGGTATATATATTCACCCATTGGACTCAGTTAGAATTTTAGCATATGATGCCTCTAACGGAAGTTTTTTTCATGCGATGCATTCCATTCCTATACGAAATTCGTTATCCCTTCCCAGTACCCTCATGCACCAGTTGAACTGTATTATCCATCACCTACTTGTGCATCTGTTCGACCATTGGCAATTGACTTTGGCTTCGGCAATGTTGAACTGGCAAGACTACAGAGCACGTTCTACACAAATCTTGGTCTCAATGCTAATGGTGGTATTGGACATGTAGATGAGGGTGAGGGTGATGGTAGTGGAACTGATGGTGATGTTGTTGATGAGGGTGATGTTGATGCTGATATTGATGAAGATAGATTGATTCGTAGGAATCCTTGTCGGACTCATCGTCCACCACGGTACGACACTGGTGGACATAGGTATCATTAGTTGTTTAAATTTGTATTTTTTTAGTTAGTCGAACTCCATTTTCTTTTTTAGTTAATCGAACTCTATTTTCTTTTTATAAATAGTATTCAAATATAATGTTCTAATTTTTTAAAAATTTGTTTAAATTATTAATTAATTTTAAATTATTAATTTGTTTAAGTTATCCTTTAACAATATGATAATTATTTGTTTGGTTCGGTGCATAAATATCTTGGGAATCATCATATTTATTAAAATTTATGTTGATATTAATTTAAAAACATAATAAAAAAGAACTACACGAGTTGTTTAAAGCTCTTTCTCCTGACGCTCACGGGCATAACGTAGTAGAATTGCCTGTAACACCCTAATTTAGGGGCTAAATTTTAGAAATTATAAAGTATTGGATTTAATTGGTATTTTGAAAGAATCGGTGGATTAAATAGTAAAATTTTAAAGTTGGCAAACCGTTTTAAGAAGTGCAAGAAGTTCAGTGACTAAATTCATAATTTAGCCATTTTCCTTTATGAGAGAATTATAAGTTCTCTTCCCCCGAGTGTTTTCTGCAGAAAATGCTCCATTTTCCTCCTCTGGTCAACCCACTTTTAACTCCGATCTACTCACCGTCCGACGTCCGATCGATGAACCGAAATCACCATCGTGTTCGTTGTCGACCGAGGAACAAAACCCATCAAACCTTTCATCGTGAATCATCGTCGTTCGTCGTTAATTTCAGTCGGAAGTATCATCGGTAATAACTCAATTTCAGTTGGTTTTTTATCGATTCATGATGATCCGATGATTCGTTTACGACACCTCCCGCACCATCGTGTTCCTTGCATTGTTCCGAGTCTGCCGGTGTCATTTTTGGTCTCCGTCGACGGCGGCGTATGAAGAGGTGAAGCGGTCAAAGTTTCTGATTCGTTGAAATCGAGCACTCCACCGTTCAAAATTGTGAACCGAGCTTTGTAAGTGCCTCGAAATCGCTTAAAATAATTTTTAGGAATTTTTCCGTGATTTATAGGCTGCCAGAAGAGGTCCCATGCGCCCCCACGCATCGCCACTGCGCGTAGGGAAGGAAAAAATGACCGGTTTGACCGGTTTTGGAACTGTTTTGGCCGGTTTGACCGGTTCCAACCCGACCCGACCCATTTACCTGACCCGACCAGATGACCCGACTTGACCAGTTGACCCGACCCGACCCGTTGACCGTAGTTGACCAAAACTTTAACCGGCTTTGACCGGGCATTAAACGACCTTTGACTTTGACCAAGTATACCTATCCTGACGTTTTTCGACGTTCCAAATCCGATTCCGCAGTCCGTATTTCAAAATTCAAACCCGAAGGCCTCGAAATTGCCAGTCAAACCCGTTGACTTTGATTTTAACCGAAAATTCCAAATTTTTAAAAATTCATATTTTATGCTTTCGACGTCCTGAATCCGAAGTCCGTTTCGCCAAATTCGAAACTGGTAAGTTGGTTTTAATTGATTGATCATCCGATTCTATCCGTTTATCTCAATTAAGCTCCGTTTCTGATGTAATTTCTGTTGAAATGGATCCGAGGAAATATTGGAAGATGATTTCAAGATCGAGAGCGTTCGAATGGAATTTAATGGTCGATCAGTATGACACAAAAATTGAGATAATACTTTACTACCTCTTTATGCTTTATGGAACAAGTGAATATTGGTAAATGCATGATTAAGATAATGTTAGTCTCATTTGTGTAGTTAATTAATTTCTACACTCGATTTGAATACAATAAAAAGGTTCAGTAATTAATTATGGTTCAGATGACCTTTATAAGAAATTGAGGGATTATTAGGATTAAATTATAAGTTATGTGCTTAGTGATAAAGAAATCAACCTGGATCTGTAACTTATAATTTATTTCATAAAAGGTTAAATGTTAAAGGTACTTGGATGAGAAATTATGAAAATACTCCGGTATGGTAAAATTACGAAAATACCCTTATGTTATAAAAAGATAAGATTTGAATATGTAAGTTGGATAAGAGGTCTTTACAGACATATTGATCTGATAAAAATATTGATGTGCATAAGAAATGTTAGTTTTACTTGGAAATTATGGATAATCAGTTTTTAACCCCAATAGGGTTTATATAAGATACTAGAAGTCTGTTAAGGAATTATTTCAAGATCAGAGAATGTTCGGTAAAGCAATTGATCATAGGATCTTTAAATTATAATTATTTTTGTTAAGAACTAATATCGAAATTATCTGGTTAAGAAATTACGAAAATGCCCTTGAGAGGTAAAATAGTCTGAGTTGACCCGGAGTGAGGAAATACTTTGAGGATTTGTACTTAACTCGATTAAGTTTGAATTTAATTGTTAAGATCATGTCTTTGTACAGAAAAATTCATGATATTCCGTTTGTAAAATCTAAGAAGGCACTTGACCCGAAAATATTCGAGTAATGAGTAAATATCTGAAGAATAATTTATTGGGGTATTCTGCTGTCAGAATTGTTCGAAAGGGCTGAAATAATTGATCAGATTGAATTTAATAGTAAGATCGGACAGAAGAAAATAATTAAAATACATTGAATCAGTAAAATGACTAAAATACCCCTGTAATGAAAATGACCCAAGTATACCACTAAGCTCAGGAATGATGGAATAACCTCGAGCTCTGTAATGATTGGAATAAAATTGAACACCAAAATGACCAAAATAACCTTATGGCCTATATTAAGTAAATGTCTTGGATTAATTAAGGAATCCAAATAAGCATAGATGTTGGACTACCTTTAGAAGTTATGGAATAACTTAAGTGAGCCGATCAACCGTAATAATATGTCAGTACCTGAACGACATAGGTATCATTTGAAGGTGTGTTCGTCTTCTCAAGTGTGGTTCGATGATAATTTTGAAAGTACTCAGCTCAACTCAACTCTAGATCGCATTCGGTAATAAGAAATAGATATTCGTTAGACAAATCAACCACGAAGACCAAATTGAATTGAACGGAAGTACAATATGTATCTGAAATTCAGAAACGTTTGGATTACCCTGGAGAACTCAGAAGTAACTGGAATGGACTTGACTACTAAATGAATTAAGTAACCTCAAGGACTATGGATTAAGTAAGTGATTTGGATGAGTCTGGAAATGTTAATGAACATACATAATGTAATGTTCTTATGGATCATGAACTACAAATCAAGCACGTCAGCATTTCATGATATAGTGAAAGCGTGAAAATGAAATAAAGACATTGGAAGATCTATTCAGTGATGATTCCGAAGATGATCTATGGATAAAAATTTTTGGTATTAAAGTGTAAATACCCTGGAAGGACAACGAATTGACCAGTCGATAAGTATTAGTTCTGGGAACTATTCATCTAAGAGTTGTTCGATAATCTGATCAATCGACATATAATGTAAATGTCCTTAACCTTCAATTTTTCCTTATCAGCTGAAGTCTCATTCTGAATAACTGATGATTTCGTCAGTTATTGAACTTTTCCAATAGTGATTCTAAATTCTGACATTTTATCGGTATACTGAAGATCCGTGTTTCTCTACATACTAAGGTTATCCAGTATCTCTGAATAATATATGTAAACTCTGGTGTGTTCCCTAATCATATAAATATTTTATCTGATTTCTAACTTGAATTCTGTTCTGATACATGACCTAAATTCTGTTATGATTTCTGATCTGGATTCTGTTCTGAATTCTGTTTTGATTTCTGATATCTCCGTTTACGGACGGAAAATGTTTAAATTGGGGGGTATTGTTGAATGAAGTATTTCTGCAGGTTCCTCGGCTTTGTGTTCAGGGCCTTACAGGTTGTGTGGGTTGGGTGTATGGTTCTGGGGAACCTACACAAACAAATTATGAAAGGATGGGGGTATATATATATAAATGTTTTAAAAGATCTGTATCTTTTTACTGGTTTTACGAGAACACACTAGAAAACCTATTCTGATCCCCTGAACTCAGTCATCAGAAATATTTCTCTGAACTGAAAACTCATTGTCCGTTACCATATGAAATATCAGTAGGATCTCTGCTCATCATAAAAATCTGTAAATGTTTAGAAACAATAAGAAAATGTATATTTATCTGTATCTGCACGTTCTTCAGCATCATTTGGTAGTTCTGTATTACTGAGCTTTCCAAAGCTCACTCTGTTACTCATCTTTTCAGGTTAAAAGAATTGTACCAGTGCAACTATCGTCGTCAGTAAGGGAGTTCTTCCGCTGTTGTTTGCAGAGTATGGTACATGTGATTAGGGGGCATGTAATTGTATTTTGTTTTATATATGAGTCTGAAAATCTGTTTTATTTTGAATACTGATAAATTTTATTTTGTACTCATAAATGATTTTATGAGTTTACATGTTTTAAAAAAAGTTTTAAATTTTCCACTATTTTTCTGTGGGTCGCTCCGGTGGCCCTAATGTGACACTCCAGATCGGATCGGACTATCCGCATTGATCTGAGGGGGTTACATTGCCTCTTCGTCTTCATGGTCTTGTTATAACCTGGTTACTTTTGTGTTACTTGGTGAATATGGTTCTTCCTCAAATGTTACATACAACTTGATGTTCATACCACCAACACGTGTGTAAGCCTTAAACTTATTCAGACTGGCGCTTGCATTTGATTAGATTAATATGTAATGTGCTTCAGGGTCGGGCTTATCAACGAGAACTTTAGCTTGGAACGAAGACATCTTTCGTGTTGTATATTTTTTAGCTCTGTTGAAATCAAATCGTATAACTCATTATTCTTAATCTTCTCATTTAAGAAAGTGTAGAAATAAGTTTCGAAATGAAACACAGTTGCAGAAAATCTCGCAATTAATATTTGTTTTATGAAGTTAGTCATCCAACATGGTGATAGTTTGTAATTAGAGATATATTTTATCCAAATCTCGTGCCTTTTAGAATACGAGACTTATCATGTCAAATCAAATCGTGTTGCCACTTCAGGAATCTTTGCCACATCAAGAATCTCTGCAAAACTCGCGTTCTACAGAGCATGAGTTTCTTGCCACATCAATAATCTATGTCACGTCAGGAATCTCTACCATGCCAGGAATCTCTGTCAAACTCGTGTTTTGTATAGTGCGAGAGCGTTGCCTATAAATAACATACTCTTCTGTTGGTATTTTAAATTCTAACACATGGTCTTTACTTGTAAGAGGTTCTTCTTCTAGTGGCACGACTTGGCACAAAACTTAGATATCCTTATGCTAATATTAGTGTTATAAGTTATGCCACCCGAAGAGGATGCCTTTTATAAAAAATATGGAATTCTCGAGAAAATTCTTGTTTCATCAAAATCTCATTTTTCATCAAACCAACAATGTTTATAAAAGACATCCTCTTTGGGTGGCATCCTTTGCAGCTTCGACTTCAAATTGTCTTTCATACAATATATTTGTAAAGTCGATTCACCATGACTAACCTAACCTTCTAGGGAAACTTATATTTTCTAAGAAAACATCCTCTTCTGGTGACATGCTCTACTTATCGCTCGTGACGCAGATCTAACAGTGGTGGGCATGGTTTCTAAATTTCGCTTTTATGCCCAATTTACTCTCCATCAAACCCACAATGTTGATAAAAGGCATCCTCTTTTGGTGGCATCCTTTACTTATCGCTCGTAATGTTAATCTGACAAATGGCACACCTCCACTCTCTTCTGATATTTTTTCCTTGCATTTCGTAGAAAGGGCTTCTCGGGAAACTTCTCGTTCTATCAAAACTGGACCTTCTCGAGAAACTTATCATTTCTAAGAAGGCATCCTCATTCCATCAAACTTAATATGCTTTTTCATTGTACTACTTTTGTAATTAACAAAATATATTCGTTAGTTTTTCAATTTACTTTTTTTTCAAACAATTTTCAATGTGATTGTTACACCGCTTGAAATGCCTCGTATGTGTTGATACTATCCATTTCTATGAAGCTCTTTTAGATTGTTCTTCATGCACAAAACCAAGCTTTGAATGCGATTTTTACCCCCATTTAAAATATATCGTATATGTTGATATTAACCTCAACTAAAAGATAGTACCAAAACTACATTTATAATCTTATAGGTTACGAAAATATTTAGATTAACTACCTGAAAATACCCCCGAACATGTCTATGAAGCCATTTTTTATCTTCTTATTCTTGTACAAAATAAGCTTTGGAATCATTTTCAAAGCGATTTTTAGCCAGCTTACAATATCTCGTATGTCTCGATATTGGCCTCTAATCTTATAAACTACTAAAATTTTAAGATTAAATAATTAAATACTCAAACATGCCCCCTGAACATGCCTATAAGCACTTCCGATTTGGGATGGAAAACTAAATACCTCACGTATTAGAAAAAGCGAGATATGTTTAAATACCACTCGCGATAAATTTATCGGAATGTTTCAATATCTTGAGAACCTCACTTTCTTCATAATAACATTGGAAAAATAATCATAAGATATTTATTCTCCAATCCCAAAATTCTTAACACTTTTTTGGAATAAAGTTGACTGGGACTTTGATTATCATTTCTTTTCTATGTATATTAAGGATCTTTCCATGGCATTTCAACTTGTTTCATGTCCATTACTTCTATAACTTTTGGAAAGCTGACATAATTCCATTATTTATTTTTCAATAGTAATAGAACTTGATAATATAATCGAATAAAAACTAGAAAAATTATATTACCGATTTAAATTTACAAATAATATCATAAGTTAGAAATCTGAAAGTAAGACAAAGAAGTATGAGATCAAACCTAATAAGACTTACCTTACTAATTAAAGTGTGTGATAAAGATATAAGACATTCCATCTATCTACACTACTTATGGCTGTATGTTTTTTAGGGATGTTAAGAATCTTTGTCGTCCTTCCACTTAAACATGCGCTATATGTTTCTTTTGTTAGAGGTGAAGTACTTGGTGTTTATCTTAAAATTTGAATTTTCTCCGTATAATTGTTTATTTTTCTAACTAAGTCGACTCTAAAATTTTATTTTATCCTCATTCTACGTATAAAAATTTTGTGTTGTTAATATATGTCTCTACCCTCAAAAATATTTTAGGATTTCTTACCGCTGATTGTGATTGCAATATTTTTGTTATACTAAAATACTAATTCTAATTTGATGTAATCTTTATTTAGCCCATTAGGGCACTTGGGTTTGTATTTTGGAGAATACGACAATTGCAACAATATAGTTGGAACTTATCACTTCAAGGTGACGAGTCCGCTGGGATATATTTTTAATGGACCAGATGAGTAGGCCCAACGTGGGGCATTAATTTAATGTAATTAATTGGAGGTGACTAGTCCATTTAATTTTTTTTAAAATTATAAAAATAATTTAAATTTTAAAAGTAAAAAATTAATGGAACTCGTCATGTGAGGAGTTCCTTTGAATTCAAAAAACTAGTCATTTATAGTCGTTATTCAACGGGCAACAACAATGGTCAATATGGAACTCGTCAAGTTCCGTCAGGTTTTTGAAAATACTAGTAGTTTATAGTCGTTGGGATTGGGGCTATAAATAGGGGTTTGGACTTTTTTACCATCCACTAGCACAAAAAAATGAGAAAAATTCATACTTTCTAAAGAAATCCCGAAAAATGACTTACTGAGAAGAAATGTTACGCCTCGATAATGTTCATATTTCGTCAATCGAACTCCTTTTGGAAGAAGAACGGAACATTCATTAGTGCGAAGTGACATCTAGAGATCTGCATCAGCGGATGATGATATATCTTCAGCAATCAGGTATATATCCAACTATAATTGTACGTGGTTTTAAGGTGAACTTGATTTATGCTCCGATTGAACGTTGGAGGCCGAGACACACACTTTTCATTATTTGAGTGGTGAAGCGAAGATAACTTTGGAAGAAGTCGCTTACCAACTTAGTGTTCTTGTGAATGGTGTTCTCATCGTGAGGCATAATGATTACAACCCCATCGGTATTATTTGTTAAGTTTTGGGAAGACTGCCACCATTTGAGGTCTTAAACGGGTATCGGATACGGATAACTTGGTTGGAGTCCGAATTTCAACTAACAGATGACTCTAGAAATGAGGAGGTTAATTTTTCATTTCGATCATATTTTCTCCAACTGATCGTAGGGGTATTATTATCGGATAAATCCGTTAATTTGGCGCACACTCAATATTTGTCTATATTAAATAATTTCGTTGACTGTCATAATATTAGTTGGGGCTTGGCAATTTTAGCCTTTTTTTACGAGAGCTTTGCAAGGCTGCAATCTTCGAGAAGGGTAAAAAAGTCAATATAGTAGGCTCTCTAATATTGCTACAATCTTGTGCTTAGTATCGGTTCCCGTTTTTTAGCTAATTACATCAGCCCTAGTTGAGTTTCCTCTGGCTAGAAGGTAATTTTTTTAATTTCATTTTAATATATATTTTAATTTATTTTTATCTCTTTTTAATCGTTTTTTATTTTTATATTTTTTAGATCGTGCCATAAAATAACCGAGATGAAGTTGTAGAGTGATACTAAAAGAGATATACAGATGAGGATAGACATCGCCAGTCGACATGTTGTAAATATTAGTTCTTTTATTATTTTTCTGTAATTGTTTAACTTTATATATACTAACTTTTATAATTAATATTTATAGTTTTTTTTTGCTTCTGTATTGTGACGAAAAGATCTATCGGTTATTGCCTCCGGGATTTTTTTGATGGGTCCGATTTATAGTGTACCATGATTCCTGTATTACATTTTACGATTGTTGAGATGCACATCGTTGATAGAGTGTCGCGATAGTTTGCGTCTCATCAACCGATTCCTACATAAATATGGGATATGGACTCGCTCCATAAAATTGATACGCGTAGAAAACATACCGAAAATTGGTTAAGGAAGCACGCTAACTATATTGAACAATGGAATTAACGTCACCTATTGGTCCTTGTGCGCTACGAGATTACACCGATCAACCTAGATTTCGACCAATCTTCCTATCTTCGAAATTGCGAAGCAAATAGAAAACAATATCTCACGGCAACGAAACAGAGGGGAGAATGGGAACAACACAAGGTCAAATTCACCAAGTCGAAGAAATCACCGTCATCTTCTTCTTTTGCTTCAACATCTGCATCTCAAGAATACTATTATGCATCTTAGACTAGTTTCAGTTTCTATTCTGCATATCATATTTCAACCGAGACTCAACCAACTTGGGTTAGAGGTTCATGACATACGATGCAACATACTCAAACATCTTCGACATAACATGCGGGTGAGGGTCAATAGGATCATATCATATATGATCAACAACATAGCTAAGTCGAATCAGTGACAGTAATGATGATGTCAAATACCATACGCACATCACCGTATTTTGAAGGGGGATCTCAGAGTGTGTTAAGTACACATCCTTTGAACAACCAAACCAAGATGAAGATGAAGATGACAACGACGATCAAGGTTGATGACCCCGACGTACTCCTCGCACCATTATCATTCGACAATTCCTCGACATCGTCAATAACTTAGAAAATATAAATAAATTTTATTAGGTACATATTAGTTTGTAAACATTGTTTCTTTAATAAAATTATTAATTTGCCTTTTAATTAATATTTTTAATTTAATCGGGAGGAACTCATCACCTCGAGTTCCATTATTTTTTTACATTTAAAATTTGATTTTTTTTAATAATTTTTAAAAATATATTTTTAAATGGACGAGTGCCATTAATTTCCAAAATAAAAAAGTTGGGTGTCCTAATGGACTATATAAAAAAAACCCCGCTCGCCCTAATGGGCCAAAAAAACCTGGACAAACACTCCCAAACGAAGCCATGTATGCTATATATTTATTTACTAGCAGTAGCAGGTAAACCAGTGGATTTGACCTTCAAGATAGCTGAAGGGGTCAAAAGCAACAAGAAATTAAGACGCGTTGATGAGAAATTGTGAAGTGTAAAATAATTTAGAATTGAATTCCAACATCTATAATCCTTTCTCTAGTTTTCACCTAACGACTTCTTTTCACATAACGATTTCTTTTATGATATAAGTCACAATATTAGTTTCATATATGACGGTTATTATTTTTCTTGATAGTATTTGTTAAAATTTTTTTAACTATTTGTCAATGAACGTTCATATTCATGTATGCATGATATTTGAACTCGAAAATTAAATGATAACAACTAATTCCTTAATCACTAAAATTTCTTGATTTGTGTTGTGCGATAATTAAATAATCATTGTTTAGTAATGAAAGTCGGACCGAGTCGGCATGCTATGTTTGGATGTTAGTGTTGTTCAAAATTTCGAGGGTGTATTTGTCCTACATGATAAAATGGGTGCCATAATCGTATATAAATCTTGGAAGGCGTTATATTTATAGATATTTAAAATTAATATATTTGAATAATAAAACCTTTAAGTTCATCATGTGACTTTTGGGACGGATGTGTGATTTTATGTTGAGGTGAACTTGAATTTATAAAATTCTAAGTGGACGAATTTGAACTTATAAAATTTTAACGTAAAAAAACAATTTTTTAATAAAAAATATATTGAAAAAATCCAAAGTATATGATAATTTTAAATTTTCAGGGACTGTTGTCCTTGCTTAGGTCCATCCCCAGTGGCCTCAATAGTAAAAATAAATGTTGATCTCCATAGAGATTGTAAGTTCGAGCAAAGGCGTTTGTAAGGTATATATATTTTGTCAATAAATTAAAAAAATTCTAAATAAATATTACCGTATAACCACTGACTATTCAAAAAAAATATTATTAATAATAAAGCCTCCTTTTAAAAAGTTGGGATAAATTATAAATTTTATCATATAACTTTGATTGTACTCTTGTTTTGATCATTCAACTTTAATTTTTTTTTATTTTAGTTTGATTGTTGAATTTTCAAACTCATATCTATAATCTCTGAAGCCGTCACATTCGTTGTGCCTTATGGACATTAAGAAGGATTATTTTTTTTAAAGCCTTATCTGAATACAATCAAAATCAAATTTTCTCTATAATCAAATAATTATCTCTATAAATAGATATTATGAGTTAGTGTTAGAAATCAAGTTGATTTCTGAAAATCTTTTATTATCGTATTAGTAAAATTCTCTTCTTTTATCTATGATTTTTCTCCTGAAAACCCCAGGGAAAGGAAGGGATGAAATTGTGAAGAAGGTGGTGAATTGAAAATCTAAAGGTGATTCTGCAGTGAAAATGGAAATGAATCCCGTTGAGGCACAAGAGAAGGAAAATTGTGATGGGTTAGGGACCGACGCATGATTTTAAGAATAAAGATAAACTTGAACTTATAAAATTTTAATGAGGTAAAAACATATTTTAAATAAAAAATATATAGAGAAAATATAAAATATATAGTAATTTTAGATTTTTAAGGGGAGATCGCCCCCACCGACTCCCCCTAGGTCCATCCCTTAGAGCGACAAAGAAAATGGTGAATTTTCGTAATTTCAAAACAGTTTGAGTTGTAATTTGTGTATCGACTCTTCCAGTGTCGTGAAATATGGTTTCTCATTTGCTTCATAATTTAGGAGATAGAGAGAAAGGTTGAAATCTAGGTCAGTAGGTGTAATCTCGTAATGCACGGGGATTGATAAATGACACCGATTTCATTGTTCAATGTAGATTACGTGCTTCCTCGGCCAATTTTCGGTATGTTTCCCATGCGTATCAATTCTATGGAGCGCGTCCATATCAAATATTTACGTTGAAATTGGTTGATGACACACAGATTGTCGTTGCACTCTATCTGCGACGTGCATCTCAACAATCGCAAAGTGTAATAAAGACGTTACAACACACCATAACTCTAACCCATCAAAAAATTCTGGTGATAGTAGTCAGTAGATATTTTCGTCACAATACGGAAGCCAAGAATACTGTAAACATTAATCATAAAGTTACTTTATATAGAGTTAAACAATTTCAAAAAAAATAATAAAATAACTAATATAATGAAGTTGAATATTTATTGCATGTCGACCGACGATATCGATCTTCATTCGTATATCTCTTTTAGTTGCACCCGACAACTTGGTCTATGTTATTTTATGCCACCATCTAAAAATATAAAATAACAATAACAATTAAAAACATATAAAAAATAAATTAAAAAATTTAGTTAAAAAATGAAGTTACAAAATTACCTTACAGGTAGAGGAAACTCAACCGAGGCTGGTGTAATTGGAGTAAAAAAGGAACTGATACCAAGCCCAAGACTGTAGCAATAATAGGCAGCCCGCTACATCAGCTTTTTAATCCATTTCGACGATTGCAACCTTGCAAAGCTCCTTAAATAAAAAGGCCAAAATCACCAAGCCCCAACTAATATTACGACACTCAGTAAAATTATTCAATATAGGCATATATTGAGTGTGCTCCAAATTACTGGATTTATCCAATAATAATATTCCTCCAATCAATTAGAGAAGATACGCTCCGGCTGCAAATGTGACCTCCTCCTCGGTAGAGTCGTTCGTCACTTGAAATTCAAATCTAACCAAGTAATTCGTAGCCGATACCCTTCTAAGACCTCAAGTGGTGGCATCCTTCCCGAAACTTCTTGAACAATACCTAATCGGTTGTAATCATACTGCCTCACGATGGTCGCACCATTAACTGGAACACCTAGTTGGTAAGCGACATCTTCCAATGTAATCGTCTCTTCACCACTGGAAAATGGAAAGTATGCGTCTCGTGCCTCCAACGTTCAATCAGAGCCGAAATCATGTCGAGTTTGCCTTAAAACTACATAGAAATTTGGTTGGATACAAGTCGGATTGTTGTATATATATAATCATCAGCTGATGCGGATTTCTCAATATCATTCCTCGTTGACGAATGCTCTGTTCTTCTTCCAGAAGGAGTTCAAACGAAGGAATATGGACATTATCAAGGCCTAACATTTCTTCTCGGGAAGACATTTTTTGAGAATTCTTCAGAAACTACAATTTTTTCTCAATGGATAGGAAAAATCCTAAACCCCAAGCCCCTACTTATAACCCCAATTCCAACGGCTACAAACGGCTATATTTTTCAAAACTTTGAGCGAACTCGTCACCTGGAGGTAACGAGTTCTATGGTGACTATTGGCAATTGACCGTTGTTGTTACCCGTTGTCCAACGACTCTAAACAGCTAGTTTTTTTAATTCAGGGGAAACTCTTCACCTCTACGTGATGATTTCCATAATTTTTTTTCATTTTTAAAATTATTTAATTATTTTTACAAATTATTTAAAAAATAATTTCACAAGGGACTCGGAGACGAGTCCCGTTAAATACATTAAAATAATGGTACACATGGGACCCACTAAACCAAGACCATTAAAATAATATATCAAACCGAACTCGTCACTTTGAGGTGACGAGTTTTCCTTATTGTAGCATTTGTCATAAATTGTAAAATAAAAAATTAGTTTGCCCTATTGAACCAAATAATTTTTGAACCCTCGGTATTGGGAAAAAAACCCTTCTGAAATGGTCAAAGCTCATATGATTTAACTGAATGGGCTTATGTTCCGTTCTATTACTCTTCAATCTTGAACTCTTATGTTCTATTCCACAACAATATCATAAACAACGAAACATGATTGTACATTAGTATTAAACCAATGATATAATAGAATACAAAAGGAGAGACCACGTATACAAAGAAACACATACGGTGGAAAATGCCAACAGCCATAATATGATCATAGCTTGGATCAAAGCGTTTACAACATAATAACAACACAAACACCAATTAACGTATAAAGAACAAAATCAATGATTATTCGTCAAACCTTTTAGTTATAGATAATCTTTCGGTTTATTCATCGAATTCCATTCGATCACTTGACGGACTCGCTTCTATCCTTCATGCTCAAGGTACTTTTGATCTTCCTTCGAGTCTGGTTGATGAAATCCGAGAAGTGATGATCCTTACGAAAACTTACTTGACCATGACCATGTCCATGTGCGACCATTTTCCGGGAATTCCCTCGGTTGTCTTGACGATCATCCGACATGATCTTCTCCCTTGTTTTATTGATAAAGGCATCAAATCTAGCATCATAATGTTGTTGCGTTGCCTTCTTACCACCTTCCTCCTCCTTGCCCTGATGTTGCTTCAACTTACTTCCTGCTGCCTGCTGACCATTAAAGGAAACGATCGGCTTCCCCTTTCCCGATTCAACCATATCCGTCCACGGTATCGGCGTTTTTGCCCGTGGAACTACAGCTTGGGTACCATTGGTGTAGGTTGAAGTTGAACCATTGAGAGCTACTGTTTTAGATTTCGGTTTCTCAGAAGGATTAGGCAAGCGGCTGGTGGTATAGTCGAACTTGATCGGAACTTCCGAAGGTGGATTTCGAGTATGTTTGGCGGCTTCCGGAGATGGTGTTCGTTGGCGGTTCGAGATACGACGAATTGTAGAGAATGCAGGGGCCAAAGTGAGTGCCCTATAGATCTTTTCACACACAACCTTAGGGCAACTAGTTTGATTCTTTTCCATTGATGTATACAAGGGAATTGTATAAATTCTTTTAGTAGGTTTTTTTGGGTGGTCGAGTGACAAGCAGAAATTGGTGAAGATGCCTTTGAAAGAGGCTGAGCGAACACACCAGTTTTATTCGTGTCATATATATAGCCTAACAAATATTGCTTTAGAATCACTTAGGAAAGTGGGGAACATATCACATTATCTTAAAAATGTATTCTTGACTTGTCTATGTAAAACATTGGTTAATTGCGTCATACTTTCCTATTTTATGGTTTAGATTCTAATTTAGTTCTTAAAATTTAAAACATTCCAATTGAGTCATTTAAGCATCACTATTGTATCAATTAGGTCTCTTAATCTCTTCATTAGTCTAGTTGTCGGTTTGATTATTAAATACTAGTTCAAATATGATGTGTAACATATCTAAAAGTACATGAATCAAATTTTAAACAATTGTGTAATTATAGGTGAGACTTCATAGAACTTAGGAGGGGACTTGGCCCCTAACTTTTTTTTTTGGTTTAATGACTTTTTAGGTCCTATTATTTTTGTCAAATTAAGTCTGGTCTCTTCAATTCTTAGATTTATACACTTGAATATGTGTTAATAAAACAATCATTAAATCTATGAGGATTATTTCTTTTATTTAATACGTGTAATCTAAGTTGTCCACGAGATGGGTACTTACATTTTTTAACTCTTATCCTCATGGTTTAAATAAGCTCAATGTTATATCCGAGCCAACAATGGACTAATGGAAGGACTTGATTGATACAATAATAATACTTTAAGAACTCAATTAAAACATTTTAAAATTTAAAAGCTAATTTAAAATATAGACAATAATCTGGATCGTTGATGAAATTAATCCCTTATTTGAATAATTGTCGTGCACCATGTGTAAAACAAAGCTAGTTTTTAATAATGTTTATTTGCAGAGCTTATACGGCACATTTAGGTTAAGATTCCTAAATAATAATGACCGAAGTTAAAAGGCGATTGATTAATAATAATAAGTTAGTTTAGTGAAATGAAACATTAGATTATCTAAATAAGTCAATGATTCAAATTTTAATATTTATGAATAGAGCAAATCAGATTAAAAAAATTATTCTTAATTTTATAATATTTAATCTAAATTAATCTATTAATATATTAAATATGGTAATTAAAAAAACAAATTGATTACTTTTGTAGTATTTTTCAAACTGATGCGATGGATGAGAAGGAATTCAGGAGGATCAAGTTCCCTTCCTTTTCCCATCTCCATAAACCAGATTCCAACAAAAAGCACGTATTATTGAAAAAGAGTTGATCATTTCTCATTTTTCTGACAAATCAAATATACCCATAGCTGTTTTTCATGATGAAAAGAACTGAGAAGAAAAGAAAATCAAAAGTTTGATGACTTTGTGAAGAGAAAATGGAAAGGGAGTATCGGATTCAGTATCTGCCAATCTGGGTTTTGAAAGCTATGAACCATGTGAAACAAAAGCCATCCAAGAGAAGAAAAAAACCCGTCATTTTATTGGAAAAAGTTTTGCCCTTTCAAAAGTGAATATGCGAAGTTACCTTCATCTTTCATATCATTAAACTTTATTGATATTGTCGGAACCGTCTTTCGGTTGAGCCCTGGAATCGGGCTTCGACTTGAATAAACTGAGTTAGAGTCGCCACCGATCATTTATTTAAAAATAAATGGGTTGATCGGATACCCTATTTCTTACCTGATCTGCGTCTTACCAGAAATATGTCGGGCTCGGGAGTCGGTTACGGTCAAGGAAGGATTAGCACCCTTGAACCGCCCTTTCGGTACTACGTAATTTCCAATTGTCTTAATTAAGAAAAATAACAAGTTAAATTAAAAGGTAAAGTTTCGACCCCAATTACTTACCCTTGATTGATTTGAAATTACTACTAAAAAAGGTCCAAATATGTTAGATAATAAAATAAAAGAAATATTGAACAAAGATTAATTAAATAAAAAAAATCAAAGGAGGGAAAAACTAAAAAACTAAAATAAAAATGTTAGATTTAAAAGGAAAAAACGTTTAGGAAATAATAGTAATTTTATATAAAAAAGAAAGTCAAAAAGACTAAAAGGAAAAGGTTGAAAACTTGAAAAAATTAGAATAAAAAAAATTTGAAAAAGTTGAAAAGAAGGTTTAAAAAAACGTGTATAACAAATATATATATATATATATATATATATATATATATATGCATATAAATATAAGAAACCTAATAAATAAATCTAAGAAAAACAAACAAAATACCATCACTTCACGGAAACGTGAAGTTTTGGCCAGATAGAAGACAAAAGGGGACCCTAGAAAAATGGTATTTCAAAGGTTAGGTTAGATATATATATATATATATATATATAATAATAATATAAAATAATAATAAAGACTAAAGACTAAAAAAAGAAAAATAATATAATATAATAATAATGAATAAAAACGAAAATAATAAGAAATATAGAAAATAAAAAGAAAAATACACTTATATATATATAATTATAAAATATAATACTTAAATAAAGAAATAAATAAAATAATTAAAAATACATATATATTAATAATAGGTATATAAATAAAACATTTAAAAATATACGTATACATAACAAAATAAATAAAATAATAAAAATAATATAAGGGTTAAATTGAATAAAAAAGAAAGTTGGGTGGCGAAATTGAGATATAACTGGCCTTAAAATCGAATTAATGGAGCGAAAAGAAGGAATTAAAGCGAAGGGGGACTAAAACTGGGATTAACCCAGTTGTGGTCGAAAACGTGCGGATCTGGCCCCTGGGTCGGGTTAACACGCGGACCCTGAATAGGTAAATGGGTCACGTATATAAGCCATTGTTTTGGCTTGATAGTTTCATTTTCTCTCCTCTCGCTGAAGCTCTCGCCTCCTTCTCTCGTTCCCTCTCGTATGTTCATCAAGCAGGATGAACACCGTCGCTGGTTCCCAGATTCCGGTGATCCCTCCGCCTCGCCGCCGCCGTTGGTCAACGACGACCGTCGTTCATCGGCGGCCAAACACAAAAAGGTAAGCTTTTTCCGAAAGTTTTCGGCCCCTTGGTTTCAAAAATGAGTTTTGTTTTCTTAAAATCGTGCCTCGGGAGGCTAGATCTGAGTAAGATCTTTCGACTGCCCTCCTTCGTTCATCGGCAAAATCTCATTTTCCCTTTGCGTTTTTGACTAAAAATCAAGAGAAAAAAACAAAAGAAAGCCACTTGCAAGTTGAACCGAATCAGAGGTAGAAAGAAAATAAACCTTTTATTTCTTCTGTTGTCGAACGATTACAAGACCTGTACTTTATGTAGTATGCTCTCTGATATCCTCGTACGTGATATTGTATGTTTGTGTGTGTGGTTGTCATGTAGTGATCTTGTGTTTCCAATCCTTCCCTCTTTCCTTCCTCTAGATCTCTATTTATAATACAACAAATACCTTATCTTAGAATTTTAATCCGAGTAAAACTCGGCTGGGTTGTTGAAGTCCTAAACTAACACGCTGTCTTGCTTGTTGCTTATGGTTGGTTTCGTGTGCTTTCCTTGCTCCGAGGGGATCGGGAACTAGTGCCGAGATAACCGGGGATAGGCTCCTGGTGAGACGTGGGACACGAGGATTCTCGCACGGGGACAGTTGCGGCGCTAAAATGAGTGAAGGTTAAAACCCTACAATAGGGTCTATTGTGGACCGTTGGATCTCATCTAGATACAACGGTCGAGGCGTTTGGCGGCTGGGACAAGAGGGAGGCAAGCTAGGGTTTCCAGAAAACCCTATTCCTATACGTGGTAGGCTGCACTCCAGCGATTTGTTGGGCCTGCAAATGTTTTTTTATTTGTGAAACGGACATGTGACATGTAAAATAAATGTAGGAAAATGTAATAAACTATTATATAATATAATCTATAATGTAAGTATATTATGTAATGTAACGACATTAAAGGACATATATTATATAACGGGACAAAATTTGGTGTCTTCAGCTGCCCCTCTTTGCTCATTATCGTGTAACGAAAATAGAGTAAAGATTAAAAGACACAAATTTCGGCCATATCGAATATCCTCTGCCGTAGAGTTGAAATCCGATTATTGTTCCGAGTCCAACATCCTCCGTTGTGAAGTTGAAATTGGGAAATGTTTGTTGACAACCAGCGGTCCCTTCGTCGTGAAGTTGAACTTGCGTTGTCTGGAGTCCAATATCCTTCGTTGTGAATTTGAAATTGGCTCTGAAATTGGGAAATGTTTATTGACAACCAGCGGTCCCTTCGTCGTGAAGTTGAACTTGCGTTGTCTGGAGTCCAATATCCTTCGTTGTGAAGTTGAAATTGGCTCTGAAATTGGGAAATGTTTATTGACAACCAGCGGTCCCTTCTTCGTGAAGTTGAACTTGCGCTGTCTGGAGTCCAATATCCTTCGTTGTGAAGTTGAAATTGGCTCTGAAATTGAGAAATGTTTGTTGACAACCAGCGGTCCCTTCGTCGTGAAGTTGAACTTGCGCTGTCTGGAGTCCAATATCCTTCGTTGTGAAGTTGAAATTGGCTCTGAAATTGAGAAATGTTTATTGACAACCAACGGTCCCTTCGTCTTGAAGTTGAACTTGCGTTGTCTGGAGTCCAATATCCTTCGTTGTGAAGTTGAAATTGGCTCTGAAATTGAGAAATGTTTGTTGACAACCAGCGGTCCCTTCGTCGTGAAGTTGAACTTGCGCTGTCTGGAGTCCAATATCCTTCGTTGTGAAGTTGAAATTGGCTCTGAAATTGAAAAATGTTTGTTGACAACCAGCGGTCCCTTCGTCGTGAAGTTGAACTTGCGTTATCTGGAGTCCAATATCCTTCGTTGTGAAGTTGAAATTGTCCCTGGGTAAGACCTGCAAAGATATGCATATATGCGATGTTATGGATGTCATGCTCTTAGGTATGCCTAAAATGTATATGCAACATATGTTATTCTGGGCTCTGGAGAGAAATCTCGATCTCCGGTGGCCTGTCGTTGTTGACTCTTGATTTTGAAAGCTTGAAGTTTCGATCTCTGATCTTGAATTCTTCAAATGTTTAAATCTGATGTGCACATTCTGTTTTTTTTTTTGATTTGGGAGATGCTCCTCAACCATCTCAAGTATGTGCATGAGCCTTGATGGGCTTCTGGGTACCTATACTTTTCAATGAATTCTTGTACAGTAATATGCGATTATCTTTTCACAAAAATAAATAAATCATTAGGTTTAAATCTAATTCAAGATGCTCAAGAGGAAAGATTGTCTTTATTCATAAGGGAGGAGAAAAACAAATAATATATGGCAAACATTCTAGAAAACGAATACACGATGATGTGTAAATGAAAGTCTTAGATCTCGATAATGTGAGCACTTCTGAGCTGAAAAGTCGTTTGGTGACCTTGAATGCAGCCTTTGCCAAAGGATTTTTGAAAATGCGACAACGTTTGGGAGAGTGCGACATTTCTCCGATTTGTTGAGTTCGTAGAAGATTCATGTGCCGGGATGTTTCCACTGTTAATATCCAAATCGCCCTTTCCGGGTTTTCAACTTGGACCCATCCTTGGTTGCAAGATGCCCTTTGCGGGTTTTCATCTTGAACCCCCCCTTATTTTCTCTTCTTTTGTTCTTTTTTCTCTTTTTCTTTTTCTTTTTACAATTTAGGGCGCCCTTTCGGGTTTTCACCCTAAACGTTTTTCTCTTTTTGTTTTTTTGTTTTTTTTGTTTTCAACTTAGGACGCCCTCTCGGGTTTTCATCCTAAGCGAAGTATTTCTTGACTGCGTCCGAGTTGATGGGATGTGGCAGTTCAGGTCCGTCCATTTCAGCCAGGATGAGGGCTCCTCCGGAGAAAGCCTTTTTCACGACATAAGGTCCTTCCCAATTTGGCGTCCATTTTCCTCGGAAATCTTTCTGGACTGGCCAAATTCGTTTTAGCACTAGATCTCCCTCGCGGAAAATTCTTGGGCGCACCTTTTTGTCATGTGCCCGAATCATTCGTTTCTGATAGATTTGACCATGATGAATGGCTTTCAGTCTTTTTTCCTCTATCCGATTAAGCTGATCATATCTGGATTGTGCCCACTCTGCATCATCCAGTTTAACTTCTGACAAGACCCTGAGAGACGGAATCTCGACTTCAATGGGTAGCACGGCTTCCATTCCATAGGCTAATGAAAATGGAGTTGCCCCAGTCGAAGTTCGTACCGAGGTTCAATAAGCGAACAAAGCAAAAGGCAACTTCTCATGCCAGTCTTTGTAAGTTTCAGCCGTTTTCTCCACTATCTTCTTAATGTTTTTGTTTGCTGCTTCTACTGCTCCGTTCATCTTTGGTCTATAAGCAGTGGAATTGTGATGTTTTATGTTGAACTGTTCGCAAGCAGCACTCATCATCTTGTTGTTCAAGTTTGTTGCGTTATCGGTGATAATCCTTTCAGGTAGACCATACCGACATATAATTTCTTTCTTCAGAAACTTGAAAATAGTGGATTGAGTGACACTGGCATATGACGCAGCCTCTACCCATTTCGTGAAATAGTCAATTGCTACGAGAATGAAACGGTGACCATTTGAAGCCTTCGGATGGATTTGCCCGATAACGTCCATGCCCCACACAGAGAAAGGCCATGGTGACGCCATTACGTGAAGCGGATGGGGTGGAACATTTATCTTGTCTCCATAAATCTGACATTTATGACATCTCCTAGCATAGTTGATGCAATCGCTTTCCAGCGAGGACCAAAAATATTCGCATCTCATTATTTGTCTTGACATCATATGCCCATTTGCATGTGCTCCACAAATTCCATCATGTACTTCTTCCACTATCATTTTTGCCTCTTCAGCATCGACACACCTTAACAGAACTTGGTTATGGCTTTTCTTGTATAAAACCTCTCCGTCAAGGACGTATCCAGCTGCCAACCTTCTAAGGGTTCTCTTATCGGTTTCGGTGGCTTTTTCTGGATAACTCCGATGCTTGATATACTGCAGAATGTCGTAGTACCAAGGCTTAGTGTTTTTCACTTCTTCAATTTGGTAACAATGAGCTGGGTACTCATACGACTGCATGTTAATTGGCATCATTTCAGACTCCCCACCAGCCCTGAATGCGGCTGCCAATGTAGCTAAAGCGTCAGCCATCTGATTTTCTTCTCTAGGCACGTAGTGGAAGGTGACTTCGTCGAACTCTTCGAGTAGATCCAGCACTAGTCTCCGGTATTCTAACAGTTTTATATCCTTAGTTTCCCATTCTCCTCGGAGCTGATAGATTACTAAGGCTGAGTCACCATATACCCGCAAAATCTTTATATTTTGCCCCAATGCAGCCCGAATTCCCAAGACGCATGCTTCATATTCGGCCATGTTATTGGTGCAATCGAAGTTTAGTCTGCTGGTAAATGGGTAATGACTCCCTTCCGGAGAGATCAGGATTGCCCCAATGCCATGTCTTAATGCATTTGATGCTCCATCGAAATGCATTCTCCAGGAGCTGTCTGTTGAAGTATCTGCTTTTTCTAAAGATATGGCCATCAAGTTTTCATCTGGGAAATCAAAGTCCAGCGGTTCATAGCTCTCATCAGTTCTGCTTACTAAAAAATCAGATATGGCACTGCCTTTTACCGCTTTTTGGCTCACGTATTCGATGTCAAATTCAGAAAAAAGCATCTGCCATCGGGCTAACCTTCCGGATAGAGCAGGTACACCCATCATGTATTTTAATGGGTCTAACTTGGAAATCAGCCAAGTAGTGTGATACAACATGTATTGTCAGAGTCTTTTTGTAGCCCAGACCAGGGCACAACAAACCTTCTCCATAGGAGGATATCGGACCTCACAATCGGTGAATTTCTTGCTTAAGTAGTAGATGGCTCTTTCCTTCTTCCCGGACTCGTCATGTTGACCCAGGACACACCCCATGGAGCTCTCGAATATGGAGAGATACAAGAACAGAGGTTTTCCTGGGATAGGGGACATAAGGATAGAAGCGTGGGACAGGTACTCTTTTACCTTCTCAAATGCAATTTGACAGTTTTCATCCCATGTTCCAGGGTTGTTTTTTCGGAGAACGCAAAAGATTGGATCACACTTGTCAGTTAACTGAGATATAAACCTGGCTATGTAATTCAATCTTCTTAAAAAACCTCGGACCTCCTTTTGTGTTCGTGGAGGAGGTAAACTCTGGATAGCCTTAACCTTATCAGGATCAACTTCAATGCCTTTTCTGCTGACTATAAAGCCTAATAGTTTCCCGGATGTCACCCCGAAGGTACACTTTCTAGGGTTCAGTCGTAACCGGAATTTCCTCAATCTCTGGAAGAGCTTTCTCAGATTCTCAACATGTTCATTCTCGGTCTGTGCCTTGACAATCATGTCGTCGACATAAACCTCGATCTCTTGGTGCATCATATCATGGAACAGGGTCACCATAGCTCTCTGATATGTTGCCCCAGCATTCTTTAATCCGAAAGGCATCACTTTGTAACAGAAAGTTCCCCACATTGTGACAAAAGTGGTCTTCTCCATGTCTTCGGGATGCATCTTGATCTGATTGTACCCCGAAAATCCATCCATGAATGAAAAGTAGGCGTTCCCGGCCGTGTTGTCCACCAGAGTGTCTATGTGTGGCAGAGGAAAATTGTCCTTGGGACTTGCCTTGTTAAGGTCCCGGTAATCAACACACATGCGTACTTTCCCGTCCTTCTTCGGCACAGGCACTATGTTAGCCATCCACTCCGGATATTTGGTCACTTGAAGAAAACCGGCATCAAATTGTTTCTTGACTTCTTCCTTGATCTTAAGGAGCATTTCTGGTCGCATTCTTCTCAGTTTTTGTTGCACAGGTTTGAATTCTGGTTTGATTGGCAGTTTGTGAACTACCATATCTGTGTCTAGTCCTGGCATGTCTTGATACGACCAAGCGAACACATCTCTGTACTCCTAAAGTAAGACTATCAGGTTTTGTCTTGCTTCAGTCGAAAGAGTTGTGCCGATTTTAACCTCCTTTCGATCATCTTCAGTGCCCAAATTTAAGATTTCGATTGCCTCCTCATGTGGTAGTATTTGCTTTTCTTCTCTTTCTATCATCCTCAACAATTCAGTAGGCAAATTGCACCCCTCTTCATTATCGCATTAATCAAATTCCCCAAGACAAATGGTTGATTCAAAATCCACTTCCTGATCAGGATCATCAGTGTCTACATTATCATTATCTGTGGACCTGGAAGAAGAAAAATGTGCATGTGTGAGAGGATAATATCCCACACGAAACAGTCAAGAATTAACTTCGAGGGTAAGTGGAAATAAAGTACTGGAATGAAGGAGATAGACAATGAATTCAAAAATAAAAGAAAAATTTGTTTGCCCTGGAAAAAGAAAAATGCATCTTTTATTAAACTTAAACAAAATGTTTATTCACCCTTACAAAAGATCACCTATTGCCCCGGGTATAGGCAAATAGGGATAGTTCGAATATTACTCTGAAAGACTCTTGTAAACCACAGGTAGTTCTTCCACCGACCAACTGCTAGGCACGAACCCAGGTGGCAGAGGGCATATCCCGGATCTAGCTCCGTTGTCAACATCTTCTGTGGTCACAGCATTGATGTTCAAATCTTCCAGTGCCATTTCTAACTCGGATATGGTGGTCTTAAACACATAACCACCTGACTTGAATGTTCTGAAAAGAGGCGGGAATGTCATAGGCTTCCATTGGAGTTTGTTTCCAGTCAATCTGGCCAATCTTCTCTCCCATATCTTTTGGATCTCCTTTCTCTTTTCATGATAACTGGGCTGAAAACCGAGCCCAAATTGGTCTAATTTTGAGATAGGAAGGACATGATTGATCCTTCCTTGCAAATATTTCCCAAAACCTCTCCCGGTTCTGGCGCCTCGGCCCAGGGTTTGCTTGATCTCCATCCTTGTGCATTTGGAGAGTCGGGGTCTTGGGATCCTCTCTCCTTCTGCCACAAATGTGGCATTCACAAACTCCAAGGAGCGGAACGAACATTCTACCGCTTCCTCGTCTACTTCGATGTACGGAGCCTCCGTGGTCACGCTTGCCACGATATCTTCCTCAGCGTTGATAATTACTAAGGCCCCGTCAATAACAAATTTGACTTTTTGGTGCAACGTGGAGGGTACTGCACCGGCTTGGTGAATCCATGGCCTTCCCAAAAGACAACTATAGGACGGCATGATATCCATCACAAGGAACTCAACATCATAGGTGGCTGGTCTGATGGTCAATGGTACCTCGATCTTTCCGATTACCTCTCTTTTGGTCCCATCAAATGCTCGGACCACATTCTGACAAGCTCTCATATGAGAGGTATCTATCGGTAGCCTCTTTAATGTAACCAAAGGCATCACATTCAGGGCTGAACCATTATCGATTAAGATGCTTGGTAAAGCGTGTCCCTTACAGTAGGTAGTAATGTGTAACGCCTTTGTTCGGCCTCTTCCTCCGGATGGAATCTCATCATCTGAAAACGAGATGAGATTATCAGCTTGAATATTGTTCACCAGTCGATCCATCTTGCTGACTGATATGTCTTGTGGCACGAACGTTTGATTAAGGACATTCAACAACGCTTCTCGGTGTGCTTCTGAGTTTAAAAATAGTGCTAACATCGAAGTACGTGTAGGTAAGTTGTGGAGCTGCTCTACAATGCCGTACTCACTGTGTTTCAAGATCTTGAGGAACTCTTTAGCTTCTTCCTCCTTTATAGGTTCATTGACAACTAGCACATCTTCTTTGAATGGCTCAAGTGGTCTTTTCCCCACTTTGCTATCGCATCCTTTGGAAGTACTCACCTGGCATTCGTACTTCCATGGCACTTGCCGATTGTCCTTATATTGAAAAGGCCGAGGTGCTGTGATTACCACCTTGGCTGGTGTTGTCACCGTCATATTTGCCTTAGGGGTAATTATCAAAGGGCTACCCCTACCAAGTCTCCTGTCTGATGATTCTCCGGTGGCACAAACATCTGCTTCCAAAGAATCTTGAATTTCTTCGTAAAACTCCAGCTCTTTCCGGTTCATCATGAGCTGGACAAATGATCTGAACTCTGGGCAATCTTGCACTTTATGCCCTTTTTGGTTGTGGTAACAACAATGGTTACCATCTCCCTTTTCTATCGTATCTGGGTATGGTGTAAGAAGCCCCGCCCTTACCATTTGGCTCCATACCCAAGCCAAAGGAGATTTGATCTCTGAAACAATCGATTTAATTTTCTTGCCCCCTTCGGTAGTAACGGCATTGATTCCTGTCTCCTGATGATTGGGTAAGGGATTCTGGGCGACGTTTGGTGCTCCGGAGTTGAAAGTGATCCAATTCTTGTTCCGCATTCGTTGCACAAGTCTTTTGAATGCGAGACAACTTTCAATCGAATGCCCCTGCACGCCGCCATGGTATTCGCAGTGAGCGCTCTCGTCATACCATTTCGGGTAAGGGGGCTTTATTGGATCCATAGGATAAGGCGACACTGCATGAGTGTTCGAAGAGCTGTTGGTATAATTCTTTATACGTCAAGGGAATGGGGTCAAACTGCTCCCTTTCCCTTTCTCTTCTTCGGTCCCTCTAGTTCTGTCTAGAAGTACCGGATGGTACAGCTGCTGTGGAATTTGAACTTGAGATCGTAACCCCCTTGTTGATGTTGTAGGTGTTTACATTGTTGATCTCTCGCTCTTTGTTTTTCATGGGAGTTTTTTTACTAGAGTCTCCTCCCTCAATCTTTCCTTGTTTAATGGCCAACTCGATCATTTCACCGGCCATGACTAAATCTGAGAAACTTCCCGACGTGATTGCTACCAAGTGCCTGAAGTAAGGTGCCTTCAAGGTATGTACAAACAACTTTCTTGTTTCCTTTTCATCCAATGGTGGATGAACTTGCACAGATAAATCCCTCCATCTCTGTGCGTACTGTCGAAAACTCTCATTGTGTTTCTTCTCCAGGCTTTGTAACATAACCCGGTCTGGTCTCATATCGTTGATATGCTTATACTACTCCAAGAAAGACTTGGCTAAGTCTTTCCACGTCTTGATATGAGTTCGGCGAAGCTGGTTGTACCACCGAATAGCTGAACCGGACAGACTCTCCTGAAAGCAATGGATCAGGAGTTGGTCATTCCCGCCATATCCTGTCATCTTTCGACAGAACATAGTGATATGGGTTGAAGGGCAGCTGTTCCCGTCGAACTTCTCAAACTCAGGAACTTTAAACTTTGGTGGAAGCACCAAGTCTGGAACTAGGCTCAGCTCCATTGTGTCCACCCCATAATAATCATGGTCTCCCTGGACCATCTTTATTTGATCTTCTAATATTTTTATCTTTTCTTCCATCTTTTTGGCTTTATCTTCCTCATCAAAGTCTGGGACATGATAATCATCCGGATGATCATCAGGGATGATCGTAAAAGTTTGCATCTTCACAGCAGGTGCAACTTTCGCTTTGGTAACGAATGAGTCCCCGGGTAGTGCTGCTTTCCCTTTAGTAGCAGATGCGTCCCTGGGTAATATTCCGGGTGAGATAACCACTTGCGGGGTTGGTGGTATGGCCACCCCCTCGGAAGAAATGCCCCCTGATGCACTAGCTTACTGTAGACCCGACAACTTGGCTACGATTTGGTCGACCAAGGACTCCTGATTTTTCTTGATGGACTCCAGAGTACTTTCACTGTTCTGAGCCATCTTATCTTCTAGTTCCTTTTGAAGTCTTGCCATGTTCTCTTCGATCTTTTCCATTCTGGCTTTCATTTGTCTCTTTTTTGCTCGAGTATTGTGCGGGTAATGTGTATCTGATGCTTGCGGTGGTAAGCTCGGTGTCTGAGACATGTTCTGTTAGTTAATACGAATGTAAAAACATGGAAAATATAAAATAAACAGACATGAAATATAAAATGCAAGAAATGCAATGCATGATGTATGCAATTGGAGGCATTGATCCAGAAAAGTGTTCATTATTATAAATAAACCCTTGTTCAGACAAAAATATCTTATCTTTTAAGAGACAATAAAAACAAATTAAAGGTACATTCGGACTAAATCCTCTAGACCCCGAACAGCTTCCAGTAGGTTGACAAGTCTTCTGCCTTCATCTGTCACTGGTTGAATGCCTTGTCGAACCACACCAGCTTCCCTGGCTAGGCCGTGAAGATGACGGGCTGCTTTTTGCACTTGGTCCAGGAAATCTCAGATGGTTGCGTCTCGGGCCCTCACCCTTCGCTGTGCTTGTTCCCAACGAAAACGCCATTGTAAACCTCCGTCGAATGGCACCATCTGAAGCTCGTTTTCTTGCCTCTTGAATCCATCTACAATAGCTTCTAACTCAGCTATTGACTTGCCATCTTTCTCCTGCTGTTTTTCTAAGTCAGCTACCCGAACTCTCAAGCGCTGGTTCTGATATTGACTATCTGCCAAGCGTCTTTGGGCAGTCTTCATCTGTTCCTTCCAAGTTTTCTCATCAGGCCCCTCAAACTTCCTTTTTAGTCTATGAGCTTCGTCTTTCCAGTATTCAGAGGTTACCTTCAATTTGGCGTTATCCTTGACCTTATCTTGATACCCCTTTCTCAAGTTTTCAAACTCAAAACATACTCTTTTCTGTTCTCTTTCCAGTTTATTTGCCCGGTCTTTCTGAGAGTCAGCATCTAGCTTCCACTGATAGCGCTCGGCTTCAAGTTCCTTTATCATTTTCTTCAGCTCACTATTCACGGCTTCAAACTCGGTCTTGGCTATCTCGAGTTCAGAAGGGACATGCCTGAGATGTTCTTCCATGGTTCGGGTGTCATCACAGTCTGGCACAGGGATGTTGTCATTCTTTCTCAATCTTCGCCACTCCACATAATCCGGAGTGAGCATGCTTCTGGCAGCTACAACATCCATCCGGAATACTTTTCTCCATGAATCAGCTACTTCTTTGATCATCTTCTTATAGCTGTCACCGTGATATTCAAACTCTGACCTAGCTAGTCCATATGTCGCTGGGATAAACTGACGTGCCCCATACTGTCTAAGTGCTAACAATGGAGCATACCCAACTGCACCCTAAAGTCCAAGTAAGGTCATAGTATCGGAGTCCCCACATCGGAAAAGAACGTCACTGAGGAATAACCAGGGGGCCCTCCAGACAATATCCCGGTCCTGAAAATGCGTAAAAGCTTTCATCCATTTTTCCTTTGAGGTGCCTTCATGCCATTTCATGGTGATGAATTCACCTAGAGGTGAATATGTGGTGCTGAAACGGCGGTAGGCAACCCCGTTAGTCTTCCAGAAGTGGCTGTGAATCCAGACTTAAAGGAGCTGAACAGACCCAGTGAACCTTCCTCCGCCAGTTCTTCTACAATGATTGAGAGATCGGAAGGTCTCGGCTAAGATGGTCGGTGCTGGACTGACTTTTCTCGAGAGCTGTTCGAATAGCTCCACTACGGTGGCATCGATGTATCCCAAGGTCTTTGGGAATATAATTAGACCATACAGACCTAATGCAAATAGGTCTATTGTCTTCCACTCATCGGGATGATGCTTCATTAGTTGCTTGATATGAAGCCAAGCGATCCCTTCTCCACTACCCTTACATCGGGCTCGGTCAGTTACCCATTTTTCATCAACTCCGGTAACCTTGGCTAGTGCATTTTTTAAAAGGTTGGCTTTTAATGTGCTTAAGGTAGGCCTGCTCGAGTTTGATGTTTTCACAATGCAGCAGTGTAGTGTACTCTTCTATGGTGGGCACCATTTCTTCCCGGTTAAAGGTGAAGCAACTGTATCCCGGGTTCCAGAATTGAACCAAGGCTCTGATTAGGGGCTCATCCGTCTTAACATGAAGCAAAAGTGCAACATCACCGTACCGTTGGCTGAACTTTTGTTTCACCTCATTCTTCCAACTGTCCCAGATGTCCCGAAGCTCTTGCGCGTCATTCTGCTTTAGGCTGATCGAGGCGTAGCTAATCAGCTCTGACATATAGCTGTCTTGAAGATTGTCTCCCTTTTCTTTCTGAGTCTTCTCGGACCATAGTCGTACCTCAGGGTTTTTAATCTCTTGTATTACAACACCTTTATCCATTAATTCAGATTATTTTGTGTAACAAACACCTTGTAGGGATCAATGACCTCTTGTTATGATGCAAATGCTAAAAAAACAAACACAAAGGCAAATAGTTAGTAAAATAAAAATAAATGGAAATAAATAAAAATAACAAGAAATAAATGGCAAGAAAAAACATAAGGAAAAACAAATGGTTAGGAAAGAACTGTCCTAGGTTTTGGAATGTGGTTGTGGGGTAGGCTCTATTTCTTCGAAGTCTCCTGGTTTAGGTTCTAAAAAACGGTACCCGAGTTCTCCTTGTTGGTGCCCCCTTGGGCTTACCAGACCCTTAGTCCTAAACCCATCACAGGCTTGTGTGGACTAAGTTAAACTCGAGGGGACACATTCCCTTATGTCTATGCGGAGAATAAATTCACACGAAGACATAAGGTATATGAATCCCAAAGGCTACTTGCTAGGCATATGCGGTGAATAAATTCACACGAATGCGTCGCTTTCACCCCCACTTAAAGGGTTCGGAGCTCGGGTATAGAGCCTTTGGATGAAAAAGTTTGGAAGGCTGAAATCATTAGAAAACGGTCAGTCCAACTATTTACTTGAAAGAATATAACCAAAAGTAAGTAATAAGGGTCGAAATGTTACCTTAAAGTTCAAACTTACCCTTTTCATTAAAAAGACAACTGGAAATTACCTTAGCCTGACTCACTTACCAAGTCCCCAGCGGAGTCGCCAAGCTGTCGGAACCGTCTTTCGGTTGGGCCCTGGAATCGGGCTTCGACTTGAATAAACTGGGTTAGAGTCGCCATCGATCATTTATTTAAAAATAAATGGGTTGATCGGATACCCTATTTCTTACCTGATTTGCGTCTTACCAGAAATATGTCGGGCTCGGGAGTCGGTTACGATCAAGGAAGGATTAGCACCCTTGAACCGCCCTTTCGGTACTACGTAATTTCTAGTTGTCTTAATTAAGAAAAATAACAAGTTAAATTAAAAGGTAAAGTTTCAACCCCAATTACTTACCCTTGATTGATTTGAAATTACTACTAAAAAAGGTCCAAATATGTTAGATAATAAAATAAAAGAAATATTGAACAAAGATTAATTAAATAAAAAAAAATCAAAGGAGGGAAAAACTAAAAAACTAAAATAAAAATGTTAGATTTAAAAGGGAAAAACGTTTAGGAAATAATAGTAATTTTATATAAAAAAGAAAGTCAAAAAGGCTAAAAGGAAAAGGTTGAAAAGTTGAAAAAATTAGAAATAAAAAAAATTGAAAAAGTTGAAAAGAAGGTTTAAAAAAACGTGTAGAACAATATATATATATATATATATATATATATATATATATATATATATATATATATATATATGCATATAAATATAAGAAACCTAATAAATAAATCTAAGAAAAACAAACAAAATACCATCACTTCACAGAAACGTGAAATTTTGGTCAGATAGAGGACAAAAGGGGGACCCTAGAAAAATGGTATTTCAAAGGTTAGGTTAGATATATATATATATATATATAATATAAAATAATAATAAAGACAAAAGACTAAAAAAAGAAAAATAATATAATATAATAATAATGAATAAAAACGAAAATAATAAGAAATATAGAAAATAAAAAGAAAAATACACTTATATACATATAATTATAAAATATAATACTTAAATAAAGAAATAAATAATATAATTAAAAATACATATATATTAATAATAGGTATATAAATAAAACATTTAAAAATATACGTATACATAACAAAATAAATAAAATAATAAAAATAATATAAGGGTTAAATTGAATAAAAAAGAAAGTTGGGTGGCGAAATTGAGATATAACTGGCCTTAAAATCGAATTAATGGAGCGAAAAGAAGGAATTAAAGCGAAGGGGGACTAAAACTGGGATTAACCCAGTTGTGGTCGAAAACGTACGGATCTGGCCCCTGGGTCGGGTTAACACGCGGACCCTGAATAGGTAAATGGGTCACGTATATAAGCCATTGTTTTGGCTTGATAGTTTCATTTTCTCTCCTCTCGCTGAAGCTCTCGTCTCCTTCTCTCGTTCCCTCTCGTATGTTCATCAAGCAGGATGAACACCGTCGCTGGTTCCCAGATTCCGGTGATCCCTCCGCCTCGCCGTCGCCGTTGGTCGGCGGCGACCGTCGTTCATCGGCGGCCAAACACAAAAAGTTAAGCTTTTTCTGAAAGTTTTCGGCCCCCTGGTTTCAAAAATGAGTTTTGTTTTCTTAAAATCGTGCCTCGGGAGGCTAGATCTGAGTAAGATCTTTCGACTGCCCTCCTTCGTTCATCGGCAAAATCTCATTTTCCCTTTGCGTTTTTGACTAAAAATCAAGAGAAAAAAACAAAAGAAAGCCACTTGCAAGTTGAACTGAATCAGAGGTAAAAAGAAAATAAACCTTTTATTTCTTCTGTTGTCGAACGATTACAAGACTTGTACTTTATGTAGTATGCTCTCTGATATCCTCGTATGTGATATTGTATGTTTGTGTGTGTGGTTGTCACGTAGTGATCTTGTGTTTCCAATCCTTCCCTCTTTCCTTCCTCTAGATCT
The DNA here is from genome assembly GCF_006381635.1 of Hibiscus syriacus. Lineage (NCBI taxonomy): Eukaryota > Viridiplantae > Streptophyta > Magnoliopsida > Malvales > Malvaceae > Hibiscus > Hibiscus syriacus. Next base: position 3,022,127 of record NW_024062808.1, on the reverse strand, counting down.
CTATTTATAATACAACAAATACCCTATCTTAGAATTTTAATCCGAGTAAAACTCGGCTGGGTTGTTGAAGTCCTAAACTAACACGCTGTCTTGCTTGTTGCTTATGGTTGGCTTCGTGTGCTTTCCTTGCGCCGAGGGGATCGAGAACTGGTGTCGAGATAACCGGGGATAGGCTCCTGGTGAGACGTGGGACACGAGGATTCTCGCACGGGGACAGTTGCGGCGCTGAAATGAGTGAAGGTTAAAACCCTACAATAGGGTCTATTGTGGACCGTTGGATCTCATCTAGATCCAACGGTCGAGGCGTTTGGCGGCTGGGACAAGAGGGAGGCAAGCTAGGGTTTCCAGAAAACCCTATTCCTATGCGTGGTGGGCTGCACTCCAGCGATTTGTTGGGCCTGCAAATGTTTTTTTATTTGTGAAACGGACCTGTGACATGTAAAATAAATGTAGGTAAATGTAATAAACTATTATATAATATAATCTATAATGTAAGTATATTATGTAATGTAACGACATTAAAGGACATATATTATATAACGGGACAAAATTTGGTGTCTTCAGATATCAAGTTGGGGTAGGTTGGTGTTGGGTTCGTCAGAGGGACAGCCTTTGGTTTTGCTTATAATTCTTAGTTTCTTCAATATTCGTTTCAAAGTATTCCATAGAAACCCTGCATGTGTATTGAAGTTTCTGTGAAAGATCAACTCACCTGAACTATATTAATATAATATGGTCACGTTTGGTGGCTTGAGTATTATTTAAGTATACCGCTTAGAAAAATTAAGGAACAACATGCTTTTTGAGATTCCATTGATATTTCTTCTCAACAATAAGAATTCCTTAGTAACTTAAAGAGGTAAATTATCCGTCTAATCCAAGAAAACTACAAACCTCAATTAAGCTTATTAGAACCTTCCGATTCAAGATAGCCTCAATTTTCTTATGGTCGACACTAATGCCATCGACGAAAATAGTACGGCCTAAGAAAATCACCTCAATAAGTCAAAATTCACACTTTCTGAACTTGACATAAAACCTTTCTCTCAAGATCTCAAGAACAATGAAGAGATGCACATCACGTTCTTCCTCCAAATACGAGTAAACAAGATGTCGTCAATGAACACAATGACAAACTAATCATGAAACACTTGGTTAATCAAATTCATGAATGTTCAAATACGAGTAAACGTCATAAAATCATGAAACGTGTAGAGACTTCTCTAGAAACAAAGAATGACTAAAACACCCTTGAGTAACAACTGACCAGAATTGAGCCGCTTATTAAACTAATAGAAGTAACAGACTAATAAACCTTTTAATAATGTTCTAGATGAGGGAACGAGTGAGATAGTAGTTAGTGAGAGGATGACCTCACTTTGGTATGTCCAATTATGCTAGGGTGTAGCCAGACTACCTTAGTTGCCCTAATGGGGCATTTTTAGTGTTAGGCGACCTTAGGGCCCTCAGCTTTGCATGTATAATTACATTAGTCCAGTACATCAAATATCCTTAGAGCTTGGTTTGACGGCTGTGTTAGACATAGTCAATGCTTTAGTTGAACGAGAATCGAACCAATGCTATGTGACACTAGATTCCCCCTCCATGATCTACCTGATGGCTATGTGAGATTGGGAGATCATTCAATAGCTTAGTGGGAATTTTACTAATGTTATTTGATACAAGGTTCCCTCACTTAACTAGTGTCTGATAGCTATGTGAGACCAGATACTAGTAATATTGCATTCAAATAATGCACAACAGAGTCAGTGTTGCATTTAGATAATGTAAAATAGTGTTAGTGTCACATTTAGATAATGTAAAGTAATTCCAATAAGTTTGGGTAGAGGCCCAATAGAGGTGTACTCATGACGAGGCCCTTAGTAGAGAATTAAAGGAAGCATGAGACTCTTACTTCAGCGAATAAAATAATAAAACCTTAACTAGGTAGCACTTGATTAAGATCATGCATGTACTTAGTGCTTAATACCATGTCTTTATTATGCTTATTCTTATGGGACTCATAATGATGCTCTAGATTTACGATTAGACTGTTGGGCTTTGTAAACCCAGCGTTCAGATGTTTTTTGTTCACAGGTTATTAGCTTGAATCATTCGATGAGAACCGTCGCAACAGAACTTTTAGTATCTCCCTTAAAGTATTATGACTTAGCATTAATGGGCATATGTATTCATAGAACCTTACTCATGTATTTGGTTTATCGAAAACTCTCAATTTGTACTATTTTTATTTTAAATTATATGTCACGGAGCTTCGGTTTATAAATATTTTTATAACGATCATGTATGTTTATTTTGATACCATATTGTATGTTTTTAAAAGAAAATGAATGGATTTTGAAAATCAGGGGTCGCCTCGGCGACCCAATGTGACATTTTAGGCCCATTCGGGTTTAGGGTGTTTGTTAGGATTTTCGAAGCTCAATTTGGACAACCGAAAATTATACAAGGGGTGAAAGGGAAAAAATTTGTTTAGGGAGTAAGGAGAATAAAAGATAGAAAAATTGACACAATGATTTATAGTGGTTCGACTTCTCAACTAAGTCTACCTCCACTACCTTAGTTCCTCACTAAGGATTTTTCAACAAATTCACTAATTTGTTCTTTCTTTTTCAAGGACAAAGAGATAACCTTTACAAGACTCCCTAGCTTTTCAAATGCTCAGCTATAACCAAAACCTCTTTACAAGGAAAAGAAATGTAAACAAATAAAACCTCTAAAAGGTAGGGTTTACAAGAATTTACTAACAAGAACAAAAAAAATTTACAAGAGAAGTAAAATAGGAATGAAAAACTCTTTTCTTGTGTTTGAATGCTTGGATAGGTGTTCTAACCCTTCTTTAAGTGTCTTAAACTTGTATTTATATGGTGGAATAATTTTGTGGTTGTTTCTAGCCGTTGTGAGTGATTTGGAGCCGATGTGATGTTTTTTCTGAAAAATAAAACTTCCCAGTAGAGAGGGTATCGGTACTCCTATAGGGAGTAACGGTACTACCTTTGTTATTTTTAAATAAAACTAGTCGTTACTAGCCATTAGGCCTGACAATATCGATATTAAGCCTATGGTATACATACTACTATGTAAAGTAGTATCGGTATCTCTTTTGGTATCAGTATTATTTTTGCATTCTGGAATTTGAGCAATGCTGGTAGTATCGGTACTATCTAGTGAGTGTTGATACTTCCCTTACCTTTGGTATTGGTACCATATGAACAATATCGGTATTGTTCATAAGGTATCGATATTGTTACTGTAAGAACAATATCGATACTTTTTTTTCCAGAAAAACATTTTATGCTCAATTCCAAGTTAAATGGATTTTGAATTATTTTTGAAATCTTTCAATAAATTCAATTCAAGTCCAAAAATATTTTGTCTTAATTGTTATATCAAAACATAGTTAAATAGTATTACATTTTTTCCTTCTATCTTTTTATATTTTAAATATTGGTGAAGAGAGACATTAAATTAAACACATTGTCAACTTTAGAGATCAAATTGTGAAGCCTAAGGAGCTTAAAGACTAGTGGTGTAAGTTCACCATTTTATTTGGCTTGCAAATAAAAAAGATAAAAAGAGAGTGTTGGTTCTTGGACATTAAACGAACGTTGATATAATTAAAAAATAATAAGTTCACCATTTTCTTCTTGTCCGAGGCCCAAAATTGTGGAGTTCATATATAATTAAAAATTAATAAATTATTTGTTTAGTCACCCATCTATTATTTTATTTTTGTTTTGGTTATTCAATTATTTTTTTCAAAATTATATTTAACGTATCATTTTAATTTTTTTTGGTTATCCATCATTAAAAAAATCAACAACAATGTTGATATGATATTTTTAAATTATTTAGTTTTTTTTTGAAATTATACATTTTTTTGTTATTAGGGGTGCAACCTGAGCAACTGTTCAGGCCCTCCATTTTTTCATGAGGCCTCTAATTTTTCTATTATATTGTTTATTTTTATAATTTAACCCTTTAATTTTCTTTAATTTATTTTTTATCTATATAATTAAGATCCCTAATTTTGTAATCCTACTTTTTATCTTTAAAATTGAGGCCTTTAATTTTTTTTCAATCCTTTTTTTTACATTTATAATTGATGATCCTAAATTTTCAAATGATATTAGCAGTGAGCATTCTCATCATATCACCTGGGGTATGGGGGCTTCATAGGTTCTACATGGTACGGTGACACTACATAAGTGTCAAAGAGTTGTTGATACAATTCCTTGTAAGTCATGGGAAAAGGATCGAAACGCTCATTCTCTCTTTCTTTTCTAGGTTCCCTCGGATTTTGTCTAGAAGTACATGACGGTACAGTTGCAGTTGTTTTTGAGTTAGAGATTATAACACCTCTATTGGCATTGTAGGTGTTGATGTTGTTAATCTGTCCATCCTTCTTCCTCATAGGAGGTTTCTTGCTTGACTCCCCTCCTTCAATCTTGTCTTACTTTATGGCCATTTCTATCATCTCCCCAACCATAATTAAGTCAGAAAAATTTCCAGAAGTGATCGCAACCAGCTGCCTGAAGTAAGGATCCTTTAGGGTTTGTACGGAGAGCTTCCTGGTTTCATTCTCATCCAAGGTTGGATGAACTTGCACAGCTAAATACCTCTATTTCTGTGCATATTTTATGAAGCTTTCGTTATGTTTCTTCTCTATGCTTTGCAGCATGACTCAATCTAGTCTCATATCATTTATATGCTTGTACTGTTCTAAGAAACACTTGGCTAAATCTTTCCAGGTATTGATATGAGATCGGTTCAGTTGATTGTACCACTGGATGGCTGAACCCGACAGACTCTCCTGGAAGCAATGAATCAGGAGTTGATCATTTCCTACATACCCTGTCATCTTCCGACATAACATGTAATATGCGTTGAAGGGTAACTATTCCCATCGAATTTCTCGAACTTAGGGACTTTGAATTTTGGTGGAAGCACCAAATCCGGGACTAAACTTAGTTCTAAGGCATCGACTCCATAATAATCATGATCCCCTTTGACCACCTTCATTTGTTCTTCTAGTAGCTTGATTTTTTCTTCCATATTCTTTGCCTTTCTTCTTCATCAAAATCTGATATATGGTAATCATCTGGATTATTTTCAGGGTTAGATACAGAGGTATGTACCTTTATAGCATACGAGGCTTTCGTTTTTGCAGCGGATGAGTACCCTTGTAGTCCTGGTAAGATTCCAGGTGAGATAACCACCTGCGGGGTAAGTGGCATAGCTACTCCATCAAATGAACCTGCCCCAGGTGCACTTTCTTGATTTAAGCCAAATAACTTGGCAACAATCTGATCGACCAATGACTCTTGGCTCTTAGTGATCTTTTCCAAAGTACTTTGATTTTTCTGGCTTATCTTTTCTTCTAACTCTCTTTGCAACCTTAGCATATTCTCTTCAAGTTGAGTAATTTTGTCTTCCGTTTGTCTTTTCTTTGTATGGGTATTGTGAGGATGATGTGTGTCCAAAGCCTGTGGAGGTAAACCCGGTGTTTGTTCCCTCTTCTGATGAGACATTTTCTGTTAGTTAATGTAAATATAAAAACATGGAAAATAAAAATAAAATGCAAGGTATAAAAAATAATGCATGATGCATGAGAATTAGAGTCATTGATCTAGAAACGTGTATGTTATTATAAATAATCTTTATTGAGACAAAAGTGTTTTATTTTTCTAAGAGACAAAAAATATCTTAAAGGTACATTCTGACTAAGTCCTTTAAACCCTAAACAACTTCTAACAAGTTAACAAGTATTCTTTCTTCATCTGTCACTGGTTGAATACCCTTTCGGACCACTCCGGCTTCTCTTGCTAAACTGTGCAAGTGACGAGTTGTTTTTGTACTTGTTCCAAGAAGTCTCGGATAATTGTATCTCTAGCTTTCACCCTTCGTTGAGCCTGTTCCCAACGAAAATGCCACTGAACCCCTCCATCGAAAGGAACTATCTGAAGCTCACTTGCTTGTTTCTTGAACCCGTCCACAATGTCCTCCAACTCAGTTATGGTTTTGCCATCCTATTCTTGTTGTTTCTGAAGAGACTTCTCTAAATCAGTTACATGGATCCTCAAACGCTTGTTCTGGTGATAGTTGTCTAGCAAACGTCTCTGAGAAGTCTTTAGTTGTTATTTCAAGGTATCTCTTTCTTCCTAGCCTTAAAACTTTATTTTCAGGCTGCTAGCTTCACTTTTCCATTACTCAGAAGACCTTTTCATATTGGAATTGCTCTGTACTTGTTCTTGATATCATTTTCTCAAATCTTCTAGCTCAAAGCAGATTTTCTTCTGTTCCTTTTCTAACTTGTCTGCCCGATCCTTCTGAGTATCGACATCTAATTTCCACTAGAATCTTTCAGCCTCGAGTTCCCTTAGCCTTTGTTTCAGCTCTTTCTTTTCAGCTTCAAATTCTTTCCTTCCTATCTCTAGCTCGGAGGGAACAGACTTAAGATGTTCTTTCATTGTTCGAGTATCTTCATGATCTGGCAAGGGTATGGTGTCATTTTTCCTTAACCTCTGCCATCCCAAATAGTCTGGACTAAGCATGTCTATAGTAGCCACGACATCCATACGGAACATCTTCTTCCACGACTCAGCTACCTCTTTGACCATTTTCTTGTAGTTTTCCCCATGGTACGTAAATTTTGATCCAGATATTTCATGCGTTGTTGGGACAAACAAGCATGCCCCATACTGTCGAAGTTCCAAAAGTGAAGAATATCCAACTCCTCCCCATAATCCAAGTAATGTCATAGTTTCTAGATCTCTACATCGGAAAAGAATGTCACTATGGGTTAACCAGGGGGCTCTCCAAACAATATCCCTATCCTGAATATGTGTAAATATTTTTATCCATTTTTCTTTTGGGACACCTTCTTGCCATTTCAGGGTAAGAAATTCCCACAAAGGAGAATAAGTGGTGTTGAATCGGTGGTAAGAAATTCTGTTAGTCTTCCAGAAGTGACTATGAATCCAAACTTGGAGAAGCTATGCACACCCTATAAATGTTCCTCCAACAGTCTTTCTGCAATGGTTGAGGGAGCTAAAAGTTTCAGCTAAAATTGTCGGTGTTGGATTTACTCACTTCGGGAGTTGTTCGAACAGTTCCACCACAGTCGCCTCAATTTATCCCAAAGTCTTTGGGAAGATAACCAAACCATAAAGGCCCAGCGCGAAAACGTTCATTGTCTTCCATTCATTGGGGTGATTCTTCATTATTTGTTGGATATGGGTCCAATCAATTCCTTCCCCACTACCTTTTTGTTGAATCTGGTCAGTTACACATTGCTCATCTACCCCAGTAATGTTTGCCAACCCTTTCTTGAAAGGCTGACTTTTGATGTGCTTGATGTATACACGATCCATTATGATTCCCTCACAATACAGCAAAGTGGTATATTCTTCGATCGTGGATACCATGTCTTTTTGGTTAAATGTGAAGCAACTGTACCCCGGATTCTAGAATTATACTAGGCTCTAATTATGGGCTTATCTGTCTTGACATAGAGTAGAAGTGCGATATCACTATACTACTGCAGAACCTCCGCTTCTGGTCACTTTTCCAACTGTCCCAAATGCTCCGTAATTCTTGAACATCATTCTACTTTAGGATGACAAAAGCATAGCTAACCAGATTTGACACATAGCTTCCTTGCAGACTGTCTCCCTTTTCTTTCTGAGTCTTTTCGGACCATAGTCGTACCTCGACGTTTTGAACCTCTTGCATTACAAACCCTTTGTCCATTAATACATATTATTTGCGTGTAACGAACACTTTTTTGTGGATTAATTACCTCTTTTTATGATGCAAATGAAAAAAACAAACATGAAAGAAAAGTCAGTTAGTAAGATATAAATAATAATGATAAAAGTAAAAAAAATGATAAATTGCATGCTTTGAAAAGGAAGTAAAACATCCTAGGTTTTGAAATGAATTTTCGAGGTGGGCTCTAATTCCCTGTAGTCTCCCGGTTTAGGTTCTAAAGAAGGTATCCGAGTTCTCCTTGCTGGTGCCCCCTTGGGCTTGCTAGACCCTCAGTCTTAAGCCCATTACAAGCCTATGTGGACCAAGTTAAACTCGAGAGGACACATTCCCTTATGTCTATACAGATAATAAATTCATACGAAGATACAGGGTATATGAATCCAGAAGGTTACTTGCTAGGCCTATACGGAGAATAAATTCGCACGAAGGCGTCGCTTTCACCTCCACTTAAGAAAAGGTTTGGAGCTCAGGTATAGAGCCTGAGATGAAAATGTTTAATAAGATGAAACCATTAAAAAAAGTCAGTCCAACTATTTACTTGAAAAAAATAATCAAAGGTAAGTAATAAGGATCGAAAAATTATCTTAAAATTTAAACTTACAATTTTCACTTAAAAAGAAAACTGGAAATTAGCCTTAACCTGACTCACTTACCTGTCCCCAGCAGAGTCACCAATCTGTCTTAATCGTCTTTCAAGTGGGCCCGGAATTGGGCTTCGACTTAAATAAAACACGTTAGAGTCGCCACCGATCATTTAAAAAATATTTAGGTTGATCGGATACCATCTTACCTGATATGCGTTTTACCAGAAATATGTCAGATTCGAGAGTCGGTTACAGTCAATGAAGGATTAGCACCCTTGAACTGCCCTTTCGGTACTCATTTAATTTCCAGTTATCTTAATTAAAAAAATTACAAGTTAAATTAGAAGTAAAAAAATCGATCCAAATTACTTACCTCCGAACGATTAAAAAGTATCCCTAAAAGGTCAGAATGATGTTAGATTTGTAAAATAAAATTACTGAATTGATCAAAGGAAAAGGTAAAGGTTAAATTATAATTCTTTAAACAGAAAAGAAAAGAAACATACATACATACATGCTGAGAAATAAATGGAAATAAAGTTAATAGACTAAGAAATAAAAATAAATATAACAACCATAAGCCCCACATATTGAAAACACAAAGTGGTAAAAAGATTACGTAAAGAAAAATGTCAATTAAACTAAAAAATAATTGGAAAATATGCTAATTGCAAGATTAAGGACAAGCAAAGACGAGAATTAAATAATAATAATAATATTAATAAATAAATAAATAAATAAAAACATCGAATCAAGGATACAATAACCTTTAAAAATAATTAAATTAAAATGTGAATTAAATAAAGAAATGACTAAATTAGAAAAAAGATAAAATGTGTGGTAAATTTAAGAAGAAAATCGGGACTAAAATTGAATTCAAGGCATAAAGCGAGCTTTAAAAACAAATCAGGGACTAACTCCACAATTACCCCCGACCCTCGTGAAAACACGCGGATCCTTTAGAGGATCCAGTCGGGTTCTCATGTCAACTATAAAGCCCAGAAAATACAAATTATTTTCATTTTCCACCCCTCAAAACATATCAAAACCCCTTTCTTTATTTTCTCTAAACATGTTCATCGTGTTCTTCATTTTATGAAGAACATTCCACCGGGGTTCATACGAACCCATATTCCAGTCGGCCACCGCCTCGCCGACCATAGTTCATCGGCGGTTAACCCCCCCCAAATCGTCTTTCAAAAGTTTTTTCCTTCCTCTTTCCAAATATCCCCTCTATATTCATAAAAAAGCCTCGGGGAGGGCTAGATCTGAGAAATATCTTTCGAAAACCCTCCCCTTTCATCGGCTTCCCCTTTTTATATGGGTTTTTTGAATCAAAACAAAAGAAAACAAACAACAACACATCACATGCAAGTGGAAAAATGAGCAAGGTATAAAAAATACCTTTTTTATTGCCTTTCTTTTTGAGAGTTACAAGTCTTTTGGCTTCGATTTCTAACCTATTTTTGCCTTGTTTTGCAAGAATTTATAGCATAAAAAATTCCTTATTTTTTGCTAGGTTTAGTGTTTCATTATGACTAAAATATATGTTTTGTTTTTTGCTTTTCGGTTGGTTTTGAGTCCCATGAAATCACGTCATCGAGTTGTGCACAAAAAATCTGGTGGTTGGTTGCGACTGGGGTGGGAACTCTCCAAACCCTAGTGTGTTGCTATTTCGACTGTCGGATGGCAAGCTGATCTGACGGTCCAAAACGCACGGCGTTGAAAGAGAAAAGGGATGAAACTCTAGCTTCCCTAGAGTAGGCCTGGTCTGTTGGGCCTAGCGGGTTGGTTTGCTTCTTAGCCGGGTTAGTTGGCTGGGTCAGGCCTGCCACCCGGTTGGGCTCCTTCATGCCTTCATTGGACTTGGACTCCCTGTTGGACCAAATTACACAAAAAACAAAAAATAAATAAAAATAAAAAGATATTAAATAATAAGTAAATAATAAATAAACCAATATAATATATATAATATAATACTATACTATAATATATAAATATTATTTTCAAGAAAATATAATATATTTTTAAAAGTGTTTTCAAAAACTATATATTATACATATGTTTTCAAAAATTATATATTATATATATTTTTAAAATGTTTTTAAAATTATATATATATTATATATTAAATAACACCGGGGCGAAAATGAGTGACTACAGTATTTTTTTCTTCCTAATGTGCATTTCTGAAGGTCTACTATAATGTTCGTAGTTATTGTTCTTTTCAGCAAAAACAATTATGTATATATGGAGCTTGTCACCTCGAGGTGACAAGTTTCGTTGTATTTTTTAAATAAAAAATTCACATAATAATCTTGAAAAAATAAATTTTTAATGAAACTCGTTATCTCGATGTGATAATTTCCATGAGAAATATTAAAATATTGGGTCCAGAATAAAAATTATATCTCATGAAACTCGTTACCTCCCCTGCACTGTAGAGAATGTCGTAGATCCTAAAATAATTTTGAGGTGATCTAATGGGCCATATAATTATTCAGGTTGCCGTAATAGGCCAAAAAAACCCCATTTACAATCATATAAAAGAAGGATTATGAAGTTGCGGGAACGAATGAGAAGTCGAAACTTATTGGCTCCCACATGAGGATAAGTAGGACAACTCATTTATGAAAAGTGAGGCGTTTGTAAAACTCAAATTTGAAATTGGTTTTGTGACTGCCAAAAATGATAGGTGGCGGACATTCCGAATCAAATGACTTGTATCGGTTAGGCCTTACCATGACACTGCACACGTGATAGCCTAGAACGGCAAGAGTTTATTGTACTTGGCCCATATATCAGCTTTTATATGACACATGTTTTTTACTTTAATTGTTTTAATTCTTGTCTTGTTTCACATTGAGGAAATATTTTTTTTTATAGAAAGCCGTTAGTTTATTAAAAATAAAAAATATACATAATTATGATAAGATTTATATAACCGTAAACGTAAATTAAATTATAATTATGATATTTTCCTATAATCAATTTTGTTAAATTAAATTATGATTAGAATATTTTCCTATAATCATTAAAACAAAAACTAATCACCTAGATAATGCAAGGAGCATAAAAGGAAAATATTAAAAAACCTAATTAATGCTCGAAAATAAAGATATGAACAAATATGATTGTATCGATAAACGAACTAAAAAAAGGGATAAAACTACTGAAAGACCACCGAAAAATCGTAAATCAGAGTCAAGTGACGTGATAAAACTATCCACGAGTACAAAAAGCGTATTCAAATCATTCCAAGTATCCAAAGTAAGGGAGATCAACATGATAATAAATAAACGCCATCTTGATTAGTCGTGACGATGTCAAATTCAACCATGAAAAAAAATATAAACAAAAACAACGACAAAAAATCGTAAACTACCAAAAGGCAAAAAAAAAACAGGCTACAAAGACAGAGATAAATGTATCATAAAGACAGAGAACATGTCACAAAGACATAATTATTCTTATTACAAAAATTGAAAAAAAACAAAAAAAAGATAAAACGGACGACAATCAGCATCAAAATCGATGTCGTCACCGATTAAACAAAATTAAAGAAGAAAAAATTAAATTGATTAATAAATTTAACACAAGTTGTAAAAAAAAGAAGAGAGAAGATGAGGAAGAAAGCGGCTAGCATTGAGGAAATATTTTTTAATGTTAAATTATCTCTTTTTTTCGATTATTTGTGATATTTTTATATGGAATTTTTTGTCTTGGATAAGATGTTATTTATTTATCCAACGAAGCAGAAAACCTATTACAATATATAAAGCAAAGGGTCACCAATACAAAAAATTAGGATACTCCCTGAGCATCACAGAACTTTATATTTACAGGGCTTGAATAGTCTATACATCTATCCCTAACTTTAATACCAACAATATCCCTTATAATGTCAACAATTTTATCGGCAGTACGAGATCTTCCTCTAAAGTACCGATAATTTCTCTCCTCTCAAACGCCATACAAATGAGCACTCCAAGTAGTTTTAAGAATGAAAGCGTGCAGAGCTTTGCCCTTTAATCGGAAGCAAGCCCAAGCCAACTCCTGGCCCCTATCTAAAATTGCACAATCTTAAAACCCTTTTTCCAAATTCTAAAAGAAAAAGAATGCCTAAAGAAAAGGTGGTCCCTAGATTCTAAAACACCAGCACAGATCACACAAAAAGGGTTAACCATAACATTCATCTTTACCAATCTATCCTTAGTACTCAATCGATCAAGGATAGCCAGCCATGTAATAAAAGCATGCTTAGGGGTATGCATAGGAAACTAAATTAATTTTTGCCAAGGGACAAGGGAATACTTCACTCGAAGAATTTTCCAGAAATTAGCCATGCCCATCAAAACAGACTTGATAAGCTGTAGCCTTTCAATGTAGCTCAGCAGCATGCCTGACCATTTTCCAAGCTTTGCTTTAATCCTCTCCAGTATGGGCAAACAATCATTATCCATGAGCTTGCGGGTCATAAGTGGAACCCCCAGGTACCTGACAGGGAGACAACCCAACTTGAAGCCAAAAGCATTTAGAATAACATCAAACAAAATTTTAAGAACCCAAGAGAAAAATAACTCTCTTGGTAGCATTTAACCTTAACTCATACATCATATAAAACTCCTCTAAGATACATTGAATCCCAATAATCAAATTTATAGAGCCCTTGCAGAAAATCAGCAAATCAGCTGTAAAGCACAAGCGAGTGAGATAAATTTTCTTGCATTTTGTATAAAACTAAAAGATCCATTTAGTTGCAGCCAAGTCTAAAACCTTGAAGAGAACATTCATAGAAAGAACAAATAGGTAAATAGAGAATCAATGCGAGGTTAAGAACGCTTGAATTTATCCTCCGAACATACAAGGGAGACCCGTAGCATCCAAAACACCAAGGATAGAATCTCAGCTCAAAGAGTCAAAAGCCTTCTATAGGTTAATCTTGAGAGAGCAATCATAGGGGATAAAGTCCTCCTAGTATAACCTTTAACAATCTCGTGGGCTAACAAAGTGTTGTCCATCATACTCCTTCCCTTCAAAAAAGTAGTTTGATTGAGGTAAATCATGGCAGGAAAGAAGGGAGCAAGTTTGTCTACTAATATTTTAGTAATTGCCTTGTAAACTATAAAGTAGCAGGGGCCATATCCGGATTGAGATATTAGGTACTAAAATAATGGTAGTAGAGTTGAAAGTAGGAGGCATCCCAAAGGTTTCAAAGAAGTGCTTGATAATAGCAATGAAATCTCCCCACCATAGACCAGGCAACCTTAAAAAAGTGAGAAGAGTACCCATCAGCGCCATGAGCTTTATCACTCCCCTAACCAAAAATAGTGGCCCTAATCTCTGCATTAGTTACCTCCTTAGTTAATACCTCAGTTGCACCATCAAGTAAAGTGTACTGAAGTAAGCTTTTAAGCCTTTCCACATCACACCCTAGCACATTAAGGTCTTTTGTACCAATAAGATTGATAAAGAAGTTTTCAACTTCAGTAGACATTTCTTTAAAAATATTTAGTCTCTTCCTATTTTCATCGTGCAAAGTCCTGACTATATTCTTCTTATGCCTAATTACATTGCAGAGAGAAAGAACTTAGTGGGCTGATCCCTTTCACGAAGCTAGCGAACCTTGGCCTTCTGCTTGTAAAATATACCCTCGGCCTTTTCCAGCTCACATAGCTCATCAAAAAGGATTTTCTCCTGCATAACATCAATAGCAGACTCAGACAGATTTAAAAGTTGCCTCTTCTCCAACCTCCATCTCTTAAGTTTTACACTGTCAAAGATATCCTCAAAATGAACTTTATTAAGTGCTTTCAGACTACTCTTCAAACGTCACAGGTTCAAAAATATGAGATGTAAAGGATCATTGTACTGAATAGGCAGTCTCCAAGAATCTTCAACAATGCTGCAGCCAAAAAAATTAAAAATTTAAAAGACTTGGGTTTTCAGACAGGATTGTCCTTACTAAACAAGAAATAGCAAGGCAATGATCCGAGGTTCCAGGAGCTTAAAACTCAATAAAACAGTCAGTGAAAGCAGCATCTCAAGAAGGGTTGATGAAAACCTTGTCTAATTTTTTAGCCAAAAACCCAATTTCGTGTTTGTTTGTCCAAGTGAACAAAAGGCCAAAATACGAGTAATCATATTAGGATAAATCCCCCAAACATTCATGGAAATCTCTCATATCATTAGTAGAATGAAAACCAATAGTATCCAAGATAAAAGCTTCATTCGAGTACATGATGACTTTAAAGTCCCCTTACAATCCAAGGAAAAGAATCAAGAATCAACAAACCACTCAATATCATGTAGATGCTATCATAGACAATAGTAATAAAAACTGGAGAATCATTGTAAGAGCCTCGAACATAAATAAACTGATCTGTCACCTCACAAACAGCTATATCAAGGTGATTCCTCCAAAGAACCCAAAACCATTATCAGCAGCATACATGAAGTCAATAATCCTATGCAAATTACTAGCCTTAACTCTAGTATCTAACAAACAAGTAACATCAATGTGCGGCTCATCTAACATCTGAAGAACTTTTCTCTACTTAGAGGGGTTATTTAGCCCCTCACATTCCATAAATAAAAAAAATCATGAAGATTGCATAAAAGGAGAACAAACCGAAGGGTTGACCCCTTTACCGACATTTTTAACTTTCTCAAATGTTATCTTTTTCTTTACTTTTAACTCATGAAACAACTAAGCAACCCTTACCTTTCTAAAAGGAACTTCAACAAAGCACTCAGGGTCAACCTGCTCCAACACAGCAAATTTGCTTTTAAGTCCAATCGACTGTTCCACTTTCCCCTTGCTCTTCCTCCTTGAAGAGGATTGGACAATCTGCAAAGGTGGAAACTCAATCTCAGTCACCTAATCCCCACCAGAATCTTGTAAGACCAGATCTTTATCAAAACTGGGTTCTAAAGCCTTGACCCCAACAACAAAATTTTCAACGCCGTCCAAATGAATTAAATCATTAACAGTAGCATCCTGCCTAATATTCCTTATCAGTAACCTCAAAAAGGTTAACATCTCCTGTCAAAGCAACCTGAACACTATTAAAGGGGTCAGTTTGTTTTGGCTTCCAAACTTTTATCACCTTGCCATTACAATGCGGACAAGTTTTCTCAGAATACGAAAAGATATTGATTGTAACTAAGACACATCTACCCTAACTAAAGTAATAGACCCATTCTCAAGCACAACATTAATAAACCTAGGCATCTGAAAAATGAAAATTAGAGACAACCTCAATATATACCTTTGCATAAGCTAGGTGTTGTTAAGAGACTATAATACCATCCATGTAAAAAGGGATCCCCGAAGTACTTGCAATGTAGCTCAGACCTTTCTAGGTAAACAACTTAAGGAGGCACCGCTATTTGTACCCAAACAGAAATCTGATCCAGGTTGGAATTCAACCGCTTTAAATCAAGCTCCCATTTCCTTAAAATCATCGGAACATTCTCTATGTGCCAAGGTCCATTTTCAAGGACCCTATCCCTTGTTGTATCATTAAGAAATTGAAACAGAAATAGGTTGTCACTAGCAAGCTTAACCTCAACCTCCCTCATCTTTCCGCAAAGTATATTCATAAGTTTTTTTTATCAAACCAAAATTTGGGGATCTACCAAGAAACTGGGCCACCAGAGAATACCTTCAAACACTAATCCCTTTATTCAGAACCTCAGTCGGAGTTTTGAAAGTAATAGGACCGTATTGAAGAATAAGGGGAAAAAATTCCAGCAGATGATCTTGTTGAACCTTGAATAACTTTCGCGTCCATCCAATTAAAGAATCAAGAAATCAAGAGATCAAGGGATAAAGAAATGAAAGAATAAAAGAAACGCAACAATTTCGAGCAGAACAAGAACGAGAGCATTTCCTTAACGTGCGTCATCCCTAACGTTCTATATAGAAAATTTTATTTTTGTTTTCTTAAATAATCTAAAAATAATGTTATTTTTATAAATGTATTTTAAAATTGGATTGGATTTGATGTTATGTTGACTAATCAAAGATAATATCATTTGTTATATAGTTGATTTTCTCTGTTTTGGACCTTAAAATTAGATTTGGATACACAACATACAATCGTAGATAGTGTAACACCCTCAACCCGTATCCGACCCGGATACAAATCTGAGGAGTCACATTGACTTTTCAAAATCCTTTACTCTTACTAAAAATCATGAAAAATTTAAACTTTCATTCAAATAAAGTGAACTAGTTTACATAAGTATAATCAAAGTATTACAAATTCTATCAGAGCATATGTGATTTAAACTTGATTACATGTCAACATAATTAATACAACAAAATGACATATTGTTTGAATCACTTCTGATATGATGTTCAGAAGAAGGTATGCTGCCTTGTTGGATCCTAACTCTAATCTTTCTGCTTCTTAGTACTTACGTATGAAACACTCACACGCTAAGTCACAGACTTAGTGAGGCATATAGTATAATAATGCAATATCTAAGTCATAAACATGTAATCCAATCATTTCAGCATGTAATCCAATCATTTCAACATGTAATCACAGTCATTATATAACTACTCAACAATAACATATATAATCATGCACTTAACGAATAACAACATGTTATCTTATCATAAAGTAAATTCTTTTATATCTTTTATATGCTCATGTACATTATTGAGAACTAAGGTATACGAGTACATTGAGATTGTGCACAAATGTTGTCACCACAACTCATATAAATTTGCATTGAGTGCTCGTATAAAATTGTCCCGAATGACCTCATATATGTCCCGAAGGACCACATATATGTCCCGAAAGACCATATATATGTCCCGAAGAACCACATATATGTTCCGAAGGATCATATATAATTGTCCCTAATGACCACATATATGTTCCAAATGACCAAATATATGTCCCGAAAGACCTCATATATGTTCCAAAGGATCACATATATGTCCCGAAGTACCACATAGAACCCTCGACTCTTGGCATGCCAATTATACTCACAACTCTCATCTCACATAACATGGGCTTGAATATTTATATGTTTCATGTTTTCATATGGTCGACTAATTTATCATATATACATGTACTCTTATAACTCATATCATTTCTCATGTAATCACATATGTTCTATCTCATGACATATATCATATGTGCATAAAATCACTTATCTCATATCATATATCTTATGTTTTGTTCTCTTATGTTCACATGGATCACATAACATATATCATAACATATAAACATATGTCAATTATACATGTACTCATAATGATCATAACATATGTATGTTCATAACTAGAGAACTATGAAATCAAACATAGGAAATAGACTTATCACAAGTCTTGCTTCCATAAAACAAAATCTATACTATGTGTTGAACTATATTTTGATATAACAATTTAAGACAAAATGGTTTTTTGGACTTGAATTGAATTTACAAAATGTTTTTGGACTTAATTGAATTTATTCAAAGTTTTAAAAGGTTTCAAAAATAATTCAAAGTCCATTAAATTTGGATTTGAGCAAAATTGCTAAAGGGTGTCAAAGTGCATCCATGCACCCTTGCAGTGCATCCATGCATCCCTGCAGTGCATCCATGCATCCCTGCAGTGCATCCATGCATCCCTGCAATGCATCCATGCACCTGCACTAGTGCATCGATGCACCATGCAGTGCATCCATGCACTCAAACACCGAATGCAATTAGTGCATCGATGCATCCTTCTGTGCATCGATGCATCAAGGCTGTGCATCGATGCATCCTATGTGCAATTAGTGCATACTATGTGTTGAACTATATTTTGATATAACAATTTAAGACAAAATGGTTTTTTGGACTTGAATTGAATTTACAAAATGTTTTTGGACTTAATTGAATTTATTCAAAGTTTTAAAAGGTTTCAAAAATAATTCAAAGTCCATTAAATTTGGATTTGAGCAAAATTGCTAAAGGGTGTCAAAGTGCATCCATGCACCCTTGCAGTGCATCCATGCATCCCTGCAGTGCATCCATGCATCCCTGCAATGCATCCATGCACCTGCACTAGTGCATCGATGCACCATGCAGTGCATCCATGCACTCAAACACCGAATGCAATTAGTGCATCGATGCATCCTTCTGTGCATCGATGCATCAAGGCTGTGCATCGATGCATCCTATTGTGCATCCATTCACGAAGGCTGCAGCGGCTAGTAACGACTAATTTATTTGAATTTAATGAAGGGGTATCGATGCACCTTGATAGTGCATCGATGCACCATGTTATGGGCAGCCTTTTTGAGTATACAAATCATCCCCAAACGGCTCCAAAACATCCCCAACGGCTATATACAACATCAAACACATTCCAAGCTATAAATACAAGCTAAGGACACTTGAAGAAGAGAGAGAACAACTATCCAAGCAATCAAACACAAGAGAAGAGTTTTTCATTCTTATTTCAACTTTCTCTTGTAAATATTTTGTTCTTGTGAGCTCAATCTTGTAAACACCTACCTTAGAGAGGTTTTCTTGTTTACTTATTTTATCCTTTTGTAAAGGGGAAAGGTTCTAGCTTATCCCGTGTAAAAGCTAGGGTAAGGTTCTAGTTTAGCCCGGAAAAACTAGGGAGTTGTAAGGTTACTCTTTGTCCTCAAAAGAAAGAACAAATTAGTGAATTTGTTGGAAAATCCTTGGTGAGGAGCTAAGGTAGTGGACGTAGACTTTGGTTGAGAAAGTCGAGCCACTATAAATTGTTGTGCAATTCTCTATCTTTCAATCTCCTTACTCCCTAAACACAAAACCGTTCCGACCTCTCTTTGCAAACCGTTCCGGTTGTCTATTCGAGCTTCTGAAAATCCCAACAATTGACATCAGAGCCTAACTCGTTAAGAAGGTTTAACCACCTTGAGACGATCCTCGAAGAAGCTCTACCAATTCCCGACACAACCGAGAAGATGTCTTCCACCTCCGGTTCGTTCCACATGGAAGACTCCCTATCAACCGACAAACCTCCATACTTCAATGGAGTCAACTATCATCATTGGAAGAAATTAATGAAGGTATTCATCCAATCCAATGATCTTGATGCATGGGAGATAATCGAGAACAACTACTCTTCTCCAAAGAAGAAGGAGAAGAAGATGAGTGACAAAGAACGGAAGAAAGCTCAGCTTAATGCCAAGGCCATGCACATGTTATTTTGTGCATTTGGTCCTGAAATCTATGAAGGGGTTTCTTCATGTTCAAGTGCCAAGGAGCTTTGGAATAAGCTTGAGGAAATCCATGGAAACAAGAAAGAAGAACCAATAAAGGCGGTGTCTCTAATGGCTCGTGAAGAGCCCGATGTATCTTCTAACTCAAATGAATTTAATTCATATACGTTTGATGAGTTACAAGATGCTTTTAATAGGTTATATTCGGAGTTTGAGACCATGAACTCCAAATATAAGAAAATGATTTCAAAATTTAAAATCGAAAACGATTTTCTTTTGAAAACAAAAATAGATTTTGAAAGCCAAAATGAAATTTTGAAAAAGGATTTAGAGCTTTCAAAAATAAAAATTGAAAGTTTTGAAAAAGAAAATTTTGATTTAAAAGTTAAGCTTGAATGCTTAACAAAAGAAAAAGAAATCATTTTAAATAATTCATTTAGTTCAATAATGACAATATGCTCACATTGTCATTATCATGGTCACAAGGAACATACTTGTCCTTTGAAGAAAGGAAAACGTTTTAAAATTAGACAAGTATGGATTCCGAAAGGAACAAGAGGCATTGAAACTAATGTTGAAGGATCCAAAGCAATTTGGATACCAAAATTGAAATAAATGTCTCTTGTATGTGTGTGAGAGCAATGGAGATGAAAGTGGTGATATTCAAGATGCTCTAGTCACACATGAAAAAAGAATGGGTAACCTCTAAGCTTAATAATTTAATTTTGGTTATTTGGTTGCTCATTTGATTTTAAGCATGCATGAGTTGTGATATTAAATGATTATGTTTTGTTTTAATCTCATGTATGTTGAAAACAATTGGTATGATGAACAATTTTAAAGTTTTAATAATTTTTCAAAATTTTTAGTTCATCATAATCCAATTTTGGTCAAAATTGGTTTTAATGCAAATGATATCTCTCTAATAATTGATATCAATTTTTTTTAAAAAAAAGTTTGATTTTACAAATTTTAAATTTTTGACCTAAATTTGAATGTTTATGCATGTGGTTTAAACGAAAATGATATCTCTGTAACAATTGATATCAAAATTTTCAAAATGCATAGCATTTTTGGAAAACTTTATGCATATGCATTTAATTTTAACAAATGGTATTGATATCAAATTTCAACAATTGGTATTGCATAAAGTATTTTAGTCTTGGATATATTGAATTTCATGTGCTACTAACATATTTGTTATTCTTTGTAGAAATTCAATTTCTTTTTAAGTGTCAAGTTCTTAAATCTAAATTTTGATTGGAATGCATTTATTGAGGGAGAGCTTTGATTTTTCAAATGATTTTTAAATGTCAAATTTACCACTTACTCTCCAAAGTTATTTTGAACTTCAAAGATCGAATTATTTTTTATATAACAAAAAGGGGGAGAAGTTTGGTTTGAAAATTTTAATTTCTAAATGAAAAAGGGGGAGCTTAACATTTTCATATATTTGCCAACAATTGTTAACAATTGATGTCTTTTTCATTAAACAATTTATTAAGGGGGAGTTTTTCCAAAAACAATTTTTCAAATGTTTTGTTATATCAAAAAGGGGGGGATTGTTGAACTATGTTTTGATATAACAATTTAAGGCAAAATGGTTTTTGGACTTGAATTGAATTTACAAAATGTTTTTGGACTTAATTGAATTTATTCAAAGTTTTAAAAGGTTTCAAAAATAATTCAAAGTCCATTAAATTCGGATTTGAGCCAAAATGCTAAAGGGTGTCAAAGTGCATCCATGCACCCTTGCAGTGCATTCATGCATCCCTGCAGTGCATCCATGCACCTGCACTAGTGCATCGATGCACCATGCAGTGCATCGATGCACCATGCAGTGCATCCATGCACTCAAACACCGAATGCAATTAGTGCATCGATGCATCCTGCTGTGCATCCATGCACGAAGGCTGCAACGGCTAGTAACGGCTAGTTTATTTGAATTTAATGAAGGGGTATCGATGCACCTTGATAGTGCACCGATGCACCATGTTATGGGCAGCATTTTTGAGTAGAAAAATCATCCCCAAACAGCTCCAAAATATCCCCAACGGCTATATACAACATCAAACACATTCCAAGTTATAAATACAAGCTAAGGACACTTGAAGAAGAGAGAGAACACCTATCCAAGCAATCAAACACAAGAGAAGAGTTTTTCATTCTTATTTCAACTTTCTCTTGTAAATATTTTGTTCTTGTGAGCTCAATCTTGTAAACACCTACCTTAGAGAGGTTTTATTGTTTACTTATTTTATCCTTTTATAAAGGGGAAATGTTCTAGTTTATCTTGTGTAAAAGCTAGGGAAAGGTTCTAGTTTAGCCCAGAAAAACTAGGGAGTTGTAAGGTTACTCTTTGTCATCAAAAGAAAGAACAAATTAGTGAATTTGTTGGAAAATCCTTGGTGATGAGCTAAGGTAGTGGATGTAGACTTTGGTTGAGAAAGTCGAACCAGTATAAATCGTTGTGCAATTCTCTATCTTTCAATCTCCTTACTCCCTAAACACAAAACCGTTCCGACCCCTCTTTGCAAACCGTTCTGAT